>NC_136958.1:6429159-6459159 GCF_032717465.1 Coenobita brevimanus | reverse complement strand
TAATTAGATGGAAAAAGAAATTAGTATGAGAATTACTGGCAAAATGATAATATATAAATTATCTGAAGAATTACTGGATGCAGGACCACATTATTATGGAAATTACTGAGAAAAGTGATATTCTTTGGGGGAACTAATTGTCTGTTTGGAAGCAAGAGTATTTATAAAAGGAGTATTGGAAGCATGGTAAAAATATCGTCAAAAGTTATGACGGAGACGAGGAAGTAAAACCTGTAATGACTAGAATCAAGGTTGAGTAATTAGGTAAAACTAGAGGCAAGAGAATTTCCCAGAAGCAAGGTAAAATGACTGAAATTCCTCGCAGGTAAAATTACTGAAGACAATGAAAGCACACGAAAATTACTTTAAATGGAGAAAATATGTACTGAGCAAATTTGAAATCATCGTAAAAGAAGAAAAATATGAGAAGAAAGTATTAGGTGATATATTTGAAAAAGTATTGTGCAATTATTGGGTATTGGAAGCAAGGAGACTGCCACTAAAATCAATATGACATTTTTGGAGGTAAGGGGAGAATTGTTAATGGCGAAGCTACTGAAAACAGGGATATTATTGAAAGTCAAGTGAAATAAGTGAACGCAAGAGTGTATGTATGTGTGGCGGAGGGGGGGGAAGGGGGAGGGGGAGACCGAGGATGAGATGGAAGGATGGAGAGGAGAGATACGAGTGAGGGGGGTGTAAAGGAGACAGAGGATGAAGTGGAGGGATAGGGTGGAGAGGTATATGAGTGAGGGGAGTGTACGGGAGACAGGATGAAGTGGAGGGATGGAGTGACGAGGTATATGGGAGAGGGAGGTGTAAGTTGGAGGGAGGGCAGAGAAATGACAGGGGACAGGGCGACATGGAGGCGATTTGTTTGTAGCCACCCCTTACGGGACTGAGGCGTCCAGCAATCGATAGACAGACAGAGGCTGATATAAAAAGGCAATGTGATATTTTTAAGGAACTGAAGGTCAAGTGAAAATATTGAAAGTTGAGTAAAACGGACCCTTTCTCAAGAGTCAGGCCCCCTAACACCTCTTCCTTGGCGGCTTACTTTTCATTTTTGGACATGGCTAGTTAATATCCTTTTGCACGTAGGGAGCTAAGTAAAATATGCTCCTTCTCTAGATTAAGACGCGTATTCTCGTCGGTTAAGGAGGCTCCCTAACACCTCTTTCTGTGCGAATTATTTCTGGATATGGCTGGTAAATATCCTTTTGCACGTTATCTATTTTTTAGTACGGCAATATTAGCATGATTTATGCAACACGAAAGACAGTAAGGTGTAATAAGCAAACTAGGTCGATTAGGAAACGGTATTAGGGAGTTTCCTGAGCTCCACTAGACACGCTCAATCTCCAATTCTTACAACATATGTATGAAATTATATAAATCAACCAGAGACCATATTACACCATCGCAGGCAAAGGACATTTTTCGCTTGAGCTTAAAGGTGTGAATATAAATACAAGTTTAATTAATTTACACGCCTCACCTGCCTGGACACAGGTTAATGACGCAGGCATGCAGGTGCGACTGTTAGGAGGGGAAAAAAAAAAAAAGGCGTTTGTAGGGCACTGCACACCTGGATTAACCAATAGTCACCGATCCATTTCAGCCACAGTCAGGTGTATTAAATATTTGTGGACACTAAGCGACAGGTGAGAAATGCTAGTGGGAGAGAGAGTTTGAGTTGGCAGCTGTGTAAAAAGGTGTTAGCAGTGAAAAACAGGTGTAAGAAGGTGTTAACAGTAAAAAACAGGTGTGTAAGAAGGTGTTAGCAGTTAAAAACAGGTGTGTGAAAAGTGTTACCAGTGAGAATCAGGTGTATAAATAGGTGTTAGGTGAAAAAAAAAAAATGAGTGGTGGGGTTACTGTCAAGGTGAATGCCATTAGGAGAAGCAACGACGTGTTTGTGCTAGTAGACATATGAAATATTTTAGGCAGATATGTAAAACGTGCTAGCAGTGAGAAAAAAAATGAGTGGTGGGGTTTTTGTCAAAGCGAAATTTATCATCAAAAGCGGCAAAGACGTGCTGAAGGCTGGACTTATTTTTTAAATGAGGTATTTAAGGTGTTATCTGAAGGGAAAAAAGTGAGTAGTGGAAATGAATAAAAAGTGTTATCGGGAAACCCAAAAGTAAGAGGTGTTAGTGGTACAAATGAAGCCACGTATTCATTACCGGATCTACACCAATCTTTACGATATACACGTCTCCATGGCTGGGAATAATCAGTCGTATTTCATCACTCTTATATTCAGTCTGGCTGTGAAACGTTCAGTAGATGCTCGAGTGAAGATAAAAGTGAACATGCACTCTTTCACATAAGCAAAATAATTGTGACTATGGCCCCATATAACAAAATAGTGATCGCAAAGTGTGTAAGAGTTGGCAGAAGTGTTGGCACGGTATTTGTGCTGTTGGCAATATAGAAGAAAAGGATGAGGGATTAACTTTAAGTATAAAAAAAAATCAGACAGAAAGGACAAAGTGAGTGCCAGTGTGAGCTTGTCATGAGCAGCAAGGAATGTGTAAGATGTTGGCAGCAAAAAGCAAGAACACCAGGAACCAGTGACTGGCTGAGATGTTGTCAGGTGAAGCAAGAGACATACACGGCGCTCGAAACAGAAAAAGTAGCTGTCTATGTTTGAAAGAAATGTTCCTTAACTACGAAAGAAGTAGCATATAAATATAGTACAATACTCTTTTTACTCTAACTTGGTTTAAAACTGCCATCTCTCTATCTTGAATGCTAAGCTATACTATGCTGCTAGTCACAAAGAAGTGACATGAAAAGGACAGAGCCGCAGCATTGTCTCGTTCTGTCACTGAACTACGTGAAACAGTCTACAAGAGGACGAAAACTGGGCCAAGATAAAATGTACTGAAAGAGTCAGGGAAATGTGAGATACTGAGGGGTCAGGAGGAGAGAGAAGATAAGGGAACGGGGAGAAAAGCGTCTAGGGGTCAGGGAGAGAGAGAGGTCTTAAATGGGTCAGGGAGTGGTTGAGAGGGGTCAAGGGGAGAGAGAAATTAAGGGGACGGGAAGAAAAGCGTCCAGGGGTCAGGGAAAGAGGTTGCCGGGGTGAAGGCACGGCTGTTGAGGGTAGCAGTGGGGAAAATGGAAGCAGAAAATTTTACGCTACACCGAAGCAAACCTGGCAATCGTGTGTCGCTCCTACCTCACATTTCACTACCCCACCTTACACCTCACTCACCTCACCGCTCACACTTCATTCATCCACACTCACACCTCACCTCCCACACTTCATTCATCCACACTGACACCTCACCTATCACAATTCACTCATCCACTCACACCTCATCTCTCCACTTCACTCATTCACACTCACACCTCACTCACCCAACCACACACCTTTCCAACTATTCCAGTGTCCAGTGTGGTCGGTAGGATCCACAAACAGCAAAAGGTAATACATACTGGAAATGCGGCCCTTAAAAAGAAAATGGCCACATATTCATTATATTTTCTAAATTTTTCCACGATAGTTAAATGATACGGCACTTCGGAACTAAGGATGGCAATGTACGGTGCTCATATTTATCTTAATCATGTTACCAGGATGGAGGGTCAAAGACTGACGAAGAGAGTGTATGTGAGTGAGGTGGAGGGGGAAAGAGGGAGGGGGAGGCCGAGGATGAGATGGAGAGATGGGGTGGAGAGGTATATGAGAAAGGGGTGTGTGAGTTGGGAGCAGGGGAGTGAAATGGCGGGGGACAGGGCGACTTGGAGGCGATTTGTTTGTGGCCACCCCAAACGGGATTGAGGCGTCTGGCAATAGATAGATAGATGTTACCAGGTGCTATAATTAAAAACGAACAGGCATTTTATTTCTGATATCACCTAACGACATTTTTTTAACTTATATAAACCCAAGCTAAATAAAAGTGCTACTGCAAAATCTCGTATATTCCAATATTTCTTCGAAGAGCTATGCCGTTCTTGGAAATAGTTCTCGACCAAATCCTATTTTATTATTTCTGGGAGTGCAGTTGCTTCCTCCCTATCTTTCTTTCACTCTTTCCTATTTTCGTATCCTTCTTCACTGTCCCTTTTGCATTCTCCTCCTTTATTCCTTCATTCACTCCTCACAACTTCGTATCACTTTCCTTTTTCGCATTCCCTATTGCCTCCTTTGCATCACCCTTTATTTCTCCCTCGCATCTTTCCTTACACCTCCTCTTTCGTAAACTCCTTCTTTCTCTTTTTATAATCTTCCTTCAGTCGTTCTTCTGCATGTTCCTTCACTCCTTCCTTTGCGTACTCCTCACTTTCCTCCTTAGTATCTTCCTTCACGCCCTCTACGCATCCTCCTTCACTTTTCTTCCCTATCACCGTTCCCATACTTCGCTTCTATCATTCACTCTCCTTCGCATCCTCATTTTCCTTCTTTTCTTCGCATCTTCCTTCACATTCTTTCCTCGTGTCTTCCTTCACTTCTTCCATCGCCGTTATCTTCATTCTAATATTTTTTATCTCCTACTGCGGCCAGGCTAACTTCTATTATCAGTGCCAATGTCTTCCAAGTCTCCCTCTTCACACAGACACCTCCAACTCTTCCTTTTCCAGTCGCGATTTTCATTTCTGTAGTGGCAGTTGCTCTTCTCGTCTCCTTTCACACCGACAGGTCACAACTTTTACTTTCTCATCTCTCTCTCTCTCTCTCGCTTTATCATATTTCTGTGGGTGTTGTCCCCTTCACCTCTATTCTATATCTCCTTCAGTGCCAACAATTTCAAAGAATCTTTCCCTCCCTCCCTCCCTCCCTCTCTCTCTCTCTCTCTCTCTTTCTCTCTCTCTCTCTAATATTCGTGGACGCAATTACTACCTGTTCCGTTATCTCCCTATCGTCTGTAAATGGCCGGAAAAGTACGAAAAAAAAAAAAAATCTCCCTTAATCAACCATTTTAAACACCTGCTACGCGAGCCCTTCCCCAAGTTGCATAAAATCTTAAAATAACAGGAATATCATGTACAATAACAATGAACGTCGCCGTACTGAAAGGCTTTCGTCCCAGATGTGTGCCTGACCTCTTGGCTTTTACCTCTCCACAACGCTGACCATTTCTGAGGCTAGTGTGATGCTGCTGTTGCTTTGCTGTTGCTTTCCCTGTAGCCTCCTTTCATATCCCTCACGCCTGTTCACTCACTCACTCACTCACTCACACCTCGACACAATCTGACCAAGGCTTTAATTCACAACAACCCCGCTGCATTCGATACCGCACTCAAAATCTTACCTTCACTCACACACCTACCATACAGTTCACAAACTAGAGCGAACATCCATGGAAAACATACGACTAAACGACAAGGCTGCCGATGATAACGTAACAGCCATGGAGACTCAATGTAAGGCAAAAACTGGTCGAGAGCCTATATAAATGCCCGGCCATGGGGAAGGATCTGGTAGGTTAATGGGCCAGCGAGCACGGGCTACACCTGACGCTCCCTCCGCACCGACCAGCCAAGTGACAAACACCCAAGTCACCCGTGCATACATAACGAAATTCGTGGAAGCTGGGAGGGAAATCGGGCATATCACACTACCTCTGCCCACTGTAAATCAACTACAATTTAGCCTAACTATACTGACACACAAACTGATGGATAGATACTGAGATAGATAATTTTACATCTAAAAATAAAATACGGTATTGACCATAACTTTGCCTAAACAATTTAATCTTAAGGCTGAGGTGGATTTTCTTTCGGGTGCATAAAATCGCCAGGCATTCACGGAAACGGAACAGAAACCTTCTTAATCCTCGGCCTGCGTACCAAGGAGGGTTATGAGGGCTACCAAGGAGATACAACTGCTGAAGCCATTCGTATGTATAAAACTAATGTGGAGAGAGGGTACCAGGTAAACGATAACACTAGATCTCATTTTAACTTGAACAATAATTACGATTTTAATGAACAGAAAGAAGTGGGGGAGGGAATCCATCTGTTAGCTTTTCATATTCAAATTATTTTTATTCCTTCGGTGCATCGCCTAAGGGAGCTTTAATTCTGACATCCCTGTGTGTGTTTGGATATTCAGGTGTGCGTATGTGTACTTCAGGAATGAATTAGTAGAATTTCGCCTGATCCCACCAGAAAGCGCCCGTAAATCAACCAAAATAATTACTGATGATATAAAAACATGAAAATAACTTACAAAATATGCATTATGGAGAGGAAAAGGTATTGTAAAGACACCTGAGTCAACAGGAATACAGTAAGTCAAGCCAAACGAGGTGAGGGTCGAGGTGAATGAATACAGGTAAAGGGATCACAGGTGTTCTCAGGTGTTTCTGGGAGGGGTGTAAGAGGATGAAGGTCTCTCTCTCTCGTGTGTGTGTGTGTGTGTGTGTGTGTGTGTGTGTGTGTGTGTGTGTGTTGGTTCTCATGGTGTCATTATCACCCATGCCACGTTCCACGCCGCCCCTCTCACGCACACCAAGACCTTTTCCTCTCATTTGCGGCGTGAAGAGGCGGCCGGGATGGGTCGCACTTGTGGCCTGGGGCACGTGCTTGGGGGGCTGTTCCGAGGAAGAGGAAGAGGAGGAGGTAAAATGGTGGGTGAAGGTTATGCTAAGGCGAGGCGTGGATAGGTACTGAAGGTAGGGATGATGCTGGAGATTGTACCTGGGAGCAAGAGTAGAGTAGCCTATGCAGTGTTAAGTAGCGTGTGGGGGTGGAAAGAGGGCCGGGGGACTGCAGTATTTATAGAAGTGGCTGTGGGTAAAGCAAGCGTGCAGAAATGGCGGGGAGGGAAAAGGTAGTAGTAGCACTGGTAGTAGAGTTGTAGTAGTAGTAGTAAATGAGAAGGTTCAGGATATTCAGAGAGTCGAAACAGGGGTAAGGGACAGTATTCTAATTTTAACCTTAACATGGCCGTGGCACAGTGGCGGTAAATGACAGTAATAGTGCAACGCATCCCTTTCACAGCACATCTTCGTGACTAGCATTTCATCCCACCTTTAATCTACTGTTACATATTAACACTGAAGATTGGGAGACGGTAATTTTTGGCCGAGTTACAGTGAGAAAAGTACTGACGTTGGTAATGAGTGGTGCAAACAAAAGAGTTGTAAAAAACGAATGGCAGTATAAGGAGAGAAGGATCAAGGGAAGCGTTGTAAACGGGAGTGTAAAACGGAGGATCTGTAAATGTGAAAGGATGTAAGGGGAAGAAGGGTAAAGGAGAAAGTTATAAAACGGAAAGAGTGTAAATGGGAAAGAATTTAAATAAGAGGGATTGTAAATGGGAAGGGTTGTAAATGGCAAGGAGGACTATGATAAGAAGGAGAGAGAGGAAGGTATCATGCGGGAAGTGTAAATGGGGAGGGGAGCAGGAAGAAAAAGGTGCAAATGGGGCGTGTAAATGGGAGGAGGATAGGTGACGATGGCTAAAGGGATAGGTGTGTAAAGGAAAAGGGAAGGGAGAATGTAATGGGTAAAGAAGAGTAAAGGGTTGGGAAAGGTAAAGGGAAAAGGGGAGTATACAAAGAGCGTGCAGTGTTGGTGTCATGTTTGATGTAAGGCAACTTGTTTTTTACGGAGTTGTGTGTGTGTGTGTGTGTGTGTGTGTGTGTGTGTGTGTGTGTGTGTGTGTGTGTGTGTGTGTGTGTGTGTGTGTGTGTGTGTGTGTGTGTGTGTGTGTGTGTGTGTTTTAAAATGCAGGGTCAGGGTTTTTTCATTTAATACTTGTTTTTTATCACACTGCTGCTGCTGCCATGCATATGTGTGTAAGTTTTAATGAAAGCATTTTTAACAAAGGCAAAACGAGCCCCCCTTTTTCAAGCCACGTATGAATAACCGTGTGTGTGTGTGTGTGTGTGTGTGTGTGTGTGTGTGTGTGTGTGTGTGTGTGTGTGTGTGTGTGTGTGTGTGTGTGTGTGTGTGTGTGTGTGTGTGTGTGTGTAAGCAGGGTCTGTCATTTCTCTATACCTAAGGGGCAAGTTCCCTAATCAAAAGCATTATATTTATTTCTGAGCGAGGTGTACAATTCTATGTGGTTCTGACGCAGCTTCTCACACGCCAAGGAAATTCACTAACAGAAAACTTAAAACCACGCAACAAATTTCAGCCAGGACGTTGAAAGACAATGAGAAGCCTATTAATATACAGTAAAGGCGTCAAAAAAAAAAAAATGGGTGGGGGGGTGAAGGCAAAGCAGTATTATTCAGTCACAAGAAAACAGAAAAGACGTCGACGGAAAATGAGAAACGGGGAAAAATAGAAGCCCAGCGAGCCCCCACCAATCACTAACTCAAGACCTCAAAGGAGACCATGAAAACGCGCTATCAACAAAAACCCAGACACACATCAACAACAGAGAGTCGGAGAGCCAGCACTAATCACCAACAGGGGGAGAGACAACAGAAAACGACAGAAAACGGGGTGACGGAAGGCGAGGCACACTGACAGGGAGCCCACACTGCAAAGAGGGCGTGGCAGTCTTCCCCTCTCACTCAATTTGGAGGGCAAGCTACAGCCGTCACGTTGATGCGGCAGAGGTGTGGTGGTGGTGGTGGTAGGGTAGAGCCTTGCCACGCCTGCTGCCCTCCCTCTCTGCCTCAATTATCATACAGGAAAATAGTAATTGAATCAAGAGTTCAGTATTAAAACCCCTCGATTCTCACTCTCACAGAGGCCAACATCCCCTGCCTGTATTTCTCTCTCTCTCTCTCTCTCTCTCTCTCTCTCAATTACCATACAGAAAAAATGTAATGGAACCAAGAGCATTAACACCCCTCGACTCTCACACATAGACACTCAGACAAACCAGACGACTTTCTCCTTTCTGAAAAATTCTCTCCCCCTTTCTGTTTCTCCCATCTTTACCTTCCTCTCTTTCTCTTTCCCCTTCCTCCTTTCACTCTGCCATTCCTATCTCTCACTCTGAAATTCTCCGTAACCTGGGCTCTTTTTTCCCTATCTTCTCTTTACTTTCCCTCTCCCCTTTTCTTTTTCGGTCAGTTACAATATGCAGAAGAAAAAAGGGTGATGGGGTACAGTTGAGTAAGCCCCCCCCCCTCTCTCTCTCTCTCTCTCTCTCACACACACACACACACACACCAATCTCCACTTCCTGGCTCTCTCTCTCTCTCTCTCTCTCAAGCCTCTGCTGTTTCTCTCCATACTTTCTTTTGCTCGTTCTCTCTACATGGTATTTCCTTTCATTTTCTCGCTCTTTTCATTTACATTTACCATATACATATACTTGTAAGAAAATCTCAAACCTTCCCTGTTTCTTCCTATAATTTCTTTATTTTCGTCGCTCTCTTCATTCGCCATAAATAAATACATAAAAACAACCTCAAATCTTTGCTCTTCCTCCCAACACTTTCCTTTATTTCCCTCGCTCTATTCATTTACCACACACAGAGTCTCTCAGATTTTTCCTGTTTCTCCTTATATTTTCCTTACTTTCCTCGCCTTCTCCATTTTCCACAAAAATAAAATGTGTAACAGAACTAAAAGCTTAAAAAAAAAACGAAAATAACACACACAGACCAACACCGCCTGCCCGAATGTCTCCCTCTAACCTCGGCTGTTATCCTCTGTCCTATTTTTATATCCTTTTTGCCTCAGTTAATATATAGATAAAAACAGTGGCATTAAGACTTGAGTATTAAAACATGGGCTCACAGACAGATCGACCTCTCTCTCTCTCTCTCTCTCTCTCACACACACACACACACACACACACACACACACACACACACACACACACACACACACACACACACTGACAGGCCAACATCCCTTCCTGAATTTCTCTAACCTTAACTTTTTCTATATCCTCTCTCTCTCTCTCTCTCTCTCTCTCTCTCTCTCTCTCTCTCTCTCATTCTGCCCCAGATACCATAGAGAAAATATAAAGGAAAGGAAAACTCGGGAATTAACACCTCTTGCCACTCGCACAGACAAACAGACCAACTTCCTCTCTCTCTGAATTTCTCTTTGTAATCTTGCTTTTTCCTGGCCTCTCTTTCCTTGCCTCGCTTTCTCAATCTTTCTCTAAAACCTCCTTCTCTTTTGCTTCCCATCTTAATTCCAATCCAATCTCCTTCCATGTTTCTCCCTGTCTTTTCTCAATTATTTTTCTCCTCTTCCTGTTTCTCTATTCTCTCCTTTCTCCTTTGCCTCCTTTCTCCATTCCTGTTTCGCTCTGAAATTTTCACTTAACCTCTCTCTCTCTCTCTCTCTCTCTCTCTCGTTTGCCTTCCTGAAGTTTCCATTTTTATATCTAGCGACCAACACACACAAGGCAGCAGATATTGAAATGCACTCTCCCTTGTGTGTGTGTGTGTGTGTGTGTGTGTGTGTGTGTGTGTGTGTGTGTGTGTGTGTGTGTGTGTGTGTGTGTGTGTGTGTGTGTGTGTGTGTGTGTGTGTGTGTGTGTGCAAAAACTGGACAACTTTTTAATAATGGAGGACACACCAACTTCATAACTTATATACCGGTAATTATAATTATTTCAAACTCGCAATCATTTATTAACAACGAAAATTACCCTCGGCACCATGTAAACTTAAAGCCTAATTTTCTTGGCTTTTTTCAGGTTCATTTATTTTCCGTTTTTTTATTTAATTCAGAACCTTTAATTAAACCGTGAACCTGTCAGTTTATAAGTCTGTGCATCACTAAATTATCAGTCTGTGTACAAAGACTGATTTTATGCAACTGTCATTCTGATTTTAAAAAGCGCCAGAAATTAATAAGCAAAGGTAATTCTGATAGCGTGCACCTGGATGCTGATTTCTCTGAATCTATAAAATTTTCCTTCCATTTTTTTCCTTTCATTATTTTCCCGTCCTTTTATTCCAAATATTTCCTTAATTTATATGCAACTTTTTCTTTATTTTGGTGCACCTGTGAGACTGTTTCCTTGCACCTGTACTTAATGTTTCTTCATGTATCTGTACTTTTGTATAAATCTTTAAAATACTGAAGGGCTTCCAAGTAGATAGATATATAGATAGATAAACATATACCAACGCACCTCCGTAGACATGAAATAATCTGGTTTTAGCGAGAAATTAAACACTGAGGCTCTTCCATGTCGAGACAGATAGCTAGACTGATAGCTAGATTGACAAATAGATTGATTTAGGGAGGTAAAAGAAGAGACAGACAGATATATCAATGCAATCCGTAGCAACAAAAAAAAAAAGTCTGTTTTACAGCCTGAAATAATACCAAAACGCCTCCAAATGCAAAAAAAAGATAGATACATAGACAGATAGGTAGACAGACAGGTAGGTAGGCAGTACAGTAGGTACGTAGGTAGGTAGGTAGGCAGGTAGGTACGTAGGCAGGCAGGCAGACAGCAGTTAAGACACACCAACGCACCTCGGCAGAAACAAAAATAAGTCTACCCTTAAATAAACTACCGCATCACTTCCTCAGTCACAAAGGGGGTAAAAAGACTAAAACCGTGCGAGAAAGTGAGCCGCCTCCGGTGTAAGTGGCACCATCTCCGGCAGCGCCTCACTCCTGCCAGGGTATCGCTGTCTTCAAACAAGCGAAAGAAAAATACAGCTTGAAATCACATTTTTATATCCCGGGGACAAAACTCCAACAAAACAGTGTCCCCCCCACCCCCCTCGCTTCTCTCTCTCTCTCTCTCTCTCTCTCTCTCTCTCTCTCTCTCTCGTCCCTTTTCCCCATTCTTCCTCCTTACCTTCCTCTTCCTTTTTCAGGTCTACTTTTCACCCTTCCTCCTCCCCAACTCTCTCTCTCTCTCTCTCTCTCTCTCTCTCTCTCTCTCTCTCTCCCCCCACCCAGCAAAGTAAAGCTTCCAAAAACAATTATGTATTTGCGCAGCTGAGAGTGCCTGGCTGCAACGACCTGTGTCCCCGGAGCGCAAAAAAAGCTTAAGAGGAGCTGTCCTGAGTGAGCTGACGGGAACGCGGCAGAAGGGGGAGGGGAAGGAAGGGGGAAGGGTAGTGGGGAAGGAGAGAAGGTAGTGGGGAAGGAAGAGAGGGTAGTGGGGAAGGAAGAGAGGGTAGTGGGGAAGGAAGAGAGGGAGGGAGAAGGAAGTGAGGGAGGAACGAACGAAGAGAGGGAGGTGGGGAGTGGAAAAGAGAGGGAGGGAGAGAGAAGAAATGAAAGGGAGAGAGAGAGCGGAAAAGTGACAGCAGAGAGGGGGGGGGGAAAGGAGGAAGGGAGGGCCCGAGGAGGGGAAAAGGACGACGAGAGGGCCAAAGGGAAAGCAGATGGACGGGAGTGGGATGAGGATCAGGGGGAAGGAAGGGGAAACAAAGGAAAGAAGAGGTAGGGTAGGACGTGGATATAGGAAGGGAGGACAACTAGAAGGAAAAAGGGAGGGGGAAAGAGAGGGAGCAGTGATGGAGGATGGAGACTGAGAAGGTACGGGAAAGAAAAAGACAGGAGAGAGATCAAGAGATGAAGTGGGAACGAACATGGGAGAGAAACAGGGGGTGGGAGACGAAAGACAGGAGACACGGTGAGTGAAATGGGGAAAAAGTATGAAAGAGAGGGGAAGGGGACAAGAAACGAGGTGGGGGCATTGGGTGTGAGGCTGAGGTAAAGTCGCAAGACGGGAGAAGAGGGGGAGTTAGAAGACACAAGAAGGGAACTAAAGGGAGGACGAGGGTAGAGGGAAGGCGAGAAGTAGCGGAAGAGGAAGACGGAAGAGAGGAGAGAGAAATAACTAGTTAGGAGAGTAATAATATGAGGAAGCGAGGAAGAAGAGGGTGGGGTACGGGAAGGAAGCTGAGTGAGCTAGAAAGGCTGGAGGAACGTGGCGGAAAAGATGGAGCGAAGAAATGGGGAGGGAGATGGGCATAAAGAGGCTACGGGAGAGGCAAGAGATGGTGATGAAATGTGGGTGAGTGTGGGAGGAGGGGAGGGAACACACGCGAAGATAAGGAGAAACTGCGAGAAAGAGACGGAGAAAACGAGTGGTGCGAGTGGGAGCGAGGAAGGGAAACAAATGAGAGGAAATATGGTTATGAAAACAAGAGAGCGAGCGAGGGTTGGGGAGGCAAGAGAAGCTGTGGTGAGGGAGCGAAGGAGGGGATAGAGCGAGAGCGAGGAGTGAGGGGGACAGAGGAAGGCGGTATGGAGAAAGGGAGGAAAGAGGGGGAGGGGGAAGGGGGGTGAGAAGTAGAGAGAACTGGGAGATAAGGGGTGCTGCGTATGGGAGTACGGGGTTGAGAGTGAGGGATGAGGAGGGGGATGCGAGCAGGGGCTATGGCTCTGAGCAGGGGGTGCGGGAGTAGGCAGGGGGAGCGAGCAGAGAACAAGTGCGGTGACAAGAGGGGGGAGCAAGAGGGGGGGCGAGTCAAAGCGAGTGGAGGCAGCATTTTAAGTGTGGGTGACAAAGGGACCAGGAAAAGCGAAAAGCGGCGAGAGAGGTGGGGTGGGGACAACAGTAGTGCTAAACGGTTTATGCTGGCGACGAGGGATAAAAAATGTTGCTAGTCAATACATTTCACTCGAACTTATCACTCGAAATACTGAATACTTTCTCTCTCTCTGCATCTATCTATTTGTCTGTCTATCTACCCATCTATCTAACCTTAATCATTTATTTTTTTCTCCCACTCCCCCCATTCCCCCGCCCCTCTCTCTCTCTCTCTCTCCACCAGTCACACTAAGCACGCGACTGGCCTGTGCCTCTGAATACATTAGGGCGACACCCGCTTGTGATCGTATTTACCCTCGTGGCAGCCTCGCCCCCGCTCATGTGGCTTCCCTCACGACAACGGTATGAATCTGGCTTGGCTTAGAGGGTAATGGTTGTAGTGTCGCTTGACTCTCTCTCTCTCTCTCCTTCCCCCCATTCTTCCTTCCTAACCTCCACTCTTTTTCTTTTTTCAGGTATACTTTTCACTCCTCTCTCTCTCTCTCTCTCTCTCTCTCTCTCTCCCTCCATCCATCCACAGTTTTACTACCCCCTAACCACGCTTAGTCAACCAGGTCCCCCAAACACATAACACGCGCGAATTGGGTGGCTCAGCTCACTAACACCCGTACCAGCTTGCTGCACGGGTAACTGCCCTATTCAGCACCAGGTCTAATCGCTACTCACTCTTGTTAGGAGGAGTCTGGAAGTAGGCAGATCACTCTCCGTCTTGTTAACAAATTATGTCATCGTTCGTTACAGTTTACGATGGTTTACAATGATATTTCTTAACAAACTGTACCCTTCCCTGCCGACTTAACTATCCCTAGTACCCCTCCCTGTCTCCTTACCTACCCCTTGTACCCTTCCCTGTCCCCAATATCTACCCCCTAGCAACTTTTCCTTCCCCGCTACCTATCCCCTAATACCCTCTCCCCAGTTTTTCACCTCCAGTACATATCCTATCCGCTTTACCTACACCTGCTTCTCCTCCCTATCCCTTAGCACCCACTACCTCATTTTCACACGAGTACATCTATCCAGCTTCAATTCCTCTACTGTCCCCTCCCTCCTCCCGTAAGCATCCTCGTCCCCATCTTCACAACGGTGCATTTACCTCTCTTCTTCACCCCCTTGTACTCCCCTCCTGCCATCCCCCTCTCCTCCTCCCCTACCGCTTCCTCCCCCATCTTCATCCTCATTTCCACACCCCCTATACTCCCCTCCTGCCATCCCCCACTTCCTTCCCCTAGTACCTCCTCCCCCCAAATGCGGTACTACTCTCTCCCTCCCCCTGTACTTCCTACCCCATCTTCATCCTCATTTCCACTCCACTTATCCACCCCATTGTACTCCCTCCCGCCACCCCCTCCCTACTCCAGGTTAAAGCGTAGCCATGTCCCCTGCTTTAGCTGACGAGGTATTGGGTATCTCTCTGTTTACTCTCTCAACACACGCCCTGTCCTGCCATCACGCCCTCACCTCACCATGCCACACCCTCACCACACACCATCACGCTGCTCGCTCTCTCTCTCTCTCTCTCTCTCTCTCTCAAATTTCCTACATTTTTCAGGTTCTTTCCGAATTTCCCCCATAACTTCACACACACCATCTAGATTTCTGGGGTCCTGTCTAACTCCCTGTCATTCCACGCACCACCTTTTTTCCGGGGCGCTGTCCCATTTAGCACCATTTCACACGTCACTTCGATTAACTGGAGTTCTGCTCAATTTCCCGTCCTTTTCACACACTTTTATTCCCGTTGTGTTGTTTAGTTTACCGTCCTTTACACAGACTTTTATGTATTCTGTCTATGTATTCTGTCTAATTTCCCGTCCTTTCACATCTTTATTTTTGTAGTTCCGTACAATTTCCCATCCTTTCCCATATCTATTTCTGGGGTTCTGTCCACCTACCCGTCCTCTCCAACACACCATCACTATTTCCAAGTTCCGTCCAATTCCCGTCCTTCCCTACCTGACGCCTTTCCTCTACGTATAACCCGATCTTTTCCAGTCTTCAGGTGCAATGCTGTTCCTCTTTGGCTTTCCCCCCCCCCTCCCCCTACAACCCCAGACCAGCCCTTCCAGACCCCCTCTCCACCTGGCTACCTAAAATGTCCTCCTTCACCCCTTCCCCCAACCTGCATCACCCCCTTCTACAGCACCTCCCACACTACATCACCCCTTCCACATCCAATTTACCCAATCCACCACCCCTTCCACATCCCCTCTCCGAACTCCATCACTCTTTCCACATTCCTTCCCTTACTCCACCATCCCTTCCACTCCCTCTCCACCATCCATCCCAGATCCCCTCCTCCCATTGCACCACCTCTTCCACATCCCCTCCCCCATCTCTACCCACCTCTCACCTGTGTACACAAATCTATTATCAATACAATTTCACTCCCCTACCCACCCACCCCCGCCCTTTTTCTGTCACTGGCTTCCACCTTTCCCAAACCCTGCTACCCCTGCATCATCCCTTTCAGCTCCTCGTCCTGCCTCTCATGTCATCTGTTACCCCTGCCTATATCGTCTACCACTCTTTTCAAATCTCTCCCTTGCTTCGCGTCGTCTGCTACCAGCTCTTCCAATCTTCCTTCTCCCTCGCCCTGCAGTTCTGATCTTCCTTTTTACCCTGCCTTTCCACTCAAACTCTTTCCACGTCCTCCAATTCCTGCCTCTTCTCCCTCCGCCCATCCATGCTTTACTTCCACCTCCCCACCTTCCCTGCCTTGCTCTCTCTCTCCTCCCACACCCTCTACTTGCTTTCCTTCAGCCACTTCACTAGCATTCCTTCTAGTCAACTCTTATTCCCGTCAAACGCCCCACTCCTAATTTCCTTCTTTAACCTCTCTCTCTCTCTCTCTCTCTCTCTCTAAGACCATCATCTCCCTCCTTCCATATCATGGAGTCACCACTCCCACTCTTCTCAGTCCTTCCACTCCTTCTGGTTCCTCCCTGTTCTACTGCTACTCCCTTCCAGCCCCTTGTCACCACCCTCCCCCCTCCCCCCTCCTACCCCTACCCTGCACGGCTAAGAGGGTGCCAGGGCGCTGCGGCACGTGATACTGACAGTGGCGCTGCGGGAGTATCGTGTGGCATGGTTAAGACGCACCACCAGACTCCCCAACACCCCCCACATCTCCCCACCACACTCCCCACATCTCCCCACCCCCATCCTCAAACATCTCCCTACCACCAGCCACCACCACCACCACACCTCGCCCCTCCAGACTCCCCACCCCTTCCCCAAAACATCTCCCAACACAACCTCCCCACACCTTGCTCCTGCCTCGCTTTGCCCACGTCTGCCTCACTCAGTGCTGCCTGTCCACCACGTGCCTCATAACATACACATTTATTCCTTTTTTTACACCTGCCTCGCTCTTCACAACACAGCTTACACTTTCATTCCTGCCTCACCCTGCCTACTACCAATGCAGTCAGCCCACCATCTGCCTCCTACCTCATAACATACACATTTATTCTTTGTTAACTCCTGCCTCACCCTTCGTAACATAGCCTAAACTTTTATTCCTGCCTCATCCACTGTTGCCTATCCACTTGCCGACCATCTTGTGAAATATTTACAGGGCTGCCTATGCCATACAACTGCGTATTCTGCCTCACCAAAAATTTCCTGCTCACCCAAGACTACCCAAGTGGAAAAGCCTTTATTCCTGCTTAATTCTGTTTCCCTTAACACCTACGTCCAGCCTCACAGTAGAAAAAATTGGTCTTCCTATGTCTACCCCTACTACCCTTCCCTTCCCCTTTATCTTCACCTAATACTCTTCCCTGTACCTTTGCCTACCCCTAGTACCCTTCCCTGTCCCCTTACCTACTCCTAGTACCCTTCCCTGTACCCTTACCCACACCTAGTACCCTCCCCTGTACCCTTACCTACCTCTAGTACCCTTCCCCGTCCCCTTACCTACCCCTAGCACCTTTCCCTGTACCCTTACCTACCCCTAGTACCCTTTCCTACTCCTGTTACCTTTCCCTGTCCCCCTACGCAACCACCCAACACCCCACAACAGAAGTCTTAATTCCTGCCTACGTAAGCTTCCCTCAGTGCTGCCTATCCACCTCTTTTACAGAACACTCTTAAGCAAAGGAATATATGCATTTTTTTTTTTTTAAGTGGGCAAGACTATAACTGGTAAGTAGAAATAACAAGGAATTAAGTGGAAATAAGTGTTCAGGTTATGAGGCAGGAGAGGCACAAACAGGCATGAACACGCAAGGAAATTCTGCGTTACGGTATGAAATGGCAGGCAGGTGGGGGGGGAAAAAAAAAAAAAAAAAAAAAGTTCTATTCCTGACACCCCCAATCTTCTTTCCAAACTAAAACTACACCTACACAAAACTTACACCATTATACACATCAATCAATATTAATACAGTACATCGATCCATCCACTCAACACTTTTTATTACAATCAGATAGCAATTTGGGAGAATTAATATTGCGCATAAACAAATTACCAATAAAAATGCAAATAACAACAACAATAAAATAATAATAATAATAATAATACCGGTAATAATAATAATAATAATAATAATAACAGTAATAATAATATAACAACATCCAGGCCTAAGAACCCATAAACCCCTTCAGTCTCACACATCTTCTATTCCTGCTACCTCCAGACGATTTTCTTCAACTAGGGAGCGCTTCTTAATAGTAAAGGGTTTAATAACGACTACACTCAACATTCCCACTTTAAAGCCTCTCCTAACCTGGATAATAATAATCTGCAGGTAGTAGGAATAAAGTCAATAAACCGTCATCGTACTGAAGTGGCTGCCTCTAACACTATCACATCCTTCCTTTGGGCTAATCAACAGGGGCGTTATCAATGGCGGCGGAGTATTGGTAGTCTTGGCAATACAGAAATAACTGATAACCCTACCTAGTTACTGGGCTTTCCCACTCTCACCTCCACTCACAACACCTCACACACGTACCTGTAAAGTCAAAGAAGACATTTAAAAACACAATATTGATGATGAACACGAATATTAATGGCAGATATGCAAACTATGTCATCATCATCATCATTATCATCATCATCACCAATATCACCACCCCCACCCCCACCATTACCACCACCATCACCAGCATCATCATAATTATCACCACCACCGTCACCATCATCATCATCTTTATCATCATCACCGTTTAAATATGGGATGATTTGGAACAAGGCCTTACAGTTTTATGTTGGACAAGAATCAAAGGAGAGAATAGATCATACTCTAAATGTACCGGGGGATTTCGTAACACTTACTCCTGATTAATTTATTTTCCACATTATACTTCAGCATCCTCTTATTTCTTATTAATGCAAACCATGTTAAATCAAAATGACACAAATAACATAAAAGAAAATGTTAGGCTGCAATGCGCACAATAAATCGCTTAGGAAGGGGTGCTAAGGAGAGAGAGAGAGAGAGAGAGAGAGCAATAGAAGGGGCTAATGGAGGATCGGAGGGGAGTGAGTGAGGGATGAATATTCATTACCATGATGGCACCAACACAACCAGGGGAGGGGGAGGGGAAGGGGAGAGAAAGGGGGGAGGAGGGGACGGGAAGGGGGGAAGGGAAGGGAGAATGGAGTAGAAGGGAAGTGAAGAAGAAGTGGAAGTAGAGGACGGTAAGGGAATGAAGGAGGGACTGGAATTGGGAAGAGGAAAGAGGGATAAAGACGGGGGTGGAGGTAAATTGGAGGAAAAAGGCATAATAACAGAGAGAGAGAGAGAGAGAGAGAGAGAAGGGGGGTCTACGAGTAGTAATTATGTCAACAACGATCAACTTGACAGGCCCAACATCTTACACTCCCAGCTAATTTCCCGTACACTCAAGCCCCTAAGTCAATTATCCCACCCTCACGCTCAATTATAAATGACGTAACCACAAATAAATTATTTATCCTCAAAATAATCATACCCTAATCCACCTGTGCTCCATGTGCTATTAAGGTATGGTACTATGGTGTTAAGGTACTATAATTTAAAACAATAATTATCAACGTTCCATACAAAATTAATCATATCATCCACGTAATTATAGACCTCAACATAAATAATAATCTTATGAACAAAGCTAAAACATCGTATATTTTCGTATTACAAGCTAAATTATGGAACTCACATACCTTAAAACAAAGCTAAAACATCGTACTCTCAGTCTAAAACAACATTTTCGAATTCCATGCTAATTATCGTACTAACACATTTCAAAACAAAGCTAAAACATCGTACACTCATTCTAAAGCTATGTCTTCGTATGCCATGCTAAAGTATCGAACTAACAAACCTTAAAACAAAGCTAAAACATCGTAATCTTACCCTAGAGCTATATATTCGTACTCTAAGCTAAATTATCGTACTCACGCACCCCCTCGTAGCTTGTGTTATCGTACCCTGGCACCCTAAACCAAATTATAGTAACCTCATACTCGACGCTAAATTATTGTACGTAAATTATCCTACCTTTACATTCCAAGCGAGTATGTTCGGGTATAAGCTAAAAAACATACCCTTCCTTTTTTGCTCCTAAGTAAATTAAAAAGGTAGTTGGATTTTACTTATTTTTACTTTGCGATCTGTGTGACGTTCACATATGCTGTAAGTTTAGCCCTTTTCGCCCTTTTTCTTCGCCCCTCTCTCTCTCTCTCTCATTAGTTTTCGCTTTTCCCTCCGCCCCCACCCCTCTCTTTCACCTCTTTTCATCATCCGTATTCTCCTTCTTCACTCCCTCCCCTTCATTCCCACGCCTCCATTTACACTCATCCACTCTCACCCTCTCCATCCTCTTTGCTGCTTCCACTCCACTCCACTCTCTCGCACCTACCCACTCTCAAACCCCACTCAAAACCTCTTTTTCCCCCTCCCTCTCTCACTCTCTTTTTTATACTGCGGATCACACACTTCTTCCATTTTAACTCTCCTGCTCACCTCTTCCTCACTCCATCCACCTCCCACTCAATCAATCTATCCACTACCCACACCACACTAACCACCATCCAATCCAGTACCTGTCCACACTCCAAACATAGTCCCCCACATTCCACTATCCACTCACACACAAACTTATTCCATCCCATTTCTCTATCAACTACTGTCCCATACTCTAAATATACGTTACCCTCCCACTACTCTCCACCCACATTCACTACACTACATTTATCCACTCTTCATTATGCAGCTAATACTCCTAACTCCCCTGTACTCCCTTACACACACACACACACACACACACACACACACACGGGGGACCCAGAATTAGAATTACGAACATTTACACCCCCATGCAACTAGTCTAGCACACACTATACATAATGCATGCAAGTGCTCACGAATGTACTCCAAAACACACGCAAACATTCTCTCTCTCTCTCTCTCTCTCTCACACACACACACACACACACACACACACACACACACACACACACACACACACACACACACACACAAATACACACTTTCCCAACATTACTAAACAGTTGGAAAATACAAATACACACTTTCCCAACATTACTAAACAGATGGAAAATACTCAAAGAAACGATGTGATTTACTGCGGGGGGGGGAGAGAGAGAGAGAGAGAGAGAGAACGGGGCAGGTGGCACAAGGTAAAACTAGAGACAGAAGGAGGAGTTACAAGGAAAGGCCAGGGAATTAAAGAATAAGTTAGGGGAGAGAACCGCAGAAATTAGGATAAAAAAACGAGTCAGTGAAAGAAGACATGAAAAAGTAAAAAAGAATAAAAATCAAAAATGAGAAGGGAGGGAGGAAGGAGGCAGAAGGAAGACTAAAATGGAATAAGAACATGTATGACGGAGGGAAGGGAAGGAGAAGGTGGAAGAAAATGGCAGAATAAGAAGTGGTAGGAAGGAAGGGAGGGAGAGAGGGAGGAATTACGGTACAAGAAAAAGGTAAGGACACTGTACGAAAAAGTGTGACGGAGGGAGGGAAGGAGGAAAGAAAAGAGTTAAGGAGAATTAAAGAGTAAAGAGAAATTAAGGAGTAAAAATGAGGTAGGGTGAGAGGGTCGGTAGCGTGCGAGTGATGACTAAGTAATGACGGGGCTAAAGGCAGTAAGAGCTCCAAGTCTGGAATGTTTGCTTGAGGAAAGTACTTGGAGGGTGAGGTGGGAGGATAGCGCCAGGGTTCACCATACCTTTCATCACCAAACCTACCATTAGTGAGAACAATGACCCTTGTACCATTACTAACACTATAAATTTTACCAACACAGAGTTCACCATATCCATTTTCACTACACCTTACTCATTAACACCTCAATTTCTACCAACACAAAGAATTCACCATACCTATTTTCACCACACCTCCCATTACTGAGAACAACGACCTTTTCACCATTACTAACACCATAATTTTTGCCACCACACCTACCTTCAGTGGCCATAGACTTGCACTATCACATATTACCACTAAATGCAATATCAGTTACCAGTCCTTAGCAGCATGACCCTCCTTACACCATTATTCATAAGCACCATACCTATGACCATCACAACTCTCCTCACATCACAGCTACCACCATCACTACACCGCTAAAGCCAACCCACTGCCACATGATCACACCACCATAGCCCAGAATCACCCTTTGAGAGAGAGAGAGAGAGAGAGAGAGAGAGAGAGAGAGAGAGAGAATATAAAAAAAATATACAGGCAAGTCAGACTAGTTCCCAAATTTACGGTGCCACCAATAATACGCTCCCTCCCCTCCCCTCCCTTCACCTCCCCTCCCCCACCCCACACTCTCTAACACCCCTTCCCTCTCACTAAACTTTATAACACCCCCTCTCTCTCTCAGCTACTCCCCCCCCCCCTCTCACTCTCTCACCTCTCACGAGAGCTGGCGATTTCCATGTTCCCCCTTCACGCGAAAAAGTAGTCATTCAACACTGGGAGAAATTACCCGGACAAACAACTTAAGTGGGGTGCCTCTTTTTATCGACGGCTCTCTCTCTCTCTCTCTCTCTCTCTCAATATTAAGGTCGATACAGCTGGAGGCATATGGACTGTGCACTTATTTTATGTAACCCTTCTCTCTCTCTCTCTCTCTCTCTTGGGAGCGTAAGGAGAGCTCCAGTAACGCTATGAATGTTTAACGCTGGGTGGGGCAGACAGGTGCGACATATGCAAATGATGGCTAGTGTGTCCTGCCTACCCCCCATCCACCCACACCAGTTTCAAGCTACTCTACCTACGCCCACCTCCCCTTCTCGATGTTCCCTCCCCTTCATTTCCCCTCCCTCTCTATTTTCACTTCCCTCCCTTCCCCTCCCTATATTCCCCTCATCTAACCCTACCTCTACACCATCTATTACTCCCCCTTGGTCCCATACAACTACTTCCACCTATCCTTTCTAATACTCAATTTCCCTCTCCTTCTTCATTCTCCTCCCCACTCCCCTGTAATCCCTCTCCCCTCCTCAGCTGAACACCCCCTCCCACACCATCTTTCCCTAAAGTCATACCCTATTAATGCCTCCTTCAGTCAACATACGTACGCACATAAAAAACATTCACAAAACAAGTGCACACACACACACACACACACACACACACACACACACACAGCAATGGAAAACAAGCGACATAAACATTAGTCAAGAGGAACGAGAAATATATATGGTGTGTGTGTGTACGCTGGCAAAATATATATACATACATTCTACCAAACTTCCAGTACAAGCGACAGGCACACTCCCAGTTCAACACAGGTGGACTGGGGAGGTACTGGAGAGGGGCGGCGGGTGTCGTTTTATGAGGGGATGAAATTGGGAGAGAGGACTAGGAGGGGTACGCAATCAAAAATGACAAAAAGTAAGAAGAGGGGACGATGGGAAAGATATAATGGCAAAATATAACGAAATGGAAATGCTTACTGATTTTGGTTCCTTCTTCCTTGCATAAAACAAAAAACACAGGGGAGGAAACGTTAAAAAAATACACAAGAAAATGCAGACGTCAAAAAGAAAGAAAGAAAACAGAAAAAAACGACAGGCCAAAGAATACACGACGGAAAAATTGTTTGGAAAAAATGAATCAAGAAAATAGACAAAGAAAAAACAGATACCGAGGAAAGTTGTTATAGCGACAATGCCAAAAAATTATACTGCGAAAAAGAGGAAGAGACAAATAATGGGAATAAGATGAATAAACTGCCCACGTGGGATACATCAGTGGATAAATGTTGGGTATATCTGCATGATGGAGTACTAAGGATGTGAAACTTACTGAGGGAGGTACTGGTGTCGTGGTATACTGGTATCGGGAATGATATTAACTAGGTGTACTATGGTAGGTGTACTGGGAATGGTACTGGTTAGCGGGTGTACTGGAAGGATACGGACTGGATCTACTAGAAATGGCCTAGTAACTGCACTGGGGTGGGAGAGTACTGGTGGTGGTGAGTACTAAGGAAGGCGATGACTGGGTGTACTAAGAAGGGCGCTGGTTAAGAGTACTGGGTAGGGTGGGGATTGGAAAGGGCAAATGATGGGCGTACTCGTGGTGGCGTGGACTGGGAAGGGCAATGACCGGGTATACGAGGACTGACACAGGTATGCGTAGTGGGAACTGGGAATGATACTGGTGGCAGGATGAAATAAAAATGGCCCTGGTAAGCGTACTGGAAACTGGGGAGGGTACTGGTGGCAGAGTAAAATAATAATAGCCCTTGTAAGCATACTGGGAACTGGGGAGGGTACTGGTTATGGGGTGTAATAAAAAAAAAAATAGCTCTGGAGAACGTACTGGTAACTGGGAAGGGTACTGGTTACGGGGGGTACTAAAAATGGCACTGGTAAGCGTACTGGGAACTGGGGAGGGTATTGGTGGGTGTGGGAGTGTACTGGAGTGAAAGGGGGTGCAGGAGAGTACGTGAGTCCCCAGGCGACAGTAAAAGAGCACTCCACTCCTTATCATTACTTCCCAGTCCTGTTCTAAATCAATACAACGTCCCATAAACCCTGCACAACAAGTCACATCGCCGGGGTAATCAGGATGGATGAAGGTAAAGTGGTAGTTAAGAGGTCACACTATATCAGGTCTGAAAGGTCACATTTTTTGGTTATCACAGGCGACAGATATAAGAATTAAGTCAGCCAACTAGATTTTACATTAACAGAGGTCACATTTATATTTTACGGAACTATAGGCAACACTGCTCCTATTTACAGTGTTACTTGGTGCTACTGGTGGTGATTCTTGTTATCTGGTGCTACTGGCAATGTTACTTGGTTTACAGGAGGTGCTACTAGCGGTGTTCCCCGACCTGTTACTTGTACTACTTGTGGTCTTTGGTATTGTGATGCTACTGGTTGTTACTCGGTGTAACGTGGATGTTCCTTGACATACTTACCCCTCTGTCTGAGATCGGCGTTTACTGGTGCTACTTTCCGTTCCCTGACCAAACATCCGACACTGCTCCACCAAAACACGGTTACACGGCTTTTCATTGTGCTACTGATATCGTTCTACGCTGATAAATAGATGTTCCGCGGTGCTACCTGGTTTTCCTACGTCCATCTGTCTCCACAAATCCTCTGCTGATTAGAATGTTGTTACCTAATGCTAATGAATCTGTTCCATTCTGCTACGTGGTGTTCCGTAGTGCTGGCGGTATATGAAAGCTCCCCGTGAATTACTGATGATAAGTACACTGTTACTTGATGCTACTGATACTGTTCCCTTCTGCTACGTGGTGTTTCCCTTAGTGCTAGCGGTCTATGTAAGCTTCCCGTAAATTACTGATTAATATGCTGTTACTTGATGCTACTGACACTGCTCCCTACTGGGTGTTCCGTGGTGGTACCTGGTTTTGCTATGTCCATCAGCCTCGCAGTACACTCAATTGGCCAGATCAGTGAGGCCTGCACATACTCGCTCAACCGGTCAATCAATTATTCCACACCCAGCCAGCCAGCCAGTCCAAGGGCAGGCCACTCAACCCCTCACTCATCCGGCAAACAACCCACTTACCTCACCTGCCATTCGCCCAACCAACACACAATCTTCTCTGGCTTTCCTTTTCACGGCACAATTCACCCCATCATCCCTGGCCTTCCTCTTCACCATATCATTCACCCACTCATCTCTGGCTTTCCACTTCACCGTGCCATTCACTCAATCATCTCTGGACTTCCTCTTCACCCTATCATTCACCCAACCAACACACAATATTCTCTGGCTCTCCTTTTCACGGCACCATTCACCCAGTCATCGATGGCCTTCTTCTTCACCATATCATTCACCCAATCATCTCTGGACTTCCCTTTCACGATATCATTCACCCAATCATATCTGGCTTTCCTCTTCCCGACACCAATCATCCAATCGGCACACAATCTAACGCTCTCCTCTTTACGACACCATTCACCCAAACAGTACACGATCCTCCTTGGCTTCCTCTTCAAAGTACCATCCATTCTTAATCTTAATTTTAACTCAGTCGGCAAACAATCCACTTGAACTATTTGACCCGCCATTCACATTATACAAGAAAGACTTTAAGACGACACGGGAAAAATATATATAAACTGTGGAAGATGTTCAGAGTTAAGTTTAGTACATAAAAGACGAGGTTCAAATTAACGTGAAAGACGAACACCTCTGAAAAATCTGAGAGGTGGTGTGCTTCCTATCAGCTCTCTCTTGAATATGGCGATTATCTGTCATAGTAATACAGCTGAATATTCTCTTGTATGTTTCTGACGCAATGTATGTCGATATCAACATACAAATTACTAATCTGAAATGACAGGAAGAAAATACTCGCAGCCACTTGCTTTAAGAATTACATAACCAAATTTGAGGTCATGACGGTGACGTCATCTGCCGCTAACTGAATATTGTGTGTGTGTGTGTGTGTGTGTGTGTGTGTGTGTGTGTGTGTGTGTGTGTGTGTGTGTGTGTGTGTAGACATTTCTCTCCTGATATTTTATGCGGACACTATTAACTACTGTAAGTCTTTCATACAAAATACTGAAATGCCACAGAAAACAATAATAAGTTGCAAAATGACAAGCATCTTAAGAACAGCCGGTAAGATGCCGTCTGCATCTCTTAAAATGCTTCAATAACTTTTACGAATCTCTCCCTCACGATATTTACGACCCTGAGAAATGTTAAATTATTGTACTGTGAAAAATATATGAATAACAACGTGTAGAGAAGCTAACTTTCGTGTTGTGTATAAATCTATGGATACGTAGAACTAGTGAAAAAAGTGTATAATGATGCAGGACAAGTGTAAGGAAAAAGTTTTGAGTATTATCCAGTATACAGTAACAGAGAAACCGATAGTAAATGAGGGGATAGTAGCAATGAGAGAGAGAGAGAGAGAGAGAGAGAGAGAGAGAGAGAGAGAGGAGGTATGTGAAAGGAACCAATCACTCATCCATCCATCCACTCCAACCCACTCCTTAAAGCCAATCAACCAATCCAGCCCACTTGTTTAAGCCAATTAACCAATCCAACCCACTTCTTTAAGCCAATCAACCAATCCAACCCACTTCTTTAAGCCAATCAACCAATCCAACCCACTTCTTTAAGCCAATCAACCAATCCAACCCACTTCTTTAAGCCAATCAACCAATCCAACCCACTTCTTTAAGCCAATCGTCCTGACATCCATTCCTACCCACTCCATCTTTAAGCCAATCAGCCACGCGCCGCCGGACTCAGCCAGCCAGCCAGCCACTCAGCCATATCTCTGCTGGCCACGCGCTAATACAACCCTGCCATCTGCCGGCCAATATTGAAATCTCTACCACCTGAACCACCATTTCTGGACATATTTTCCACGCGCGAGAATTTACACATTCCCTATTTCCCGGTCGCTCTCACGTGGCCATCATTGGAAAACCCGCACACGCCAGAGATATCGCCTTTTGCCTTCCTCGTCTCGTATCCTGGCGACACGAGAGCGATGTAATATTGGCTACTAAGGAATATCTCTTTATATGCAACGTCCACGTTCACTAGATCTGCTGGATAAACAAGCAGAATAAACATAAATGGACAACAGGGAGAACAGTGACGTGATAGCAAATGAGAGAGAGAGAGAGAGAGAGAGAGAGAGAGAGAGAGAGAGAGAGAGAGAGAGAGAGAGAGCTATTTCCTCATACCAATTACCTGTTACATTTTTACTTTCAGTACTAATAATCCTGCGTTTGATCCATGTGACTATACTCTTTTCACTCTAACTTGGCCTAAACCTACCATCTTTCAATCTTCAATGCTGAGCTGTACCAATAGATTAACGCTAGAATATGATGCTGGTCGGGAAGAAGTGCTATAGAAATGACCTAAAGCTGTAACACTGTCTCTTTCCGCCAATAAGCTACGTGTAATAAGCTGCAATTGGACGAAAATCAGGGGGAAATACTAAGCTGCAAATGGACAAAAATCAAGGCGAAATAATAAGCTGCAAATGAACGAAAATCAAAATGAAATACTAAGCTGCAAATGGACGAAGATCGGGGCGAAATACTTAGCTGCAAATCAACGAAAATAAGGGGGAAATACTAAGCTGCAAATGGACGAAAATCGGGGCGAAATATTAAGCTACAGATGGACGAAAATCGGGGCGAAATGCTAAGATGCAAATGGACAAAAATCAGGGAGAAATAAGCTGCAAATGGACGAAAATCAGGGAGAAATAATATGCTGCAAATGGACGAAAATCAGAGAGAAATAATATGCTGCAAATGGACGAAAATCAGAGAGAAATAATATGCTGCAAATGGACGAAAATCAGAGAGAAATAATACGCTGCACATGGACGAAAATCAGGGAGGAATAATACGCTGCAAATGGACGAAAATCAGGGAGGAATAATATGCTGCAAATGGACGAAAATCAGGGAGAAATAATAAGCTGCAAAAGGACGAAAATCTGGACTAAAAATTAAGGTGACATAACAACAGCTGAGTACTTCCATAATCATCCTTGTTACCTTTTCACCTAAATAACAGTACGAAATATTTCAGGCCTGTTAAAAGCGACACAGAGGTAGCTACTGCGTACTTTCACATCCACCCCCTCACCTGTTACATTTTCACACTAACAAAATAATATAACTGTGAAAAAAATAATTATTCAAATCCGGTTACGCAAGCCAGGGTATGAATATTATAACCTATATATCCCCCGACTCCGCAGCGCAGATATAAAATTTCTATTCTGGTTCGCTCGTAAATATTTTCCAGTAAAGTTGGATAGTACACGGCGCTCCGACAGGGCTATCAATGTGTAGGTATGAGTAACCTGAAGCATCCTTATCATTGTAGCTATCATAAATTCTTAATGGAGAATGAGAGACTGACTAGAAGAGTGTGTGTGACTGAGGCGGAGGGGGAGACCAAGGATGAGATGGAGGGATAGAATGGATGGATAATAAAGAGGGGTGACCAAGGATGAGATGGAGGGATGGTGATATTAGAGAGGAGTGTGTGAGATGGAAGAGGGCAGCCAAATACCAGAGGACAGGACGACGTGGCGGCGATTTGTTTGTGACTACACCTTATGGGATTAAAGCGTACGGGAACAGATAAATCGATAAAAAAAATAATCGTTTTAAACTTTTGTAATCTTCGGAACACCGACATAATAAAAACCTGAGCATACTGTCTCCACACTAAAACCAGGACATTCATAATTTTCGTGATGGACGTTTTACTCAACCAGAAAATCCCTCAGAAATTATGCCAGTGAAAGGACACCCAAACCAGGAACCAAAAGAGCACAAGTAGGCAAAAGTAACACGATTCAAGGCACTGGCACTAAAAATCTCAAAATTCGCCTATCACAAAAAAAAGGTATATAACAAATTCAGATATTCCCTTAAAAAAAAAAATCATAAGAAACAAACAGGCTCCCATAAATGAGCTCCACCACAAACACAATTATACACGGACTAGATAACCACCTCCTTACTACTGACAAATAAGTAAATAAATAAATGTGTCTGGAGGGGGGAAAGGGATATGTGCTTATAAAAAGTCAGTATGTCTAGATAAAACCATTCTCACAAGCCAAAATAATAATAATAATAATAGACTACATGTTCGGTAACCTGAAATTTACATTAGTACTAAGCTGCTTGGCAATTTCACTACTAGCACAACCTACTCGCATAAAATTTCATTCAGTTATTCCAGTCTTCCAGTATGTCTTAGCCCAGGTAACTAAAACCACAGCTATTCACAGTGCTATATATACAGCTAATCACAGTTTTCAATACACTGCTAATCACAGTTTTAAATATACAGCTAATCACAGTTTAAAATACACAGCTAATCGAAGTTTTAAATACGTTTGACCTTATTAATAGGGATAGCTTAAAACTCTGAAAAGCAGCATGCCCAAAATATGCCTCATCCTTTAACAATATGCAAACCACAAAACATTCCAGCAGCGCATTTCACAGCTAGCACGGTTTGTGAATCCATAAAACTAGGCTTTTGTAACTGATATGCGGTGAATTAGTGGAAAAAAATGTAAACTCAAAATATGATAAAGAACTTTTTTTCAAACTCAAAAATATGC
>NC_136958.1:6376659-6424159 GCF_032717465.1 Coenobita brevimanus | reverse complement strand
GCGACCCTTCCCCCCCCCCAAAAAAAAAAAGGTACGGTACGTGGCCAGCACCCCATTCATAGCCGTGATCGAGGTCATGCCGTCTACAAAAGCGAGCCAGCCAGCCAGTAGTGCATGTTCAAGCGCTGGTCCTTCCTTCCCTCTCTCGCCTTAACCACCCACTCCTTAACGCTGGGTCTGCCAGGGAAGGAGGGGAGAATGGGGAAGGGAAGTTAGGGCACGAGGAGGGTGGGTGAAAGAAAAAGGGGAATGTGAGGGAAGGGGATGAGGGAATGTAAGAGGAGGGGATGCCAAAGGTAGTGGTACGGAAAGTGAGGGAGACGAGAGAGCGTAAGAGGATGGGAAGTAAGGGAAAAGGAGGGAAGGGAGGAGAAGGACAAGAGCGAGTGAAAGAAGGAATCATTCTCCAACCACCGCTCTCTCATCCTCAAAGTCTCCTCCTCAATACAAACTGATCCCCACCATCAACACCACCAATTTTCCTCATCACTTTCCACTCCACACTTAGCACCTTCCTAACTATACTCCTTACTACCGTAGCTTGTCTACCACCACAGTCATCTCATCGCTCTCTCTTCCACCATAAGTCCCCTCCACGGTACAAATTGCTCCCCTTACCACCACAACCCATCCCTCCGCGGTGCCTATCTTGCTTGCCACAACCACCATCCCGTTGCTCTCCAGTCATCGTTCTCCTTTCCTCCTCAAGTCCCCTTCTCAATAAAAAATGCTTCCTTCACCACCACCTCCAATGCCTCTTACCAATACTTTTCCTCCCATTCCACTCCCCACTCACTCACCACCTTCCCCACTCACTTCACTCCCTGATCACTATAGCAAACCTATTATCACCACCACCACCTCACCGTCCGCTCTCCCTGCACAAGTTCCCTCCTCAGTATAAATTGCTTTCTTCATCACCATCAGCAATCCCTCTCACCACCACTTTTCCATTTCCACTCCCCACTCTCTACACTCCCTTACCGGCGAAGCAAGCCTACTACCACCACCACCTCATCACTCTCCCTTCCTCCACCCTTCTCAGTATAAATTGCTTCCCTCACCACCAGCACCACCCATCCCTGCACAAGTTCCCTCCTCAGTATAAATTGCTTTCTTCATCACCATCAGCAATCCCTCTCACCACCACTTTTCCATTTCCACTCCCCACTCTCTACACTCCCTTACCGGCGAAGCAAGCCTACTACCACCACCACCTCATCACTCTCCCTTCTTCCACCCTTCTCAGTACAAATTGCTTCCCTCACCACCAGCACCACCCATCCCTCTCACCACCCCCTCAGTACCTACACCACAGCGTCCCCAAGGAGCCGACCCACTCCGCCAGATTGGGCCCGGCCAAGAGACCTACATTGTCCCACCCCAGCCGCTCCTTCTTTCCATCCCAGGTCCGGCCAAGATTAAGGCTTTTCTGATACAGCCGGGTTCTAATGTTGCCGGGACCCAGCTGGTGTTCTCTCGTCCGTGAAAATGCAAGATGGAGCCTGGGAGGAGGTTAGGATTCCGAAATAAATTGCCAGAGGAGGTACACGAGAAACTGCCGCTATTTAGTTAGTTAATAGTAATTTAAATGCATTAGATAAGGAGATACGATAAGCACTAAAAATGGAGATGGCATATGTTTCCAGAATTACATACGCACCCAGAATGAGTCTGGTCTTGAAATATACTGCCATTTAGATACTGGATGTTCATGTATTCCATTTAGTGATTTATTTTTGTATGTAGCAGATACGGACGCACGATGAAAAATAGTGATAAATATGTTACATATAAGCGGTACATCAAAAAGTAATCACTGGTAGATAGCCTATGTATAAATAAATAAATAAATAAAACTAATGGTATCAGCAATAAACTACCAGAAGGTACAAGAAACTGGTTACTGTACATCATTTAGCTCGTCAACTGTTAACGAAATATCATTATTTATCGCCACTGGGATCAGCTGGTGATGGGGTGGGGCACCTTCACACGGTGGCACTGATATAGCCGAACAACTCCACTACTTGGTTATATAAACGCCCCTCAACCTCTTCCCTGCCTCCCGAAAGGGTGGTGGTGGACTGCAGGAGGTGAACAACTTTACCCAGTAGCTAAATCTAAGTCAAAATCTAAGCCTTCTCCACTGAGGAAGACTGATGGCCAAAATTAGCTCTCCCATGCTGGCGAAATACGAATCGAGAAGTCTTGCAGCAAATGAACGTAGTGAATGCGACAACATGACACTGGGTATATCTGTATGCGTCACTGTAACTTTAATCTGTACGTACTCCCAAAGCAGAAACATATGCCTGCATTTTAAAGGACACATTTTTCTTTTTTATCTAAGCTATTAATATAACTGAAAACCCTACAATATCTTTAAAAATAAAATAAGGATGAAAGGGAATTTTATCTACTTGTCTTAAACTAACCTGGCCCTGATCTTCGTCCTTTTGCAGCCTATTTCACGTAGCTCAATGGCAGAGAGAGAGAGAGAAAAAAAAAAAATCTACGGCTATGCATCCATTCCATTACACTTCTTCGTGACCAGCACCATATTCAGGTGTTAATGACTACAACTCAGAATTCAAGATGGGGAACTGAAAATCTTACGTCAAGTTAAAGTAAGAAATAGCCTAAAACAGGACAATTTTCCTAAACAGAGGGAATTCCGAGCATATCTTTCGTGGCTATGGAAGACATCGGCAAAGTATTCCATTTTCCCGGAAGTTTCTCTCTCTCTCTCTCTCTTAGTGAAGTCGAAACAGTCAAAGAGTTAAGAGCAAGTCTCTCTCTCTCTTTCTCTCTCTCTCAGTAAAATCCAAACAGTCAGAGGGTTAAAAGCAAGTCTCTCTCTCTCTCTCTCTCTCTCTCTCTGTCAAAAGGTTAATAGGAAACTGAGAGCAGAGTGGAAGATGCTAATTTACTTTTAATTAGACGCGATTTTAATAAGTAAGTAGGAGCTGCTTCGGAGTAAAAAAAAATTAAGTTTAATGAGAGAGAGAGAGAGAGAGAGAGAGAGAGAGAGAGAGAGAGAGAGAGAGAGAGAGAGAGAGAGAGAAAGAGAAAGAGAGAGAGAGAAAGAGAAAGAGAGAGAGAGAGGAGGAGGAGGAAGAGGAGGAGGACCATCATCTGTTGACCCATTCTGCCCACCCGTTCCTTGGAGCTCATGTGTCGGTAATGGTCATCGAACAGCCGATATAATAGAAAGGACCCCCTCCTCCTCCTCCACATCTCTCCCCTCCCCCTTTCCTCCTCCTCCTTCTCCTTCTCCTTCTCTTCCTCCCCTTCCTGCTTCCTTTACCCTTTCCTCCTCGTCCTCTCCCGCCTTCTTCCTTCTCTCTCTCAACTCATTCTCCTACCTGCCTCCACTTCTCGTTCTTTCATCTCCACTAATCCGCTCTCTCTCTCTCCCTCCTCCTCTCCTACCATCCTCTCTTCTTCCCTTTCCAGTCTCTCCTCCCCTACCTCCCTCTCCTCTCCCCTCTCCAATCGTCTTCCTCTCACCCCTCCTACTCCCTCTCCCCTCTTACCCCCCTCCCTCTTTCCCATCTTCACAGAATTCCGATAAGAGTGTCCCTCCCCTCCCCTCTTCCCTCTTTACTCTTCCTTTTATCTCTTATCATTTATCTGTCTCTCTCTGCCTTCTTCAAATCAACTTTCTATCACTGCCTGTTCTCTATCCACCAATACGTCACCTCTTACCTATTCATTTTATCTATTACATATTTCCTATTCACCGTTCTTTTATATTCTTTGACTGCTCGCCTCCAACTCCTTTCGCATCCTTTCTCTCTCTCTCTCTCTCTCTCATCAGTTACTTTTCCTCTCCTTTCCACTCACATTCTCTGCCTTTTTCCCGAGTGCTTCCTTTCATTCCCTCTTTCCTCTCCATTCCCTTTCCTCGCCACATCCCCGGCATTTTCTTTTCTCCACTGCACATAATTATTTCTTCCCTCTCCTCTTTTTGCATCTTTCCCTAACCACTCTTTTGCCTCTTCTCTATCCACTTCTCTCTATTTTTCCTTTCCACATTTTCTTTGCCTATTTCCTACCTACTATTCCATCACCTATTCCGTATCTCCCTCCTTTTTCACCGCCCTAATGCCTCGTGATTCCCTCATTTTCACCTACCTATTTAACTAACCACTCTTTCACTGCTACATTCACCCCCTCCCCATTCTCTCTCTCTCTCTCTCTCTGCTACATCACCCTTCCCTTTCTATTCGATCCCTCCCTTCCTCCGTCCCTCTACCTCCCTCCTTCCAACCCATTCTCTTTCTCACCCCTCACCTCCTCCTTTACATACTCTTTCTTCCTTTTCCTTCTCCTCCCTCCGTCCCCTCCCCCCATCTCTTCTTTCTGTCACTTCTTTCTCCTTATCTCCCAGGCTTCTTGTATTCGTTTCTCCCAATCCTTTTTCTCCAACTCTGTTCCATTAATTTCCCCTCCCACTCTGTCCTCCCTCTCCCTTTCTCTCTTCTTATTTACAACCAACTTTTCTTTGTCTTTCCTTTCTCTCTCTCTCTCTCTCTCTCTCTCTCTCTCTTTCCACACAATAGCGGCCTCGAGTGGGTCGACGGAGAAGCCAATGAGGTTGATTCCAGTGTGTGTGTGTGTGTGTGTGTGTGTGTGTGTGTGTGTGTGTGTGTGTGTGTGTGTGTGTGTGTGTGTGCAATTTTCCCCATTCTTAGTACACTTTCTCCTCTCATCATCTAGCTTCCACATTCTCTCTCTCTCTCTCTCTCTCTCTCTCTCTCTCTCTTTCCACACAATAGCGGCCTCGAGTGGGTCGACGGAGAAGCCAATGAGGTTGATTCCAGTGTGTGTGTGTGTGTGTGTGTGTGTGTGTGTGTGTGTGTGTGTGCAATTTTCCCCATTCTTAGTACACTTTCTCCTCTCATCATCTAGCTTCCACATTCTCTCTCTCTCTCTCTCTCTCTCTCTCTTTCCAAAGATAATAGGGGCGAGTATTAAGGTGATGAGGGGAGGTGCTCCAGGAGATCCCTATCATTACCTTCATCACCATCCCTTTACCGTTATCTCCCTCTTTCTTACATTCTCATCAGTTCCCTCTCCTCTTGCCCTCTACATTCTGCCCTCCCCTCCCTCTCCACTTTATCTCCCTCATTTGTACAGTCTCCTACCCTCTCCTCTTGTCCTCTACTCTGCTCAAAATTCTCCATCAAACAACTCAGGTAACACACACGATGCACTAATTAGCGGCCAACATCACGTGCTGGACATTATTTTCAAACAATGAGATTCTTTATATGTAAAATCAAAATACACGAGCCCCGACCTGAACGAACTTTTACACAATAGCCGGTACTCTCGTCGGGTAAGGAAGTGCCCTAACACCTCTTCCTCAGCAATTTATTATGGATACAGATGGCTGATATCGTTTTGTATGTTATTTATGCAAAGTATGATGATGTTAGAATGACTGAAGTAACATGAAGGAGAACAGACAGGTGTCATAAGCAAAATAAATCGCTTTGGATAAGGTGTAAGGGAACCCGACAAGCATACGGACCAAGAGCGCTGGTTAAAAACGTTTCGAGAAATAACAGTATTTGAAACAAGATAACAATAAAGATTTCTAATGTCACCACAGAAACGTGTGTTGTCACAAAATCAGAGGGCAGCAAATGTTACCTTGGAAATAATGAGTGGCGATTGTCAGTTACTTGGTAATTTCGTTTCCACTACCCTGACAAACTGCGGCTATCACGTGCATTTAGGAGAAAGATCGTGTCACACAAACTTGCTTGGATTTTACAGCATACCAACACAATACTCTTTTCACCCTGACTTGGCCCAACATAGATGAGGATGCTTTACAGTACGATGCAATTACAACTTGTGGTTAACATATATATACAACATAGCTTTGCTTCTTGTTAACTTCAGCGAATACTGTGCTGAATTATGCTAAGATCTGGGATTACGAATCAATTCATCTTTCATAAAATAACATGTGATCAAAGACATTACAGTCGCTGTCAAGCATCATCCTCAAATACAGTCATCTCTCGTGCTAAACCATTCTGACTCCGCCATGGCAGTTTTTGTTATTCATGGATGACTACCGGTAAACTAGCACAAATTAGAGGACGACAATCTAGGGTGCATTTTGAGGATTTAAAAGAATATTGATAAATTATTAAAAAAAAAAAAAAACACTTTAAACAAGTAGATACCAATATCTAGTGATGGTCTGGGGCATTACAGAGCACTTTTTTTGGAGGGGAGGGGGGGGGCAAACATATATTTAAATCAAGGCTGTGCTGGCCCTTTTAGACGGATTTTCATTATTCACGAGTGTCTTTTCCTTAGCACCCACAAAAAAGGAGGGGTGACTGTATTACAGTCCTGTTTTCATGACTTGTCATTTCCTTCCCCTTGCAATGCATTCTCTCTCCTGCTGAATGAAGGGGGAGATCCTACTGAAATCCAGCCCAATCTAAACCAATTTTTCCTGACTTGGACATACAGGTGGCTCTCCCATCACATATGGAAATTGCTTTTAGTTATTTGCTAGTTAACACTGTGATTATGAGGTTCTGAAAGGAATGGGCACAAGTTGTATGGGTGTTAGCTAATCAGTTGAGAGAGCAGAAATTTGTACTGTTCCATCTTCCACACAAAATATAATGTTTGCATGAGGAAAATGGGTAAACAGTGACAAGATAATCTGTATCTATTTTTAAAAAAATGAACAATGAAACAAAAAAGGACAAATACAAGAAACAAAAGAAAAAAATGTTAAACAAATCAGGAAAAAAAAATTGGGGGCTATTTCTGGCGATGCCCCTGTTTTCATGAACTACAATTTTTACAGGACACTTGAAAGAACTCATTATCCCTAAAATGCTATCAATTTGAACTCATTATCCCTAAAATGCTATCAATTTTACATCTAATACTAATCATATCACAAGTAGTAACTTTTATCTTACTTCTCTGGATAACTTGCTGACATAAACTGTAATCAAAGAATTGCCCATGTCCCAGACTGACATAAACTGCAATCAAATAATGGCCAATACCCCAGACTATCTTCGTCGGAGTAAGGATAATGTTAAAGGTTTAACTGTAAATGAGCGCAGTTTGAGAAATAAGTTTCTACATTCAGAGGCCCAAGTATTTGCTGATGACTACGATATTGTTGCCATTACTGAATCTTGGGTAGATACTCAAGAAAGAGATTTCATAGTAGAGTATAACCTTCCTGGTTAAAGTATTTTCAGTAATGAGAGGAATGGGAGGCAGCACACAGCTGTATATTAAAAGTAACCTTCATCCAGTTGTAATCCGTAAACCATCCACTGACAATACTGATATAACGTATGTCCAGCTCGGAAATGAATCACACAGAAAGATGACATTGGATCAATTTATCGTCCTAAGGCCCAGTCTTGCGAAACTGACAATAAGATTATACGAACGAATAGCAGAAGTCTATTGCACACAGAATACAGTACTGTAGTTGTTGGAGATTTCAACTAAACAGTAACAAGATGGACTGGATCCTTATCTTTGCACAAAGATTTACACTTATATACTAACTTACTTGAAAGCTGATTATATCAGCTAACAGAGCAACCCACGAGTGGAGAAAATATCCTAGACCTTATACTGGCAACGTCAAAATGCCTTGTTCATAATGTTATCATCATATAGTCACATTCAACCTCAGTTTCTGTAACACCGACCAAAACTGTAGTTACGAGAAAAGCCCAGACATGAAAGCCAATTTTCACAAATGAAAGCTAACTTTACGTAGCAATGAATGGGAACCGATTATTGAAAGTACAAATATACACAGTATAGACAGAGTTCTCAGAAATCCTTAATAAGGCGGTTAAGGAATGTGTACCGATGCATAACAGAAGGCCAGTAAAAAGTAAGAGGCCAAATGGTGGAACAGCAATATTAAGAGAAGTCTTTCGGCAATGAAACTTGCTTATCAGAAATACAAAGCCACTAATGATGAGGGGGATAAAGATATTTACCATAACTGACGTCAAAATGCTAAAAAGCTACGGTAATAAAGCAATGTAAGAAAAACCTTGAAGTACGGTACACATTGCATCATTAAATCAATCCCTAAAGAATTTTTCAGTTAGCTACATCAGATACAAGAAAGTATTATCACCAACAATAGGACCACTAGTATCAGCAGATGGTGAGCATAGAAATGATGAAACAGAGATGGCTAAGATTCTTTAATCTGTATTCAGAGTAGAAAGTTCATGCTCGATCCAAACACTGTCCTCCACACACTTACAGTAGATGAAGACAACACACTCAAAGAAATTATCATCAGTGAGAGAGATGTACTCCTTGCACTAAATAAACTTAAGATAAATAAACACCAGGGCCTGATAGAATATCCCCAAGAGTCTTAACCCGCCCCATCCCGACCACTTTTCCACCACTGACTCCCCCCAATCCCGATCATTTTAGGAAATTTTTTTTTTGGCTCAAACCTTCGCTTTTGGTGAGAAACATCGAAAATTCATAGAAATCGCTCACCTGAGGTTTAAAATACTCATTACAGGTAGGAGTACCTCCTTACCTTACTGGGTTTTCTATCAGGCTGGCACCAAAGAAAACGAGTTCTATGGAAGGATAACTATTTCACACCACTCATAAACGGTATTTATTTATTTACTTGGTACGAATTTATGTGTAGTACAAGAGTATATTGGTTTTCAAGCAGTAATATAGGCATAATAAGCATTGTTTCACTCACCAATATCTGACCTTTTTTTGCCATATTACCTGATCATCATTTCTAACTATTTCTTCCTCTAATGCTATGTAAAGTTTGTCCTCCACATTGTCATTGATTGGGGAATCACTCTGGCCCTGAATTTTGTACCGTGGCATGACATGGCTATACTGGCCAGGTCACTGATAACCGGTGAATTGCTCAGACAATGACATGCGGGGGGTGGAGGAGGTCATGCTGGGTAAGGCATTGTCCCTGCCTGGCATCTTGTTGAGGAAGGTGTCACGTGTATATGTACCAAAAATGACTCGCGAAAATTGAAAATTGTGCAAATTAGGGACCTTGCAATTTTTTCGCGTTTATGTACGTCGACGGAAATGGCAGTGACAAAACGTGTGGATGTTAAAGAACGTTGACGGGACGCCGTAGGTTAAAGATGGCAAAAGACGAAACAGTGAAAACCTTAGCACATATATTCAGTATCTCTCTCAGAAGCGGCACTGTACCAAGTGGCTCGAAATTAGCAAATGTACCTCTGATACTCAAAAAGTGAGACAAATCTCAACCCCGTAATTATCGACCAATATTGTAACCCTGATATCAGTTGTTTGCAAGTTGTCAGAAACCATAGTTTGAGATAAATCTGTCAAGCATTTAGAACAGAATAATCTCATCAAAGACTCAGCAAAGATTCTGAAATAAGCTTTCATGTCTTACTAATCTACTTGATTTTTTCAATTATACAATCAACATGTACGACAGCACTCTGTCGATGCCATTTACCTTGATTTAAAAAAAAGCATTTGATAATGTTACAAGTTCAACTTGTCAAGAAACTGCGCATCTATGGTATCGGTGGCAGTGTTCTATGATGGATTGAAAGTTGGCTTCTTAATCATAAAAAACGAGTTGTAATCAATGATAAGGAATTAGACTGTGAAAAATGTTATAAGTGGTGTAGGCCTACTGCAAGGTTCAGTTTTGGGTCCTATTCTGTTCTTGATTTGTATAGACGACATTGATGGAGGCGTGTGCAAGGTTCAGTTTTGGGTCCTATTCTGTTCTTGATTTGTATAGACGACATTGATGGAGGCGTGTTTTGTCCAACTATCTACCTATATACCTAGGCTGCTTAGCCCAAAGAAAGGGAGGTAGCTGAGACAGGACGACACACTCCCAATTTACTCATCCACACACACACACACACACACGTTCATTCACATCTTAGCGACAGGGCATATTTTGTAAATTATCAAAATTTGCTGATGATACAAACATTAGTAGTAGAGCAGATATCCTAGAACAAAGAATACTGATTCAGAGGGATCTTGAAAAACTGCTTAATTGGGTTGAAAAATGGCAATTGGATTTTAATACTGATAAATGCAAAGTTCTAAATACTGGAAGTAAAAATGAAAAGTTTATTTTCTACAATGAATCATTCTCAACTCATGAATGTAAACCATGAAAAGGATCTAGGAATAATTATTATAGATGATCTGAAGTCAAGTAAATAGTGAACAGAAGTTATGATTAAACAAAGTAGCTGGATTTATAGGTAGATCATTTGAGTTCAAATCTGAAAATATAATTCTTACCCAATACAATTCCTTAGTGCATCCAAATCTAGAGTACTCTGTGCAGTTCTGGTCACCATATTACAGGAAAAACATAAAACACATTAGAGAGAGTGCAGCGATGAGTAACAAAAATGATACCCAGACTGAGGAACAAATCGTATGAGGAGCGATTAAATGGGCTAAAGTTATTTATACTATCAAAACACAGACTACAAGGGGATCTGATTCGAGTATTCAAGTTTATTAAAGGAACTGATGATGTGGATGTTGACAAGTACTTTACCAGTGATCGTTCGAACTACACTAGAGGTAATGGGTATAAGATTATTGGAAAGCATTTCCAGTCTAATGAAGAGAAGCATTTTTTCTTTAACAGAGTTGTCAACATTTGGCATACACTGCCCAGGGATGTCACTGATTGCAGTACAGTGGTGATATTCAAAAATCACTTGGATAAGTATCTCACCTCAAATCCCCAGCTAAACACCTTCATGACTGAAAAATGATGTAAGCTTTTTCTCTCTGTTTCAGATTGCGATGAAACTACAGCAGAGAAATACTATGTAATTTCTTATATTTGTAGCTTACTGACATTTGTGGTGTACAGATATAACAGGAGAGAATATAGTTTACCACTTTTCAGTCTTTCCTATGACTATTCCATGTCAGCTTTTCCCTGTTGCATGGGGGTCCTTCTCACTTTTTTTCCTGTCAGCTTCGACTGGAGGGTTAGGTGAGTGGGGGGATAGGCTTCTTGCTTTACTATCCTTACATTTAACTTGCAAAATTACATAATATTGTGATAGTCTTCTCTGTAACAAGCAGAATCGAAAGGACCATTAGGTCTGTTGCTATTTGTTTTCCTTTGTACTCCTTTGTACCTTGAAAACACTACCAATGCAGACTCTGCCAATGTTATTTCAGGACTTTCTACTCTTTGTATTAAATTAATGGGGTTAAATTGGGATTCTTGCTAAATGCTTCTCGATGCTCCTCATGTAAATTGTCTAGTTGCAGCAAGATTAAAATAAAAAACTTGTCTACACTGAATGAAAAATTATTTACCTAATTTCACGTTCCTACTCTCTTCACCACAAAATTACACCCTCACTTCCACTATCATCACCACCACAGACATCTATCACCATCACCCAACCACTCAGCATCCTCCCAAGACCCTTCATCACCATCACCAGCCACAACACTCACCACCCAAATAATCATATTCATCACCACCACTCATCATTTTCACAATTCATTATTAGTTCTAACAATAATTCACCGCAATCAGTTCAATAACTTTACCACAATCTTCATGCCTAACTCGTCACCTGGGATCATGTCCTTTAAACAAGTCTGTGTTTGTTTATGTTGTTGTTGTTGTTGATTCTCTCCTCATTCGAGGAGACCGGGCCTTGCTGTAGCCCGGTTGGTGGTGGTTGTCTTGAGTAAGGTAAGGGGGAAGACAGGGCCTGTGGAATGCCCAGCACACACGCCCTGTGTCCTGGCTGAGTTGCGGTGTGTGTGGTTTATGTTTACATGGCCTTTTAAATCTCCTCGCCGTCTGCTACAATTATACCCTTCGAACACCTGACTTCCACTTCGTACCAATCAGTTTGCTGTTCTTAATACCCAACCCAGCCTCTCACCACTGCACACTTACCTTCAGAAAGCATCACACAGCTATAGATCTCCTGCCACGAGAGTGCAGGCCACATTTTGCGAGCAAAAAGAGCTAATTTTCCCGGAGCTTAAGTCACGTGCACTCACCACTCACAAAGACTCAGGACGCTCTTGCCTCTAAACTTAAAAACTATATTACCACCAACTTGTTATTAATTACTTTGTCGCTAATATCATTTCAGTAATATAAAAGTGCGTCAATAATCTCCAAATACTTGATTTTTTTTTTTTTAATAGACCAAGGTTCTGATATTATATTCATTTTGACTTAATATTCGGAAGCTCAACTGACCTTCTGCCACAAATGCTAAATTCCTGCCTCCGTTCAAACTAAAATGTCACACAACATAATTACACGCAACAGGAACATCATCTTACCTTCTTAATATTCCTCACCTCATCTTTTATTAATGGTTCATGAGAAATGATCACTGGTTTATTGATATTCCCCTCCTGGTCACAATAAAAGCGACATATAATTAACTTCCACACATAGTACTATCTGGCAATAATCTCTGAATCAGTTGCCACATACCTCTGCTTCATGATTATACAGGACCACTGCTACATTTCTGGCAATTAAACTGCATGCAACAGGATAATTCAGTGTATAATACTACTTCACTGTAAAGAATAATACACTGGATACGTTACAACTAATAACACTAGACAATGAACCCTGTCATCGTTATTTGGTAAAATAGGAAACTGGCACGATCCCCGTAAATCATCTTTCCTTGTAGGGAAGTTCCTGTAATCTCTCTCACTTTTTATTCCAGTCTTATCATTACCTTTGGTTTTAAACATTCATTTTGCGGCGAAATCAATCCCACCAACATCTTACACCGCCAGTCACGATACAAGTTAATTAGGCAGAAAATCCGCTAACTTCCCGCACCAAAATACAAGTTTGATAATTACAGACAACGACGAAACATTGAAAGGAGGATTAACAGGTGTACAGAATTGAGACAAAAAGGCTTTGAAGAAGCCAAGGTATACACAGGCGTACATACGAGTTAAAGAATAAATGACTAAAAACGTACACCACTTACATGCACAAGCAAACATACATGAAGGTATACATGCGTGAAGATGCCCAAGTCAGTAGTCAGGTACATAATGCATGCAGGTTGGCACAAGCAGGCAGACATGCACACACAGGATCTCATATATATTACACAGGATCTCAATCACACACAGCACTTCACAAGCACAGACAAAACCTCATGAGCACATGCAACACGTCAAAGTGGCCTTCGGTGTCTCTCGATGGAAACACACACACACACACACACACACACACACAGAAAAAGAAACTACTGACGAACTAACATTCATGGCAGGTCATCAGCCAATAGTTCCTAGATAACACCTAGATCATTACCTCTCTCTCTCTCTCTCTCTCTCCGTGTATGTATGCATGCATACATGTATGTATGTGTGTATGCACGTATGTACGTATGTGTCTATGTATGTGTGTATCCGTGTGTATATGTATGTATGTGTGTATACGTGTGTATGTATGTATGTGTGTATACATGTGTGTATGTATGTATGTGTATACGTGTGTATGTATGCATGTGTGTATAAGCATGTGCACTTGAATGTATGCGTGTGTATGTGCATTATGCATTGGTGTCTGTGTGACTGTATGATCCAAGCCAACTGGGATGCCACACGGAATTTGCAAGGAAAGTATGCAGGTGTGGAAGGGAGGGGAGGGGGAGGGGAGGGGGAGGAGATGAGGAGGGAGGGGGAGAGGGAGGGAGATGGGGAGGATGACAGAAAATGAGAGAGGGAAGAGGGAGAGGGTGTGGAGGGATGTGAGAACTGGTGAAGGAAGAAACATGATTGGCTGAAGGGATCGGAGGGTGAGAGAGAGAGAGAGATGAAAGGTGACTAGAAGAAAGAGGAGAAAAGTACACACACACACACACACACACACACACACACACACACACACACACACACTAAATCACTTGCCCCCTGGCTCTCAGTATTTCAGCTACTGAGAGTCCCCAAGTCACGCCACGACGCACATAACTTAGCTGTGTGTGTGTGTGTGTGTGTGTGTGTGTGTGTGAAATAATTCTAATATCACCATTCCCTTAGTAAAAACGTACAAAATTATATTAAGCAGCTATATCCAACAATAAATCGTTATGGAAAAGGTGTTAGTAAGATTCCTAACCGCACGAGAATTTCATCCCCAGACTCGGGCAGCTTCGGACGGCAATTTTGTCCTTTCTACTTTTCTTTCCTTGATATTTTCCTGTCTCCCTTTCCTTCCTTGATTTTTTCCTTGTACCTTTCTTGCTTTTTTTCCTCTCTACCTTCCTGTTCTTGCCAGTATTTTCCACATATTTCGCCTCTTCTAGCAGCTGTTTTGTCCTTCCTACCTTCCTTTCACTGTCGTTCGTCCTTTCTCCCTTTCTGTCCTTGCTAGATCTGTCCTGCCTTGCTTACTGACCTATTCTGCCTGTCCTTCTTACGTTACTGTTACCTTCCTTGTTTCCTGTGTTTTCTAATTTCCTTCCTTGTCATTCTTAGCACAATGCACTCTCTCCTTAGCTATCCTTTTCATATCAATCCCAGCCACTTGTGTGTCGTTCCTAGTTCCTATGTCCTTTCTGTCCTTGCCCCGCCTAGCCTCGTGTCCTTCCTAGCTTCCTGTGTCCTTCCCATCCTTGTCGTTCCTAGCTCCTTCCATGTCCTGCCAAGCCCTGCCCTTCTTAATTTCGTGTCCCTCCTAGATCTATCTTTCCACGCCATTTTCTGTGTCCTTCCAACCCCTCCAGTCACCTTTCAAGTCTATCCATCTATTTCCTGGCCTTTGTGTGTCCTTTCCATTCCCTCTCCTGTCCTTCCCAACGCTCATGTACCCTTTCCAACCCCTGTGTGTCCTTCCCAACCCCTGTGTGACCTTCCCAATCCTCGTGTGTCCTTCCCGTCGTCCGTGTGTCCTTTCCGACCCCAGTAAGTCCTTCCCAACCCCCCATGTGTCCTTCCCAACCCCCGTAGGTCCTTCCCATCCCCCGTAGGTCCTTCCCAACCCCCCTGTGTCCTTCCCAACCCCGTGTGTCCTTCCCAACCCCCGTGTCCTTCCCTAATGCCCTGGGTCCTATCAGCGCAGTCCGTGTGTCCTGGTGGCCTGCCGGTAATAAATCACAGGTAGGGCGGGAGGTGACAGACTGCGGAACGGGGTGGGTTGGGGCTTGGCTGGGCGGGGCGAAGTAAGGCGGGGTGGGTGGGGCAGAACTTTTATAGCCTCCCACCCCTCTCTGGATACTAACCGCCCATGCCTTACCCTGGCCTGACCTAATCTATCTTAACCTAACAACACCTGGCCTGAAATTACCTTCTCTGTCCTAACCTTCCCTGATTCAAACTTTACCTAGTATGACGATCCAAACAAATCTAACCTTTCCTTACCTAATCTTCTAACCTAATCTGGCCGCATCTATCCTAACCTAACCTGGCCTAACCTAAACTAATTTACATCTAACCAATCCTAACTCAAATCCTACCTGGACATACCTTAAACCACTCTAACCTGTCTAACACTAATCTCACCTGATCTAATTAAACCAAACATAACACGATGACCTAATCCAAGCCAACTTACCCTAAAACTCAACATGTTTATCTTGGTTTGCTATCCTTATCTTCCGCTCATAACATTAGATATCGTAGCCATAAACCCGCATTCTTGTCAGTTAAGAAAGCTCCCTAACACCATTTCACAGGCGATTTATATTGCATATTACACCTTACTGTCCTAGTCTGTGATATATACATCCTTCCAATATCGCCATACTCTGCACAGATAGCGTAAAAAATTGTTACCCAACCATATCCAAAAATAAATCGTTAAGGAAGAGGTGTTAGGCGGCTTCCGTACCCGATGGGAACCAGTAGGTCTGTTGCTGTTTACCTTTCTTTGCATTCCTTTGTACTTCTTTGAGCTACCTGTATATAACCCATCTCCCTACCCTACCCTACCCTACCCTACCCTAACCTATCCTATCTCTACCTTACCTTCTCTTTACTTCCCTATCCTTCCCTACCGTACCCAACCATGCCCTTCCCTTCCCTTCCCTTCCCTTCCCCTCCCTTCCCTACCCTTCCCTCCACAGCACAACCTACCCTACCCTACCCAAACCAAACCTAACCAGATCTTCCGTAAACTAACCAAACCAAAACAAATTCTACCTAACCTGGCATTACACAGGCAAAAATAAAAAGATGATAGTAAAAAAAAACAAAATCAACAGGAAAACAAAAAGAAAACGAGCATCTAATGGGCAAACTATACTATTTCCTCTAAAACGCTTATCTCTGTCACACACACACACACACACACAGATTACCATTATAGGCCGGTAGAACGTGCCCGGGCTTGGGATGAACGGGCCAAAAACTAGATAACAAACAACCTGCAGTTACTCGATAATTTATGGTTATCGAAATTCTCAGTTTATTGCGCTAATCTACATAACACACTCGCAGCAAAGCGTTCCCGTCCCCAGCAAGGAAGCGGTAGTGGGGCTGAGGGGGTAAGAATTGTGTGTGTGTGTGTGTGTGTGTGTGTGTGTGTGTGTGTGTGTGTGTGTGTGTGTGTGTGTGTGTGTGTGTGTGTGTGTGTGTGTGTGTGTGTGTGTGTGTGAGAGAGAGAGAGAGAGAGAGAGAGAGAGAGAGAGAGAGAGAGAGAGAGAGAGAGAGAGAGAGACGTCAAACTTGTGATCTCTCCCTTCCTTAGTCTTCAAAACAAAAATGTCTTCACAATGAGAGAGAATTAATGGTTAAGTTTGTTTGTGTGTCTCCCTGCTCCACAACCCCGGATGACAAAAATGGCCGCTTTTGTTATGTTCCAAGACTCGTATCACTGGCCAGGCTTCTTGTACGCGGCATCTTAGTGTTTGCCTTCCTTTCTTCCCAGTGGCCTAGGCGTGGGCACTGGCTACGTGGGTAAGAAAGGAAGACACAAAGACAACATCAGCAGTCCACGTAGTCTTCTTCACCTGCTGTTTACCCAAAGAGGAAGTGCATTCCTAAGGCAAGTGGTCGAGGGGGATCGAAATAAACAAGGTCACTGTGGCTTCTGAAATCATGTGACAATTAGCTACGAGAGAGAAAATGGATAAAAATTGGTGGAAAATACAACTTTATTAATGGTTCTGTGGGGAAAAAAAATAATACAATGGGTAAAACCAATAAAATGCGAAAACTAGAGCCTTGCACACACACACACACACACACACACACACACACGTTTTGTTGCTTGAGGGCCCTATTCCTTGTACCAGGTATGTTAGTGAAATTTTTCTTTTCCTATACCTAATTCCATGGCTTGGCTGCGCGAGGGAAAATACCTGGCCAGACTAATACCTGGATACATGATACCAGGATGGAATACATAATACTAGGATGGAACTGTCTTTGTGTATACCTATCTGTGTGTCTGTCTGTCTCTGTATCAATCTGTTTACCTGTCTGTCAGTCTGTCAATCTCTAGCGAATGTATGTCTCCGCTGATCTCCCGTCTACCTGTTTCCATTACTACCTTACTACTTATCGATCTATCTATCTATCTATCTATCTGTCTGTCTGTCTACCTATGTTTATCTATTACACTGTCTGTCTGTCTCTGCTTGTGTGTGTCTGTCAGCGTATCTATCTATCTAATCTATATCCGTTTATACATCAGACTGTCTCTCACTTGCTTGTCTGTCGGTCGATCTATCTATCTATCTATCTCTGTCTGCAGGCCTGTCGGTAAATCTATCTAGCAATCTATCTACCTATCTGTCTGTATATCTATCTATCTCCTATAATCCAATTAGGTAGCCGGACTCTGAAAACGTCTAACCCTTCAGCTCATCCACAAAGCAACCTCAAACACACACACACACAAAATCCCTGTCCAAGGCTTTCCATAAATAAGAAAGAAAATAAAGAGAAGAGAGAAAAAGGAGTAAACTGCAAGGCCCTCCAACACCCTTCCTCACCTCTCCCCCACGCCACTCCAGGCCGCCCTGCTCCATGGTGAAGCAAGATGTGGGATACAGTAAACGCGACACTGCCCTGAGTATTACCATTATTGTCCTACTCACTCTCGCTTATCGCCTCTCTCTCTCTCTCTCTCTCTCTCTCTCTCTCTCTCACACACACACACACACACACACACACACACACACACACACACACCTCAGTTTCACAAATAATATTCATCATCACCAATATCACCACAGCATCACAGGGATATTCACCACACCTACACATCCTAAACACAACACCATACAACACCACACAAAACATCACCTCAAACACACACACACACACACACACATGCTGTTTACACCCCAGTTCCCAGGGCGTTCCCACAGCCCCTCACCTTTACCTCGCTGCCTCAGTTTACTAATTCCGGTTCATATTGATTGCTGGGGAGCCTCGCTAGGTGAGGCTGGGACTGCTAGGTGACGGTGTGCTGGGTGTGGTGTGGTGTGGTGTGGTGTGGTGTGGTGTGGTGTGGTGTGGAGTGGAGTGGTGTGGTGTGGTGTGGTGTGGTGTGGGGTGGGGTGGGGTGGGGTGGGGTGGAGTCGAGTGGGGTGGGGTGGGGTGGGGTGGGGTGATGTGTGTGTGTGTGTGTGTGTGTGTGTGTGTGTGTGTGTGTGTGTGTGTGTGTGTGTGTGTGTGTGTGTGTTTACGATATGCTGTATAAAAGTGTAGTGTGTAAGCAATAAAGAGAGAGAAGGAAGGACGCTAAATGAGGACACAGGTAGGGTGAAGCGTGTTTAGGGTGAGGAGTGAGGTAGAGTGTGTGGTGTGGATAAGGACAAGGTGTGGAAGGAAGAGTATGAAAGGATATGTATGGATAGAGAATACGATGTGGCGAAAGGTGAAGGGGGTAGAGAGGGTGTGAAGTAAGAGTGTGGAGTTAGAGTGTGGGGTGAAACAGGGTGCGAGTGAGGGTGTCAAGTGAGTGTGATGCTGTGGAGTGAGGGTGTAGAGTAAGTGCGCAGTGGTGGTGTAGAATAAGGGTGTGGAGTGAAACAGGGTGTGGAGTGAGGATGTGGAGCTAGGGTGAGGCTGGGGCCGGGAAGGTGTAGAAATAATGCATGAGAATTGTGACACGGGGGACACATGAGAAAGGCCGCAGGGAGAGGAGGGACGCAGTGAGAGGGAGGCAGAAAGAGGAGAAAAAAAGAGAGGAAGAGAGAGGAGAAAAAAGAGAGACAGAGAGTGGGGAAAAAAGAGAAAAAGAGAATGGTACGAGGGAGACATAAAAGGTAAAAATATGAGAGGTGAGAGAAAAGGTGGGAGAGGTGAGAGGAAAAGGAAGCGAGGGAGAGGTGAGGGAAAAAGGAGAGATAACTGTGGGGAAAAAAGGAGGAAATGGTGAGAGAAACAGAAGGGAAAGGAGAGAGGGAGAGAGGTGAGAGAAAAAGGGGAAAAGAAAGGAAAGGGAAAAAAAGTGGGAAAGGAAGAGAAATGGGACTGACAGTTAAAAAAAAAAAAAGGAGGGAAAAGGAATTGAAGGGAGAAAGAAAATAAAAGACGTAAAGAAAGGAAGGGATGGAAGAAGTAAGAGCATAAGAAAAAGAAAAAAGACGAAAAGAAAAGAGGAAGATAAAAGATGGAAGAAAATGAAGGAAAAAAAAAGTGAAGGAGGAGTAAGGGTGGAGTAAAAAGGAGAGGAGGAAAAGTGACAAAAAAAAAGTGAGGGAGGGAAAAAAACATGTTAAAAATGGTGGTAGGAAAAAAGGAAAGCCAGGAGAGTGACAAAAGAAAGGCAGAAGAGAAAGAAGAAGGAGAGAGAGAGAGAAGAAAAGAATAAAATCTGAGAAAAATAAAGACAATTTTGAAAGGTGAAAAAAAAAAAAAAAACGGAGAGATGACTACTAATAACAAATGGAGATGTGAAGGAGAAGGAGAGATGAAAGAAAATAAAGAAGGGCTGAGGAAATGATGGAAATAAAGGGGTTGAGGTACAGGAAAATGAAGGGTGTATACAGTAGGTGTGAGAGAGAGAGAGAGAGAGGGCGGGGGGAGAGAGAGAGAGAGAAAGAGCATAGTATACGTACCTCATACTACTGATATGGGTCTATAAGTGAGGAGTAAAAAATAAATTCCTTCAATAAACAAAAATAAAGCAATCCTTTTATAATATATCCTTTATTTAAACAATTCTTTTTCCAATCCTTTACACACTAAATCCCCCAATGCCTACACCAGCACTGCCTACACGCTTTACCCTCTCCCCACCTGACGCAACTTTCATACACACTACTGCCCACTCACTCCCACACCTGCCTTCCCTACACACTGCCAAAATTCCACTTACCAACATGGCCCTCTAAGATCTACCAACATACACAAACTACCTACACTCCATTCACCTGTACATGACACACACCTTTCATCTACTCGGCTGCACATCCAATCCATCTTCCTTCACACTCCCACAATAACCTATCTATCATTCTTCTATGTATCTACCACCTGACTGCCACACAAACGACCTGCACCCCTTTCATCTCTGACACACACCCTTCATTACTCAACTACACACTCACTTCATCCTTCTACACACTCCCACACTATATAATACATTTACCAACATTAAATTGAATAATGGGTTCTCAGTGCCAACTATCAAAGATCATATGGCTCAAATTCAAAGCAATGGAACATAAACGGGAAAGGAAAAAAAGAGGATGACAGAAAAAGGTAAAACATATAAAAGAAGAACAAGACATAACCTTTCACAATATTTTACACACACACACATGCTGCCCACACCATTTTCCACTCTACCTGACACACATCTGCACAACTACCCACTCATTCCAACTTCCTACACACTCTCACACTAACATAATCTACGAGATGCTAACACACCCCTACACCTACTGCTAACAAACTTTTCCCCTCAACTTCACACCTACTTCGTAAATACATCTGTTTACTCACTCCAACTGCCTACACTATTCTTCAGTAACACCCATGACATCAACAACACCCCTAAACCAACACCTACACTCACTCTTTTCCATAAGCTGCCTACACCCCTCTCTCCCCTCTACCTCTGACACATCTCACAACTACCCACTCACTTCTCTACCTACCTACACACTCCCACACTACATACCTACTGACGATCTCCTATGCCAACACTAACACACTCCTATACTAGCTGCCTACATCCCACTACATGACACATCTTTGGAAAAACATAACTGCCCACACTGACCTACACACTACAACACACACACACACACACACACACACACACACACACACACACACACACACACACACTCCTTCACAAAATGCCAACACCTCTCTCCCCTCTACCTGACAAATCTACCCACAACTGCCTACATACTCCCACACTTACACATCTACTACATACTCCCACACTTACACATCTACTAATTCAAACACACTAACACATCTCCCATCTACCAACATACTCCTAAACCAGCCCTCGCATTACCCACATCACTACCCTCATATACCACCCACACCACCACACCACCAGATACACCACCAACCTCAGTACCCTCTCGTTATGTGTATTTTGTAAGTATTCCTCACACATACCCCTCATCCCCACCACCTAAACCAGCTATATTCCTCATCCACACCATCTACACCAGCCATATTCCTCACTCACACCACTTACACCAGCTATATTTCTCACCCACACCACCTATACCAGCTATATTCCTCACCCACACCACCTACATCAGCTCTACTCCTCACACCCTTCCCCCACACCACCTATGTTCCTCATCCCTCCTCACCCACACCATCAGTATTCATCACACCCCTCCCCCACACCACCCACACATGGAATATTCAGTGGACAGTCTAAAATGCACTCCTGGCAGCTTCCACACCACGCACAAATACCACTTCCATCACACCACCCCTCCACTCTGACACCCCCGACACAACGTGGTATGAACGGTAGTCTGTCAGTCATACCCTGGACAAAGGTTGGCAGCCTCACCCTCTTCCCACGTGCCAACACCTTTTTCTAAAACCAAAGAGGATACTACCAACACCCTCCCTTAGAACTGCCAACAGCAAAAGTACTACCAACATTCCTATTTAAAACTGCCAACACCTAAAATACTACCAACATCCTCATTTAGACTACCAACATCTTAAATACCACCAACATCCTCCTGCAGAACTTCCACCTCCCTCACCACAAACAACATAATGATACTACCAACACCCTCACTTACAAATGCTAACACTATCTATCTATCTATCTATTGCCAGACGCCTCAATCCCGTTTGGGGTGGCCACAAACAAATCGCCTCCAAGTCGCCCTGTCCCCCGCCATTTCACTCCCCTGCTCCCAACTCACACCCCCCTCTCTCATATACCTCTCCACCCCATCCCTCCATCTCATCCTTGGCCTCCCCCTCCCTCTTCCCCCCTCCACCTCACTCACATACACTCTCTTCGTCAGACTTTCACCCTCCATCCTCTCCACATGGCCAAACCACCTCAGTGTGTTTCTCATAACGCTTCCTATCACATCCACATCCACACCACAACGCTCCTTTATATCCTCATTCGTCAGCCTGTCTCTCCACGTGACTCCACAGGCTCCTCTTAAATAACTCATTTCCACTGCTCTCACTCTTGACTTGTGTCCTTCCAACAATGTCCAAGCTTCACTTCCGTACGTTAGAGTTGGTATCACAATACTGTCATGTAGTAACTTTTTCACTTCCATGCTCACTTCCCTGTTTCTTATCACTGCTTTCAAAGAACCAGCAACCTTTCTTCCCTGCTGTACCCTTTCAAGCACTTCACCCTCCAAACCTCCATCGCTACTCATCACACTACCCAAGTACTTAAACGTACTCACATTTTCCAATTCCTCACCATCCAACCTCGCTGTACATTCACTAACTTCACCTCTCTCAAAGACCATCACTTTACTCTTCCCTACATTCACCTTTAGATTCCGTTTCTTACAAACTCTCTCAAACTCATCCACCAAGCCTTGAAGCTCTCCTTCGTCTTCACTCAACAACACAGTATCATCTGCAAACAACAGTACAGGGAGTTTCCAAACACTATCCTCTCTCACCAGGGCCACTCCAACATCCACTACCCTACCTTGTACCTCTTTTATTACCCCATCCATGTACAGATTGAACAACCATGGAGACATGACACATCCCTGTTTCAACCCAACTTTCAAAGAGAAAAATTCACTTAGTTCACCATCCACACGCACTGCAGCCTTCGCACCATCGTACATACTCTTCACAGCATTCAACAACTTCCCATCTGCTCCATATATTCTTAACACTTTCCACAATCCTTGTCTATCCACCCTGTCATATGCTTTCTCCAAATCCATGAAAGCCGCATACAACTTCTTTCCCTTCTCTAGAAACTTTTCTACTAAAGATCTAAGAATGAATATCTGATCTACACAACCTCTTCCCTTCCTAAAGCCTCCCTGTTCTTCTCCAACTAATTTCTCTGTTCTTTCTCTAACTCTGTCTATAAGTATCCTACCATACACTTTTCCTAACCTTTACTACAAAACATGAAAGGGATACTACCAACACCCTCACTTAGAACAACACAACGAGGACGATACAGCCAACACTTTTAACTTTACTAGGCTGACGTTTCTTTATTACTCACTGTACTAAAAAAAAAAAAAAAAAAGTATTCATTGTATTACAGGTGAGATTTCTCGAACTGGAGGGAACAGGTAAAGTCATTAACCCCTTCAGAACAAGAGATGTTTCCTAAGGTGAGTAGAAACATCTGGACGAAGCAAAAATAAACACGATTAAAATGCCATCTTAGTGAAATTTTTAACTTCTATATACAAGAGTCTACAGTACACACTAAGCAAATAACATTGTCTTAATTAATATCTAAATTCCTTTTAAGTAACTCGAAGAATTACTAAGATCAACACCTATTTCTGACTTTGTCAATAATCTAAATGCCTCTTTCTACCCGTTTCTCATATACTGTACGTGGGTAGGTCTTAATGTTGTTAGTTTTATCTATGTATTTTTCTTCTAGTCCTACTCTCTCTCTCTCTCTCTCTCTCTCCTTCACCCTTTATCTCCTACTACTAGAATTAGGTACAGTATTCCCTGTAACAAACATTCACAAAAGGACCACTAGGCCAGTTACTGTTTGCTGCCCTTTGTACTCCTTTGTGCTTTGTACTCCTTTGTACCAACACCGAGCCATACCACTCCTTTATTAAAACCAAAACAGTATCTGGTGGCAGTGGCATTAAGAACCAGCATTACCAACACCAATTCCTGCCAACATTCTCAGCTGCCACCACCTGACACCATCGCCCCCACACTCATACCAGCATCAAACAATGTGGTCAGCAGAGTCAGCAATATTGTCAGGACCAGATTGTCGGCATCAGTGTAAGAAAGACAATATGTATACCGTAGCTTCGACGCCCAACCCCATAACTATAATACTTTCACCTTTACCTGGCCCAGATTTTCTTACTTTTGCGGCTTACTTCACGTCGCTCATTGGTAGAAAGATTTGTTACGTTCTAGATCCTTTACAAAGCACTTACTCGTGACTAGCACCAACTTCTAGTGTTAATCTTATTGCACAACTCGGCACTGAAGATGGAGAGAAGGTAATTTTAGCCGTAGATAAAAACAGTCTACCTACCTTAGTCTCTCTCTCTCTCTCTCTCATCTTCACCCCATATTACTCCCCCAAAATCCTCCCCCCCACCCCTACCTCCCCTGTTGTCACCCCACCAACACAAAAATTTCACCCCGACAAAACCCAGTTGCCGTGGTGTGTGTGTGTGTGTGTGTGTGTGTGTGTGTGTGTGTGTGTGTGTGTGTGTGTGTGTGTGTGTGTGTGTGTGTGTGTGTGTGTGTGTGTGTGTGTGTGTGTGAGAGAGAGAGAGAGAGAGAAGGGGGGGACAATGAACGCTAAGCAGCCTTAATTAAAGCGGGGCGTAATAGCGGTAAGTGGAGATGGAGGAGTGAGAAAATTAGCGTTGTATACGTCAAGGGGACACACACACACACACACACACACACACACACACACACACACACACACACACACACACACACTGTTTGGTGAGAGCGTAAAGAACGGATTAAATCAACACAGAGAAACAAAAACATACAAAATAAAGGGACAAGGAAGAGGGTGCGGAAGGAAGGAGGATGGGAAGGAAGAAGGAAAGACGGAAGAAGGAAGAGAATGAGGAGAGAAGGAGAGAGAATGAGGGAGGACGACAGAAGAGAATGATGATGAGGGAAGAGGAAGGAAGAAACACCAGAGAGAAGTTTGAGGAAAGAAGAGGATAAGGAGAGAAATAGGGGAAGAGGAAAAGGAGGAGAGAAAAGGAAGAAAGGGAGAGAGAAGAGGTAGAGTAGGAAGGGTGAAGAAAAGGAAGGAGGAGAAGGCTGGAAGAGAGAGGAAGGATGAGAATGATGAAAGCATGAGACACTGGAACAGGGAACGGAAAGGATGGAGGTGGACAAGAGTGATGAGAAGACGACGAAAGCACGTATTAGAGGAAAAATATAAAGGAAGAGGCTGAAGAAAGGGGAAGTACTAGGGCGAGAAGAGGACAAAGAAGAGGGAAGACTAAGAAGATGAGAAGACATGAGGGAGGATGAGAAATGGATGGAAAAGGCTGAAAAAGAGAAAAGGAGAAGAGGAAGAGGAAGGAAGAGGTAAAAAAAGAAAAGAAGACAAGGAGAATGTCTAAGAGGAAGATGCAAGAGGAGAAACGACCAAGTGGAAGGAATGTAAGTGGAAGATGGGGGGGAGGTGGGGGAAACGATGGTGTGTGTGTGTGTGTGTGTGTGTGTGTGTGTGTGTGTGTGTGTGTGTGTGTGTGTGTGTGTGTGTGTGTGTGTGTGTGTGTGTGGTCACCCCCCACCTATCGCATCCAGAGCACGAAGCAAGCAAATGTCAGTGAGATTTGATGAGCCTGTGTGGTAAAACTGGCGCACACACGCGCACACACACACACACACACACACACACACACACACACACACACACACACACACACACACACACACACACACACACAGGGAGTAATCAGCAAGTAATGGTCTTATCTCTATTACCTCATCATTCCAGACTTCAATGGCACAGGTTGATAAGATGTTAATATGTGAAGCATCAACAATTACAGTATACTCATGTCCAATTTTATTTACCTACTGATTTATTTATTTTCTTCTGTCACCTCCAACATTATCTCCATCATTTCCAGATCATCTCCATCACCCCTGCAAAAACTTCTGCCGCCCTCATTATTACAACCTACACTATTATCATCACCCAATCCTTCATCATCATCCATCATTAGCACCATCGTCATCATCATCATATTCATTTACATCACAGCCTCCATCATCATCACCATCATTTTTTCCATCACCACTGGCTTTATTTCTACCGTTCTCTCTATTTCTACATCATCATCATCATCATCATTTCCATTACTACCACCAACCCCATCTATATCACCCCTACTACCATCATCAACACCATCATCATCACCACCACCACCACCATTACCTCCACCATCGCCACCAAACCTCCACCAGCTGCTGTCACCCAACACCAATTTATATGTGAGAGACACCTGATAGCACCAGCCTCTCTCTCTCTCTCTCTCTCTCTCTCTCTCTCTCTCTCTCTCTCTCTCCCTTTAACCGATGGCCCAACCTCTCTTTCTCTCCCCTCCTCTCATCTCCTCTCTTTTTTCTCTCCCTACCTCTCTCGGTCAGTTCCAGAAGCACTTACATCACCCTCCTTTTCCCCTCCACACACTCCTCCACTTTCCCTCCACTTCCTCCTCTCTCTCTCTCTCTCTCTCTCTCTCTCACTTCCTATTCTCCCATTAATTTTTCCGTTCCCTTCTACGACACATTCTCTACAACCTCTCTCCCCTCCTCCCTTTCCACCTCTCCCTCTCTCTCTCTCTCTCTCTCTTCTAAGTCTCCATTCCACCTCCTCATTCCCCTCCTCACCTCTCTCTCTCTCCCTCCACTTCTCCTTCCCTTTCCTCTTTCCCTCCTTTCCACCTTTCTTTCTTCTATACCACATTTGCAATACTCAGCCTCTTTCCTTACTCTCCCTCCTCTCTCTCTCTCTCTCTCTCTCTCTCTCTCCAATTCTCATCAATTCCCCTCACAAACTCAATTTCCCTCACTCTTAACTCTTTTTAAACACACAACAACAGTACACATCCCCTACCCTCTTTCCCCTCTCCCCGTCCCCTCACTTCCCTACCCATACCCCTCCCTTTCCCCCCTCCACTACCCCACCAAATCCCCCTCCCTATCGTCATTTCCCCTACCCATACCCCAGTCTTCCTTCCAAACAGTTACCCCTCCCTCTCCACAGCATCCCTTCCCTCCCATCAACTCCCCCTTCCTCCCCCTCCCGCTACACCGACTTTCCTTCCCCTAACATCCCATCAATTCCCCCCCTCCCTACCCACACCCCATTACCTTCCCCATGCCTTCCCTCCCCTACCACCAACAATATCCTCTCCCTTCCCTCCCCTACACCCGATCCCCTTTCTCGGTGTGTGTGTGTGTGTGTGTGTGTGTGTGTGTGTGTGTGTGTGTGTGTGTGTGTGTGTGTGTGTGTGTGTGTTTTTCGTCGTGTCGCTTGTACATTTAATCATTTTCATGGTCACCCCTCGCCCGTGCCTCGTGTCGGACTATCGCTGGTAATCTGCGGAATGGTCCACTATCTCGCCCTAACACTGTCACGTAAAGCGGCTGAGATTGCTAGTGTCCGGACTTTATTGAGAGAGAGAGAGAGAGAGAGAGAGAGAGAGAGAGAGAGAGAGAGAGAGAGAGAGAGAATGTGTGTGGCGTTAGGCTGGAGGAATACAGTACCCTCTAAACCGGGTAGTGAGAGGACGGCAATAAGCGGGTCACTGATAACCCGAACTGAGATAAGATAAGGAAGTGCAGAGAACCAAGACACAAGCCCAGAGAACCACTGCATACTTAGGGCATAACGCAACCTCTCTCTCTCTCTCTCTCTCTCTCTCTCATCAGCGCAGTGTCATGCACCTAACTCATTACGTGTTATCTGTCCTCATATCTCTATCTCTAATCCTTGACGTCTTAATCTCCAGTCATGCACCAACACACTGTCATGCAAGGCTCTCTTTAACCTCCTTTCACACTTTCTTATCACAGACATCAACATCTTAACTCTTCACAGGTCATGCAGTACGGTGTCATGCAGGGATCACTTTTACCTACTTCCACACTCATAGTCACATCAACATCTCACGTCATGCAGCAATACACTCTCATTGCAAGATCACTTTACCTTACTTCCATACTCAACATGCACATCCCTATCTCCCGCAGCCTACATACATACATACACTCTTACCCATCACATCGACAGCTCTAAGGGAAGTATGTTCGTGCTGTTAGGAAGCATGCAAACACCTCTTCCTTACCGGTTAATTTTTGAGACCTGCATATTAATCCCCTCAGTCTTATCTTTAAGTAAAAGCGGCAGCAATAGGATGCACAAATTCAAAGTCACAATCGTGGTGGTGAGAGGGTTAACTTTGCCTCATCGTGAAGAAGAGTTAAGATGAATAAAATCGTCCGTAAGAAAGACAAGGAAAGTACGGTTGTGGTGGAAGGGTTAACTGGCATCTTGAAGACGGTGGAGGAGGGAGGAAGGGGGATGGGGGAAAGGAGGAGGAGGAAGGGGGGAGGGAGGAAGGGGTAGGGAGAGAGGGAAGGGGTAGGGGAAGGGGGAAAGAAAATACGGTTGTGGAGAGAGGCTTTAACTGGTATCATGAATGCGGAAGAGGGGGAAGGGGAAGGAAGGAAAGAGGAGGGGGAACGGGAAAGGAGGGGCAGGCAAGGGGGTAGGGGGGAAGGAGGGGAGAAGCCAACTAACTCCCAGATCCTTATTCACAGACCTTCTTAAGCTTCGGCTGTGTGTAAGATTCCGTAAGATTCCTTGTGTATACCTTCCTTCTTCTTACACCTACCAAACTATACTCCTTTTATCCTAACTTGGCCCAGAATTGCCACCTCTCACCCCTGAACGCTAAGCTGTGGAAAAAGACTAACACTAGAATTTGGTGCTAGTCACGAAGAAGTGCTACAGGAAGGAGGCAGAGCAGCAGCATTTATTTTCTGCCACTGAGGGACGCGAAACATGCTACAAAGGAACGAAAATTTGAGCCAAGTTAAGGTGAAAGAACTACAGCATGAAATTTAACGAAACACTATGACTTAACATGAGAAATAAATGCTGATTTATTTACACTTATTATTTTCTTATTATTCACTGATTACACTTATTGATCGCAAAGAAATTGGCTGAGACTCTTTATAACTAGCACACTTGGGCGCTTACCTGCCAAGGGAGAGAAAATTAAAGGTAAACAAGAGGAAGGCACCGGAGAGGAAGAGGAAAAGGAGGGAAAAGGAGAGGAAGAGTATGAGGGGAAGAGGAAGAGAAGGGAAAAGGAGAGGGACAATGGAAGGGGAAGAGGAAGAGGAGAGAGTGGGAGGGGAAGAAGAAGAGGAGGGGAAGAAGAAGGAAAAGGTTAGGGAGAATGAAGGAGGGGAAGAGGAAGAGAAGGGAAAAGGAAAGGGTGAGTGAGGACGAAGAAGAGGAGGTGGAGGGAAAAGGAGAGGGACAGTAGGAGGAAGAGGAAGAGGAGGGAAATGAGGAGGAGGAGGAGGAGGAGGAGGAGGAGGAGGAGAAAGCCAACGAAAACCCAAGTACACTAATTAAGGAGCAAAAAACCAGGCGGTGATGACTTGAGGTGTTGGTTGATGTGGTTAATGGTTTGCTGTGAGAGAGAGAGAGAGAGAGAGAGAGAGAGAGAGAGAGAGAGAGAGAGAAATGAAATTCTATAAAAAACAATTAAGTTTACATACGTCACACAATTAAATTCAGACGTATCTCGGAAAAGAAATATGATAAAAAAAATTATTATTATTATTTTCTCTCTCTCTCTCTCTCTCTCTCTCTCTCTCTCTCTCTCTCTCTCTCTCTCAAGATATCACTGGGGAAGGATGTTTACCGTGGCTGTTTGTGTATTTATTTATTTTTTATTTTTTTCTCAGTCGAGTGGTATCAGGGGAGGAAGACTGGAGGGGTATTCATTCTTTGGGTTTTGTGCTTAATTGGCTTTTTAAAACTCTCTCTCTCTCTCTCTCTCTCTCTCTCTCTCTCTCTCTCCCTTTACTTTCGATTTACTAAGTTTCCTTCGGTTGTTAAGTTTTCTCATATTCCCCCCTCCTCTCTCTCTCTCTCTCTCTCTCTCTCTCATTTTCTCCTCCCTCTCTCATTACCACTTCATCTCCAATCTCATTTTTTTCCAATATTTTCTCTCTCAAATCGCGTGTCTCACTTTCTTATTAGTCTTCCTCTTTTCCCTCTCTCTCACTTTTCTGCATCTCTCACTTTTATCTCATTTCTTCCTCCACATTTCTCAACCTCTTCCTTCTCTCCTCTCACCCACCGTCTCTCTCTCTCTCTCTCTCTCTCTCTCTCTCTCTCTCTCTCTCTCTTTTTCTACTGTCTCTACTCCTCTTCTCGCTCTCTTTCTCTATCTCTCAATTTCATTCCCTTCTCCGTATGTGACTCTTTCACATTAAAACTATCTCTGCTTCTCACATTCTCCCAACTCTTCCCTCCACCTCCTTTCAAATGTCCTTTCTCACATTCTACCATTTTCTCTACCTCTCTCTCACTTTCTATTTTCCTCTCTCTCTCACTTTCCCTCCCGTGCCTCTCACATCCATCACTTCCTCTACCTCTCTCACATTCTCTCACTTTTTTCCCTCCGCCTCTCTCACTTTCTCCCCCTTCCTCTGACAAAAGTGAGGTGATCCTCTCCTGATCCCTCCATCCCTACGCATATTCCCTAGCTTTATTTTCTCTCTCTCTCTCTCTCTCTCTCTCACGCCAAGTGATTGTCTTCCCCACTTTCAAACCTCGATGCATCAGAATTCGAAATCAGTCTCTCTCTCTCTCTCTCTCTCTCTCTCTCTCTCTCTCTCTCTCTCTCTCTAATCCCTCCTCTTCTCTTTCCATTACCAGTTAATCACCTAACGTAATCCTCCTCCTCCTCCCTTCCTCCTCCCCATCCAGTTGAGTTTTCTGTCTTCCTCTTTTGTCTTCCTCTTCCCCCCCCCTCTCTCTCTCTCTCTCTCTCTAGTGTGTACTTCGTCTCTTCTACATTTTCTTCCTCCCCTCCCCCTCTACCTTGTGTTTGCCTCCCTCCTCCTTTCCTTTTCCTCCTCCTCTTCTCTTTCTCCCTTCTATCTCTCCTTCCCTTTCATCTTCCCCCTCTTCCCTCCATCCTTCCCCCCTCTCTTCTCTGTTCGTCCTAGTTCCTTCCTTTTTTTCTCTTCCATACATCCCCTTCCTTTTTCTCAATATTCTCTCTCTCTCTCTCGCTCTCTCTCTCTCTCTCTCTCTCTCTCTCTCTCTCTCTCTCTCCACGCGCCTTTTGTCTCCCTCGTCCCTTTTCATTCTCCATTCACCTCAATTTTTTTTCCATATTTTTTTCCCTATTATTCTCCATTCTTCTCCCTTCCCTCCCTCAATACTCCCCGCTTCCCTTTCCCTTCCTTTATTCTCCCTTGTAATTGTCTTGTTAGTCTACCTTTCCCTATTTCTCCCTTCTTTTCATCTAACATTTACCTTTCCTTCTCTTTAATGTCCACCTTCTACTTTCAATTATTGTATTTCACATGCTTACCTTCACTCCTTTTCATTTACAACCTTTCTTTCCCTTCTTTTCCTTCCTTTCCCTTTCTTTCCTTTCTGTCCCTCCTTTCTTTTCCCTTCTTCTTTTTCCTTCCCTTCCTCCCTTTCCCATCCCTTCCTTTCCTTTCCCTTCCCTTCCTTCATTCCCTTCCCTTCCCTTCCCTTCCCGTTCCTTTTCTTTTCTATCTTTCACATCTCTGACTTCACATCCATCAAATATCCTTCTTTTTCAAGCCTTTTTCTTCATATTCCCATTCCTTCCTTCTTAATCTATCCCTCAGTTATTCTCCTTCCTTTTCCTACTCTCCTCCTTACTTTAAAAACACCTCTTTTCTCTCCTTTATTCTCTCTCTTCCTCTTTTCTTTCCTTTATTCCATTATTAGTTTATTTTTTATTCTTATTGTGTATCTTCATTTTGTTCTTCATTCATATTTTTATTTTACTCTCTCTCTCTCTCTCTCTCTCTCTCTCTCTCTCTCTCTCTCTCTCTCTCTCTTAACCCCTCTTTTTCACGGCCATTTCATTTTATCCCTCTCCCCTTCCCTCCCCTCTCCCCCTCCATCTCTCCCCTTCCCACTCCCCTCCCTCATATATCACCCAAGTCAACCTCACTACCTCCCTTTATTGCCCTTACAATACCCCCACCACCACCACAATAGGGAGGGGTGAGAGGAAGGTAGGGAGGTAAACAGGAAGGAAGGAAGGAGGGAAGAAGGGAGGAAGGAAGGAAAGAAGGAAGGAGGGAGGGAGGGAAGGAAGGAAAGAAGGAAGGGAGGAAGGAAGGAAGGAAGGAAGGGAGAAGAGGAATGAGAAGGATGGAGTGATAAAGACAGAGTGAAAGAAGAATAAAAAGGACAGATAAAAGAGAGATTAACAGCTGAAGGAAAGGGAATGAAAGAAAAATGAGAGAGAGAGAGAGAGAGAGAGAGAGAGAGAGAGAGAGAGAGAATGACAAGACAGGAGGAATATTGTCTCATATGTTTCCTTCTGTCTCGTCTCCCTCCCTCCTCTCTTCTTCCTCTCTTTTTCTTTCCCCATCTCTTCTTTCTCTCCAGCTTCTAATTCCTTCAGTCTATTTTCTCTCTCTTTTTGCCTCTCCATTTCTCCCTTCTTTTTCTTTTTCTTCTCTCCTTTTCTCCCACACACACCTTCCTTCCTACTCTTTCTTATTTCTCTCTCCTTTCCTTCGTTTCTATTGTCTCTCTTCCTCTCTATTTGTTTCTCAGCATTCCCCCCCCCCTCTCTCTCTCTCTCTCTCTCTCAGGACCCACACCCGGGATATTGGCGCCCCTGCAAAGTTAAAGCCACATTATTGACCAATGTCCCAGTCTCAGGCGGGCTCCTTCACTCGCACGCACAGGAGGAGGAGGAGGAGGAGCTGCCCGGTTCTCTCTTGTTCTTGCTGCTTGCATTCCTTTTCTTTCCTTTTCCTACTTTTCCTGTCCTGTCATTTCCTTTCCTTTCCCTTCCCTTCCCTTCCTTTCGTTTCCTTTCCTTTCTTCTCTCCCGTATCTCCCTTAGTTTCCTTTCGTCTCCTCTCCTCTCCTTTCCTTTCCTTTCCTTTCCTTTCCTTTCCATTCCTGTCCCTTCCTTTCTTTCCTGTCCTTTCCTCCCTCCCTTCCCTTCCCTTCCTTTCCTTTTTTCCTGTTCTTATCTTCCCCTCCTTTCCGTTCCTCTCTTTGTTTTTCTCTTCCTTTCCTCTCCGTGACATGTGTGTCTGGCTTAAAGCTATATTACTGACCACTGCCCTAGTCCGCGGCGGGGTCCTTCGCTCGCACGCACGGGAGGGGGAGCTGCCTGGCTAGATTTCGGTGTGTGTGTGTGTGTGTGTGTGTGTGTGTGTGTGTGTGTGTGTGTGTGTGTGTGTGTGTGTGTGTGTGTGTGTGTGTGTGTGATTTGTGTGAGTAGGTCTGGTGAGGAGGACGTTCGTGTGTGTCCGGTAACTTAAAACAAGAGTGAAAGAAAAAAAAGTTTAATATATATACCATGTGATTTTAGTGAACGGGTTAACAATTCTTTTTTCTGATACACCACAATTTTTTATCTATAATATATCCAAATTTCCAAAGACGTCAAGAAATTAATATCGCAAGAATAATAGTTTTAGGTCAAGATATTTTCCTAACTCGAAGGCTTCCATTTGATATAAACCTGTATTTTCATCAGGTATGGAGTCTCCCTAACACCTATTCCTCGGTGATTTATTTTGCACATTACCTATTAATACTCTCTTTTATGGCTCCCTAGTACTTCTTCTTTAGCGATTTAATTTCCACAGTGCCTATTAATACCCTCTCTTTTGGGGGTGGGGGGCCTCCCCAGCACTTATTCTTTAGCGATTTATTTTCTATACTACTCATTAATACTCTTTAGTCTTGTATATCATTTTCATGTCGACAATGACTGCATGAATAGCACATACGAATATAGTAACGGAGCAGAATCAGGAATAAACCGGTAAGGAAGAGGTGTTAGTACGCATCCTAAACCAAACATATGAATATGGCAATGGAGCATAATCAGGAATAAACCGGCAGGGAAGAAGTGTTAGTACGCTTCCTAAACCAAACACAAGAATATAGCAGCGGGGCAGAATCAGGAATAAATCGGTAAGGAAGAGATGTTAATACACTTCCTAAACCAAACATGTGAATATGGTAATGGAGCATAATCAGGAATAAACCGGTAAGGAAGAGGTGTTGGTACGCTTCCTAACCACACGAAAATACCATCATTGGTGTTTTAAATAAGAACTCTTTCAATCTGATTATATTTCAAAGACACAACTCGATTTTGGAACGCTTGTAAAGAATAAAAATGAACTGAGTTTTTTATTGATATAGATTTTAATCCACCCAACTTGCAAGATATAATGGAAGTAATTAAGGAGGCAGGAAATGACACAATGACACGAGCGGTAATTAGGCCCTCACTAATGAACAGGTGATTAGTAGGCTGTACCTATTGCCCGTATGTGACAGATATTTTTAGCACGGTTTATGAGGATTAATACTGTTGTTGTCGTTCTTCAATTATTATTATTATTATTATTATTATTATTATTATATTATCAATCATCATCATCATCATCATCATCAATTACCATCATCATCCTTCTTCTTCTCCCTATTTTATTATTTTTATTATTATTATTATTATTTCTAGTTGTTCTTGTTGCTGGTGGAGGTGTTTTTGTTATTGACTTGTTATTAAGGCTCTTGTACTTGTTGTTTCTGCTTTACCTGCTTGTTTTTGTTGGTGTTATTGCTGATGTGTGTGTGTGTGTGTGTGTGTGTGTGTGTGTGTGTGTGTGTGTGTGTGTGTGTGTGTGTGTGTGTGTGTGTGTGTGTGTGTGTGTGTGTGTGTGTGTGTGTGTGTGTGTGACACTGTTATTATTACTGTTTTTGCGTTTGTTGTTATTGTTCTCTCTCTCTCTCTCTCTCTCTCTCTCTCTCTCTCTCTCACACACACACACACACACACACACACACACACACACACACACACACACACACACACTGTCACAATCCTCTTTATTCACGTCAATCTTTTTTACTGCATTCACTAACTGACGAAGAGAGTGTATGTGAGTGAGGTGGAGGGGGGAAGAGGGAGGGGGAGGCCGAGAATGAGATGGAGAGATGGGGTGGAGAGGTATATGAGAGAGGGGGGTGTGAGTTGGGAGCAGGGCAGTGAAATGGCGGGGGACAGGGCGACTTGGAGGCGATTTGTTTGTGGCCACCCCAAACGGGATTGAGGCGTCTGGCAATAGATAGATAGATAGACCAACTCGCGATTCTCTCTCTCTCTCTCTCTCTCTCTCTCTCTCTCTCTCTCTCTCTCTCTCTCTCTCTCTCTCTCTCTCTCTCTCTCTCTCTCTCTCTCTCAATCCTCTTACTGCACATTGGCATAATTAAATCGAAATACTGTAGTGGCATTTAAAAAAGACCTAATTACTTCATATATACCTCACCTGAGCTAATGAGAGAGAGAGAGAGAGAGAGAGAGAGAGAGAGAGAGAGAGAGAGAGAGAGAGAGAGAGAGAGAGAGAAAGAAAGAGGAAAATAATGGACGAAATGGGAAAGGAAAGGAGGAAAAAGGAAAGAAGAAAATTTTATGAGGAAAAGAATACAGCGAAACACATGCACACGCAAAGAAATGCACACAGACCCGAAACAGACAGAAACATAGATAAACAAACGCACACAAACACAAGTATGACGACCCATGAGAGACTCTGACAAAAAAAGAATCACACACACACACACACGCAATTACCCCCAGATCACATCACCACCTCCCCCATCCCACCCCCACGAAACACCCATTCCCACCATAATCTCAAACACCCCCCAAAATAAACACACACATTATTAACAACCCAGCAACCCTCCCACAGGTAAAAGAAAACCCTAACCAAACAGGTGAATCCTCTCAGGTAGTCAGGGAGGTGATAGTGAATCCCTCTCTCCCTCGCCACTCGATCCTCTTTACGTGGGATTAAATGCTCTTTCCGAACCTCCTCTTTTGAGTTCCATCCCCTTAAGACCGATGCTGCTGCTGATTTTACCAAGGTGAGGGAGGGTGTGTGGTTAGCAGGAGGGGAAGGTCGAGGATGAGAGTGAAAGGCAGAGATCGAAATACAAGAAGTGGGAGTGGATGAGTGTGTGTGTGTGAAAGTGTGATGGAAGTAGAAGAGGGAGAAGAAGAGTGAGTATGAGCGGCTGGTTGTTATTAGAAGACTGAGCAGTATTTGACATCAGGGTGTTTTAAAGAAGAGACTAAGAGAACCAGTAAGACAGCTGTAAATGCGAGATGGATATCAAGAACGCGACGGGGGGACAGGGAGGAGCGTGTATGGGAGGAGGGGCGAGAGTGGGGTGGCTGTGAGAAGAAGTGGACCAAGAATGAATGTATGACAGGAAGGCGATTGGGTAGATGAGGTGCAGAAAAGGAACAGGAGGGAGAGAGAAGGTTGGGTGGCGGTGCATGAGGGAGGGTGCGTGAGAGTGGGGTGGTTGGGAGAAGGACAGTTAGATCATTGGAGTGGTTATTATTATTATTATTATTATTATTATTATTATTATTATTATCATTAATCACTGTATTATTATTACCGATATTATTACTATTATTATCATCGTCATCATCATCATCATCACCATATGATTATTATTATTATTATTATCATCATCATCACCATCATCAACCCTATTATTATTATTATTATTATTATTATTATCATCATCATCAAAGGCCAGGCAGACCTAAATCATCCCATACTACTCTGGCGACACCCTACAACCACACATTAACCAACAATCACAACCACACAACCAACCCCACGACTACGTAACAGGCAAACCAAGGTAACTACCTCACCTTGCTAATTGCTCCCAGGTAATGGCTTCCTCCTTAATGACCCAATTCCACACGATGCCCAATTACTGTTAATAACTTGAAGGGCAGCTCTGGCCACGGACGGAGGCGGTGGACGAGCGATCAGGATGAACAAGGATACACAGGGGATAGGATGGACTAGGACTCAATGTGTAGTAGGATACACTGAGGATGGACAAGGATATGGGTTGAAATAGGACGGACAAGGATATGGGTTGAAATAGGATGGACAAGGACCTGGACTGCAACAGGATGGACAAGGATATGGGCTGAAATAGGATGGACAAGGATATGGGCTGAAATAGGATGGACAAGGATATGGGTTGAAATAGGATGGACAAGGATATGGGTTGAAATAGGATGGACAAGGATATGGGTTGAAATAGGATGGACAATAGGATGGACAAAGATATGGGTTGAAATAGGATGGACAAGGATAGAGTTGAAATAGGATGGACAAGGATATGGGTTGAGGTAGGATGGACAAGGATATGGGTTGAGGTAGGATGGACAAGGATATGGGTTGAAAGAGGATGGACAAGGATATGAGTTGAAACAGGATGGACAAGGATATGGGTTGAAACAGGATGGACAAGGATATGGGTTGAAACAGGATGGACAAGGACATGGGCTGAAACAGGATGGACAAGGATATGGGTTGCAATAGGACGGACAAGGATATGGGTTGAAATAGGATGGACAAGGATATGAGTTGAAACAGGATGGACAAGGACATGGGTTAAAAGAGGATGGACAAGGATGTAGCATGTATAGGACCAACGAGGAGCATATACCGGAACACAAACAGGATGAACAGGGTTATACAGTGAAATAGGATGGACTATACTCAGTTTTTTTTATCGAGGCGAAGATGCACTTGACAGATTGGTGATTATTGGCTGAATGCAGCATTACTTCATAATCTAGCATTATTAACTGACAACAAATATCTGAGGGGGAAGTTTGGGCTAGTAAGTAATTTTTGGATATGTTGCATTCAGCCAATCATCATCAACCTGTCAAGTGCATCTTCGCCTCAATAAAAAAAAACGGAGTATAGGCCTTCCGGAAGATAGGATGAACAAGATATAGACTGAAACAGAATGAACAAAACTTTAGAGAAAACTAGAATGACGAAAAATAAAGAGAAAAACACGATGGGCTAAGAATCACAAAAGAAATATAATTGACTGGGGTTAATATGTCCTACCTACCTTCCCTACTCACCTCCGCCTTCCTTACTTTCTGCCTGCATGTTACTTTCTTTCTCTCTCTCTCTCTCTCTCTCTCTCTCATCTTCTGACTCTACCTCCCCTATTCAATTCTGCCTCCCTAGTTTCCTCCCCAGTCTCCCCAATTTACCTTCCCTTTTCCTCCCCACTTTCCTCTCTTTACCTGGAGGGGAATGGCAGGTCAGATCGCAGCCCTGATTAACACCTGTAATTACCGGGGTGGGAATATATAGAGGGAGACCTGAAGCAGCCCTAGTACCCCCTGCGACAATGATATTAACGCCATGATTGCCCTCTCTCTCTCTCTCTCTCTCTCATTTAATCCATCTATCTATCTACCTATCTATCTATATATCTATCTCCTCTGTCGCTCATCTAAATTACTAATTGCCATTAAACTTGCTCTCTCTCTCTCTCTCTCTCACACACACACACACACACACACACACACACACACACACAATCTACCTATCTATCTATCTCCTCTGTCGCTCATCTATATTAGTCATTAAACCTGCTTTCACTACCCCTCTCTCTCTCTCTCTCTCTCTCTCTCTCTCTCTCATATCACGTTACTACAACCTCGCTAACAGTGCCTCCCTCTCTCGCTCCTCACTTACACTGCTGCTCTCCACATTTCAATGCTCCAATTGCCCAGTTGGAAGGTAACGAGGCTGGGCATAGTTCTGTCTCTCCATTCACGTAGTTAAAGATCACCCATACGCATCCACACTATCCTCATCCACTTATCCACCTGAGAAGTCCACATCCACCTTCTCACCCTACCTTTTCCTCATATTTAGATGTTTTTCTTACCTATACTCACTATCCTCATCCACCTATGCATTCCACACCTATCCACTTATCTCCTCCACCTACCCACCTACGCATTCCACCCCATTCCCTCACCCTACCTGATCCATCTACTTAGCTGTTTTATCTATTTATATTTATCTACTATACCCACCCGTTCAAGAGCTATCCTCTTATCTTTCTTTACTTCTCTATCTTCACCCACTCCCACCTACCCACTATTCCAGCGCCAGCCCTTCACATTCCCTTACCCACCTACCCACTTGCTTTACCCATTTATATCCAGCTAGTCATCTCTCTCTCTCTCTCTCTCTCTCTCTCTCTCTCTCTCTCTCTCAAATTAAGCGCCTCCTCACTCCTCCCCCTCCTCACAGATTCAATTCTCTCACTCTCCCTACCTAATCCTTCCCTAACTAAATGCCTTCCTCATTCCCCTCTTACCCCAATCTAGGTGTTCTCTCTCTCTCTCTCTCTCTCTCTCTCTCTCTCTCTCTCCCCTTCCTTCCCCTCCCTCATCCTTCCGTCTTTCCCCACCACTACCTTTCCTCCTATCAAAATTTCTTCTCATCTTCCCCCAGCCAAAACCTCCTCTTCTATTCCCTCCCCAAACCATGCTCCTCCTCTCTCCCCTCGCACTCCCCCTCCTTCCCTAACCACATCCCTCTCTTTCTTCCTTTTCCCAATTGTATCCCACCATCTAAAATTCTCCTCTCATCCCTGCTAGGCCTCTTCCCTCACTCTATCCCTCCCCTTCCCCTCTTCCCCCACTCTACCCCCGCTACTTCGCCCCTCTCCCACTTTACTTCTTCCCCATCTCACCCCTCCTCCCCACTCTACCCCTTCCCCTTCTCTCCACCCCTCTCCCATTCTACCCCTTTCCCATCTCTTCTCTCCTCCGCATTCCACCCCTTCCCCTACTCCACCCCTTCTCCCCACTCTACCCCTCCCTCCCCCCGCCCCACCAATAATGATATGTAAATACATCCGAATTAGTAAAAGGTAAACAGAGGACATTGGGATCAATTACATGTAAATTGCACGAATCAGCACCCACTCAACACTCACACAGCACCCACTCAGCACCCACTCAACACTCACACAGCACCCACTCAGCACTCACCCAGCACCCTCTCAGCACCCACTCACCACCCTCTCAGCACCCATTCAGCATTGCACAGGGAGGCTGGGTGGGGGTGAGACCGTGGCAGAATGAAGATGGGAAGATGGTGTGGAATGGTGTATGGGGCGGAATGCATGGGGGAGAGAATGGGAATGTGGGCGAAGTAATGAGGGAGGGTGTACGACGAATGTATGGGAGAGGCAGGCTAGGGTGCAAGTATGGGAGAGATATATATACATTGGGGAGGAATGTGTGGGAGGGACATATTGGGACAGAGCATGGGTGAAGTGCATGGGAGGGCTACAAAGGAGAAAATATGGGCGTAAAATTGTACAGCATGGGAGAAATAAGAATGTGTGAGTAAATGTATTAAAGGAATATACAGTACGAAAGTATGATACGGCTCTAAACAGACAATGAGTATTATGAGGAAGGAATGTATGGCAGGTGATGATGCTAGGACTGCAAGGGAGAAAGCACAGAAAGATACAGGAAGGAGAATGTGAAGGGAAGGCAGAGCAATATAAATACTATGAAGACAAGGGATTATTATACGGGCAACTTGTCTTAAACTTCAATATTTAATGATAAGGATGTAGGATATTCGTACAGAAAAAAAAAATGCGGGTGATCAAGTGAGAATGTATGAAAAAAAAAAAATCAAAAGTACAGGTTATACATTTCTCTATTTACCTGGCCTTCCTCTAGTCATCCAAATATATCAGTCAGTCTATCTGTATCTATCACAGCCTGTCCCCCCCCCCTCTCTCTCTCTCTAAGTACCGACCTGAAGAAGAAGGAAACCACCAGGAATTCCCTCACCCCTATACATCATCACTGCGTTTATCAATACCCCGACACCCCTCCAAATACTCCTCTGATACTGAAGGTCAATGTGCCCAATTACAGGCAAGAGAGAGCCTTTGATAAGCCTCGGAAAAATCACTTAAAATACCAGTGCTTACCCAATCTTGCTCAATTCCAATCCTGCCTAATTCCACTCTTCCTCAATTCCAATCCTGCCTAATTCCAATCTTGCTTAATTCCAATCTTGCCTAATTCCAATCTTGCTCAATCCCAATTCTGTTCCATTCCTCTCTCGCTCAAACCCAATCTTGCTCAATTCCAATCTCGCTCATTTCCAGTATTTCTATCCCTGTTATTTCCTTTATTATGTTTTGATATCTATTCGTACTTCTTTCTTTTTACTATAATGACAGCAATTCCTTACTTCACATTTCATTTTTATCTTCTTGTTATTATTTCAGACTGAACTTTCCTTTATCTCCTCGTTATCTAAGCTCTCTCACCATATGCTCCTCTTATCTACGCTATCTCGTCTTTTCTTCTTCATTATCTACTTATCTAATGTCTTCCTACTTCAGCTAATCTCTCCTTATCTCTATATTCTCTTCCTTCGCTTCGCCATCTCGCCATATTCCCATCCTTATCATTCCTCTTTTTCTCTGTCCACTTTCTTGCATTACCCCAATTCTCTTATCATTCCTCTTTTTCTATTCTCTTTATCCACTGTTTTCTTACACCATCTTATCTCTCCACACCTTCTTAATATTCCTCCTTGTCTTCTTCCTTATCTCCTCCACCCCTCCTTCCCTCTCCAGGTATAATCATAATCCCTCTCACTTTATCGACGCCGGGATGCATTTTTACCTTCACTAATCTCCGGTTTCGTCGGCCAAGTTTTTCCTTCTCCCTTTCCTCCCTCCCTCCTTCTCTCCTCCGGCCCGACGTTAATCTCTCACTCTTTCCTCTCCCTCCCGCGCTATCTTCATCTTGCAACCGCCTTCCATTTCCCCTTAATACCACTCTCTTCAACACCGCCGTCGTCATCACTCACCTTCCACCAACGAAGAAATTCAATAAACTGTCGACTTCCACTACCACGATATACCTTGCTCCCTTCTCCCCTCTCTCTCTCTCTCTCTCTCTCTCTCTCTCTCGTACTGGCTACCCTCCCACTCTTTTTTAAGTTTTATTCTCCTGTTCTCACCAATTCTCCTATTTTTAACACCATTTCATGTTCCTTCCTACCGTCATTCATTCACTGCTTCTCGTTTTTCCCCCCTTTCCTTCCTCTCTTTTGTTTTGTTTCGCTTCCCTCCAATATCAATACTTAGCCACCTCTCTCTCTCTCTCTCTCTCTCTCTCTCTCTCCCTCTCTCTCTCTCTTATTCCGTCCCTTCCCTCCTCCTCTTTTATGTACGTGTTCTCTCAAATTCCACCTCTTTTTTAGCGTTGCCTCATTCCTTCCGTCGCTCATCATTTCTTCCTCTCTTCCTTCCCGTATTTTCAGCTTTCCGTTCAGTTTTCTCACAATTATTATCTCTCTTATTACGACTACTCCTCTTCAATCTATCGTGTTCTGTCAAAATTTCTCGTTTTTAACTATCCTTCCTTCCTTCCTACCAACCTTCCTTCCTTCCTCCCCTCCTTCCTCCCTTTCCTTATATCCTTCCATCATTCCTTCCTTCCTTCCTCCTCTCCTTCCTCCCTTTCCTTATATCCTTCCATCATTCCTTCCTTCCTTTCATTCTTATATCCTTCCAGCCTTCCTTCACTCACTATCTCCCTGTTGTTTTCCTTTTCTCTTGCTTTATTTCGTCTTTATATTGTAACATCTTTTATTCCGAATCTTCCCTTTTTCTTTTTCTTTTTCTATTTTCGACTGTTCTATAAAATTCTCTTTTTCTCAGCAGTTTCTTTTATTCCTTTCTTGCCTAATAATTTGCTTTTTTTTCCTTTCTCTTCTTCATTTTATTTTCATTTTTCCTCTGATTATCTCACGTCTCTTATTACGGTCTTTTCATCCCCCCCTTTCTCTCTCTCTCTCTCTCTCTCTCTCTCTCTCTTTCATTTACCTGTTGTCTCAGATTCCACAATTTTTTGCACATTTTCTTAATTCTTCCTCCCCTCATTATTTCTCGCTCCCACCTACACTTACGCTATTTTTTTACAGTATTTCATCTTTTGTCTTTTTTTCTCCGCTTTTCATTTTCCTTTATTCTTTCGTTCTCTCAAATTCAGCTACTATTTTCTTACTTTTTTCTTGTTCCTTATTTTTCTCCTTAATATTTTCCTCACTCGCTTCATTCTCCTCCTCCTCCTCCTCCTCCTCTCTCTCTCTCTCTCTCTCTCTCTCTCTCTCTCTCTCTCTCAAACACACAATTATTCAAGTTCTTTTTACTAGCCTTCTGTCTTCTTATATTTTAGATTCTCTCATATTCTCTCATTTTCTTTACGTATTTTTCCATCTTCCTTCCTTCCTTCCTTCTTCGACCCTTCCCTCCTTCGTTTTATTTCGTTTCTCCTTCAGTATCTTTATTCTTAGCCATCTCTAAAATCAATGTCTTTCCTTCCTTTTACGTGTTATTCTTTTTCGCATATTTCTTGCTCCTTTCCTCCTTCCTTCTTTTTCTTTCTTCCTTCCTTACATCCTTCCTTCTTCCTTCCTTCCTCTCTCCCTTCCTTCCTTCCTACCTTTTTCCGTTCATCTCCCTCTTATTACCTCATCTTTACCCATCTCTCTTATTCTACTCCTGTTTTCCTTTTTTCCCCTCATTAATTATCACTATGTTTTCTTCCTCTCTTTCCTCTCTTTTTCCTTTTTTTCTCTTGAACCCTCCAATTACGCCGTTTTACCTCTCTCTCTCTTTCTCCTCTTCCCTCTCCCTCTCCTCTCTTATCCTGTCCACTAAACTTAACTTTCATCTTTCCTCCCTCCCTCACCCTTTCCTTTCATCTTCCCTTTCCTTCCTCACCATTTCTTCCTCCTTCACACAACTCCTTCTCCTTCCCCTCATATCTTCCGCCTCCCCTCTCAGCACGCCCTAAAAGAAGACCTCTCTCTCTCTCTCTCTCTCTCTCTCTCTCTCTCTCTCACTTCTTCCCTTGTCATCTCCCCTCCTTCCTTCCCTCCTGCCCTAGACTTATGTTCTTCCCTCCACCTTCCTCACCCTCTTTCCTCCCATTTCTCTTAAAAATAAAGAAATATATACACTAAGTAAGTAAGGAAGGGAGGAAGGAAGGAAGGAAGGGAAAAAGATAGAAATGAGTGAACGAATGAATGAATGAAGGATGGATGAATGGATGGATGGATGGAAGGAAAAATGCAGGGAAGAAAGACAGAAAGGAAGGAAGGAAGGAAAGAAGGAAGGAAGAATGATGGAAGGAAGAAAGACAGAAAGGAAGGATGGAGGGAAGGACGGAAGAAAGAAAGAATGAAAGGACTGAAGGAAGGAAGGAAGGAATGGAAGAAGGAAATAAATAAAAGTCTCACTCACCTTATCAATATTTTCACCTTTACAAATATTCTCACCTGCCTCATTAACCCCTTCACTACGAGAATATTCCATCAGGTAGGACGAAACAGTATAATAATAATAATAATAATAATAATGGCGTTGTAATTCTGACTAGCCTATTCTCAGCTTCTCATCTTTACCTCCAGTCAGTCACCTCTAGATTCGTATTTTCGTCGGGTGGGGGGGCTCCCTAACACCTCTTCCTTAGCGATTTATTCTTGGATATGGATGACTAATATCGCTTTGCACGATATATACGCAAAGTATGGTGACATTACAGTGATTTAAACAACATAGGAGAGGACAGAGGAAGGTATAATAAGCAAAATAAATCGCTTAGGAGTAAATGTTAGGGAGTTTTCTTAACCGACGAGAATTCAAGTCTAATTAAAAAGGATCCGTGAGAGGAAATTAATGTTTGGGGAGGAGAGGAAGGCATCAGATGCAAATTAAATCGCCTAGCATGAGGTGTTAGGGAGATTCCTCGTGAAAGGAAATGAGAAGCGTGAAAGTACCGATATTTCCGGAAGTGTGGAACGATACGACAATCTTGTAAGTAATTCCCCTGTCTTAGAAGGAAGTAAGGATGTTGTATCTCTCTCTCTCTCTCTCATCACGCCTGCCAGTGTGTCTATGAGCCTGGCAAATGAAACAATGCGAGTGACTAAACACCCATCTTTCCCTTAACACACAATACAGGCGACTTAACACCCACCCTTCCCCCAACACGCAGTACCTTTAATGATGCATCTACGTAGAATAACCGTGAAGTATATGAGGCAAGACCTATTCCTTTACACCTGAGAGTTAACACCTAACATCGTGAAACTTGGGCAAATTAACACGTATCACGAGCTCCTGGCCTTTGGTTCCTTCTTCCTTGCATAAAAAAATTACATGATTAACGCCTATCACTATAATTTACATAACACCCGCACACCTGAAACTTACACTAATTAACACATCACCTTTTAATTTACACGACTTAACACCTGTCACTTTATAATATACATAATTTAACACCTGTACACATATATCTTATACCAATTAACACGCATCACCTTATAATCTACATGAATTAACACCTACATATAATTTACATAATTTAGCACCTACACACCTGTAACTGAAACGAGTTAACACCTATCACCTTACAATCTACACGAGTTAACACCAATTTATACTTTACCTACACTTACACCCTCTGTCAAACATCATGTCTCACACACACACACACACACACACACACACACACACACACACACACACACACACACACACACACACACACACCAGTTTACACCTCGCTTGGAGAAGATGTGCCCGCCTAATGAACTCCTAGGGCGGCGACGTATTCTCTTTAACACGGGAAGGAGAAGGGGAGAGGCGGGTCCCTTTATGTCCAGGGCTAATAATGAAGAAATATGAGGAGCGGAAGGTGTGTGAGGATGGGGTGTCTGGTGCGGATGGGTGTGCGACTACATGAGGAATGGGTGTGTGAGAATGTAGAATCTGGTGCGGATGTGTGTGCGACTAAATGAGGAATGGGTGTGTGAGGATGGGGTGTCTGGAAGGGATGGGTGTGCGACAAAATGAGGAACTGGAGGTGTGTGTGTGAGAATGAGGCATGTGGAAGGCATGAGGAATGGGAGGTGGTGAGACTAAATGAGGAACAGGAGGTGTGTGTGCGGATGGGGGGGGGGAGGGCTGGGGGGTGCGACTAATGAGGGTCACTTCCTTGATGCCCTCGCCATTAACCCCTGTGACACCCGGGGTAAACAGAGGGTGGGAAGTGGTACGCTGGATTATGACCCTACTCCACAGGCTTTGTTGGAGGATTTCATTACCTACCCTAACCTAGTGGAAGCCAATCTCCGCAATCTGGCAATATTTCCCCCCAAACCCATGGTAGAAAAAAACGCGTGATATTTATACCTCGCCCAATACACCAAGATATTCCCCGACCTGATGCAGTATTTACCATCTCTTGTTTCCAAATGTGACAGTATTCCCTTATCAGACAATTATAGCCAGACTCAGCTACCCCATCTGATAATATTCCCCAATCTGATATTCCCCATCTGGTAATATTTCCAGCCCCAACACACGTATTTTAAGTTTTTCTCACAGTGTTACCCGACTTCAAGTATATTTATGCATAATTCCTCAGTCAAACAAGATATTCCCCACCATGACAATATTCCCCACCCTGATACCCATACTTGCAGTTCTTAGAGCAGTATTCTCCCACCACGAAAGTATTCCCCACACCAACATACGTACTAACAATCGACTATTACCTCAGCGTATTCCCCAATTCAGTCAAATATTTTCCAGTCCAACCAATCTATCTCCCACCCCGAACGTATTACGCAGACCAACACAGGTACTTACCAATCGAATATTACCTCAGAGTATTTCCCAGTTCAACCAAATATTCCCCAGTCCAACAACGCTAAGGACAGAGAAGAATGTACCCCAAATGGTCTCCGGGGTCACTCAGCAACCGTGTACCAACCCACTCGCCGCGTCAGCAACAGATAAATCCTACTTACTTGCGCTGACGAGGGTGCTGGCGGTCAGGAGCAGCAGCAGGAGGGATGTCAGCAGGTAGGGCGCCGTGGCTAGGTTAGGGGCCCTCATCCTGGACCCTGATGCTGTAAGGGGGGACACACAGGGACACGGTTAAGAAAATTATATACAGGGACTACATGCAACCTTACTGTGACGCTGACCAACCCTCCCTGCCTCTCCTCTTCTTCCTCTTCTCCTCCTCCTCCTCCTTCCTCCTCTTGC
>NC_136958.1:6349159-6371659 GCF_032717465.1 Coenobita brevimanus | reverse complement strand
GAGGGGAAAACGACAGGATGATGGTGACGTGAGAGATTGGCAAGGGAGGAGGGAGAGGGGAGGGGAGATGAACTGGGGGCTGGAGGAGGGTGTAGAGAGGAGAGGAGGAGAGAAAATGAGAGGAGAGGAGAGGACAGGCCAGGAGAGGGAAGGACAGGAGGAGAGAAAAAGAGGAAAGGAGTGGAGTGGAGCAGAGGAGAGAAGAGAGAAAAGGAGAGGAAAGGAGTACAGTGAAGAAGGAAGGGGTTGTGAGTCAGGTGTCTGGTAAAAGGAAGAGGAAACAAAGAGGAGAACACACAAAGTAGGCTACGGAGGGGAGGACATACAGGAAGAAGAGAAGAGGAGAGGAGAGAAGAGAGGAGAGGAGAGAAGAGAGGAGAGGAGAGGAGAGGCGAGGAGAGAACAGGTGAGTGAACCGTACAGTCAAAAAGGTGGTTTGATGAAAGGGGATATTGAAAAGCAGACGGGAGAAACAAGAGGATGGGGGAGGCGGAAACGAAGAGAAGATAGAGAGGAGAAGAGGGGAGAGAAGAGCAAAGGAGGAGAGGAGAGGAGAAGGGAGGATATGAGAGCGGAGAGGAGGGTGAGGGGTTTGGTTTAGGCACGATATATTGAACAAAGGAGCCCCGTATTGGGTGAATGGAGTGAGGCTAGATGAAATGTGAAGGGAGGAACCAAAGGCAGGAGAGTGGGAGGCAGCGCGGGAATTGGTGGTGAGAGAGAGAGAGAGAGAGAGAGAGAGAGAGAGAGAGAGAGAGAGAGAGAGAGAGAGAGAGAGAGAGAGAGAGAGAGTTGAAAAAGGTGAGTGCAAAATAAACTAGAATAAACTCTGAAAGCGCACACCTTCGCCAATGCCAGATTCGAAATGTAATCAACTCTTTCACGGCCCATGGTCCACCCTTCCACAAAATTTCACTGAAATTCATTAAGAACTTTTGGAGATAATCGCGTGGACAAACCAACCAACCAACACACAAACATCAGGGAATACATAACCTCCTCCAGTTTCGATGATGGCGGTAACGAGAGAGTTCAATAAATAAACACCAAAATAATGAAGTAAAAAAGATGAACCAGGTAAGCACGGGTTGCTCTTATTACGCTTTTTTCTAAAGGATCATCATCATCATCATCACTCAAGATTTTTTTTTTTTTTCTTGTTATCGTCAGTCTCCATTGTTCTGTATAACACGATGATGCTCTCTCTCTCTCTCTCTCTCTCTCTCTCTCATTACCCCCGAGAGAGAGAGCCAGTATGCTACCCACCTCAAACCACTCCACCTGCCCTCCACCTCCCTCCCTCCACCACCCAGTTCTACTACCACTACGGATTTCCCTTCCTCCACCTCCACCCAGTTCACAGTATTGGGAGTGTCAGTGCTTCCCTCACCAGTACCAATACCACTTCTCTGTGTGTCTGTCTGTCTGTGCGTCTGTTGTGTCTCCATCTTCTGTCTCTGTATCAGTGATTATTATTCTCCCTCTCTCTCTCTCTCTCTCTCTCTCTCAACGACACCAATTCTAGTAATATTACTCCATTAGCTTCTTCCCCAATCTCACTCCCTTTAAGCTCTCTCTCTCTCTCTCTAAAATCTGTCTACCTGTCTTTTCATTCATCTATCTATTTACTTAGCAATATTTACATACCCATATCAATCAATCTATTTATCTATCATTCTAAATTCTTTCCTATTTATTTATTTTTTTCTCTCTCTATTACCCCCGTCTTCCTTTCACCTCTCACGTTTAGTAAAATCTCAAGTTCTTAAATATTTACCTCCTTTCAGTCATTTTCCCCCTTTCTTCTTTTTGCACAGACGAAAGAGAAACACACAGACGAAGAAGAACAAGCAGAGTCATAACAGAACAGAATATAAAAGGAAGAGCAGGTGAAAGAAATAAGGAGAGGAGAGGAGAGGAGAGAGAGGAGAGGAGAGGAGAGGAGAGGAGAGAGGAGAGAAGAGAAGAGAAGAGAAGAGAATAGGAAGGAAGAGAAGAGATGAGAGGAGAGAACAGAAGGAAAGAGAAGAGATAAAAAGAGGAGAGGAGGGACGAGGGGAGGAGAGGAGAGGAGAGGAGAGGAGAGGCGAGAGGAGAGGAGAGGCGGGAAGAGAGGAAAGGAGACGAGGGGGAGAAGAGAAGAGAAGAGAAGAGAAGAGAAGGAGAGGAGAGGAGAGGAGAGGAGACGAGGGGGGGGAGAGAAGAGATGAGAGGAGAGGAGGGAAGAGAAGAGAAAAGGAGAGGAGGGAAGAGAGGAAAGGAGAGGAGAGGAGAGGCGGGCTGGAAGCAAGGATGGCGAAGCAAGGGGACCAGTGGAACGTTAAGTGAATAGAGAAATTGAAGGAGAAGGGGTGCAGCAGGGAAATGGCTGGCCGTTGTGTTCACCTGGCGAGGGAGAACGCCATGAACACTGCCATCCTGAACACGGTGAACACGGGCAGGCACGGCGGGATGAGGGGCATAACTAGGTGAACGGATGGAGTGTGGGGTGAACGAAGAACAGGGTCAAAGGGGAAGGTGAAATGGGGGAAGTGAAAGGTGAGATATACAGAAATCAGCGAATGAGAAATAGGTGAAGAAATAGAGAAGTAAAGAAGGCAAGGTTGAACAGTGAACACAGTGAACAGAGAGTCATGTGAGGTGAACACACTGACTGAGGGGAATGCGAGGTGAACAAAGAACAAGGTGAACAGAGAAAAGTGTGAACAGACCAACACACTGAGTAAACCTTGGATACACTTCCTTACCAAACACTGAGGCATAACAGGAGGCAGGGGTGAAGCAAGGTGAGGCAGAGGTGAGGCAAAGTGAGAAGGGGCAAGGAAAGGGTGGGGCAGGGTGAGGCAAGGTAAGGCAGGGTGAGGCAGGTATGAGGCAAGGGTGAGAAAGTGTGAGAGGGGGCAAGGAAGGGCTGAGCCAGGGTGAGAGAGGCACATGATGGATAAAACAGGTGTGAGGCAAATCAGGGACACGAAGGTGAGGCAGAGATGAGGCAGAAATGAGGCGCAGATGAGGCAGAAATGAGGCACAGATGAGGCAGAAATGAGGCAGGGTGAGGCACGGCACTGGTAAGAGGAAGGCAGGAAGCGGCAGACGGAAGTAAGGCTTAGTCAGGAACATACCGCCTCAGGGAAGGCAGGAAGGAACTCAGTCTAGGTACGAGTGCAAACAGGGGTAAGGCAGAGGTAAGGCAAGAGTTAGGCAGAAGGCAGAAAGAGGCAGAAACAGCGGTAGGGAAGGCAGCAGTGAGGCAGACCAGAGCTGAGACAGGGGTGGGTGAGGAAGACAGGAGATGAGGCAGGAGAAAGGCAGGGATGGGTAAGGCAGACCAGAGATAAGAATGGAGTAGGGCAAACAGGGGTAGGGCAGGGGTGGGTACGGCAGCCAGGAATAAGGCAAGGGTGAGTAAGGCAGACAGGAGTAAGGCAGGGTTGGGTAAAGCAGAGGAGTAAGACAGGGTTGAGTAAGGCAGGGTTGAGTAAGGCAGGGTTGAGTAAGGCAGGGTTAAGTAAGGCAGGGTTGGGTAAGGCAGAGAGGAGTGGAGGTAGGCAGGGCAGAAGAGGACCCCAGAGAACACCGTCAATTACCCCCACCCCCACAGCACCCACAATATCCTTAAATCTACATAGCGCTGAAAGAGCCTGGGGGGGTCTCTGCCTCCTTGCCTCTCCCTCTACCTCCCTGTCTCTCCCTCTGCCTCCCTGTCTCTCCCTAATCTCCTGTCTCTCTCCTCTCTCGCGTCTCTTTCTCCTATGTCTCCTTTTTCTTCTCTGCTCTCTCATCTCTCATCTTTTTCCCTTTCCTCCTGCCTCTCCCTTCCCCTCTCTCTCTCTCTCATCTCCTACTACTTCAATATCACTTGCGTTTCGTCTCTCTCTCTCTCTCTCTCTCTCTCTCTCTATTTCTCGCTCCTTCCTTTCTTACTTCTTCCCCTTTGCCTCTCTCTCCTATCTCCATCCTCTCCACTCCTCTCTCCACGCTTCTCCTCTCTTTCTCCTAACTCTCTTTTATCTCCTGCCCTCCCCTTGCATCTCTCTTTTCTCTCCTTCCTCTCTCCTCCTCCTCCTCCTCCTCCTTCTCCTCCTCCTCCTCCTCCTCCTCCTCTCTTCTTATATCTACCCTTCCCACCCCCCATTTTTTCTAAGTCCGGCACTTTGATGACTTCTGTGAACGGAAAATGAGAGAGAGAGAGAGAGAGAGAGAGAGAGAGAGAGAGAGAGAAATATAGGACTGAAAAGCGCTTACAAAAATTACGGTTAAATATATACTGCCACACCGACTCCTATAACACTGCTACCACCATTTACTACTACTACTACAACTACTACTACTACTGCAATTGCTACTACTATCATCATTATCGTTATCATTATTATTATTATTATTATTATTATCATTACTCCTCTTATCCCTATCAATTTTGCAGCTCTTATCAATATCCAAAAGGCTATTGATTATCCTAGTCTCATCAGTTTATTTCCCACCGTAAAAGACTTGAAGCAATCAGCCCTAATTACTCTTAATGACTCTGTACCCGGCTCACATCACTTAATGACCCCCCTAATTAGTCATTCTATCATTACCTCAAAAATGACTAAAAAAAAAAAAAACTGGGCTCAAAAGTTCTCAGGTCAGTTTTGAGAGAGAGAGAGAGAGAGAGAGAGAGCTTACAGGAGAGGTCAGGAATTGCGACAGAGGAGGAAAGAATGGAGGAAGACAGCAGAACAGAAATGGAGGAATATAGGGATAGAGGAAGATGGTAATGGAGGTAAGGGGAGGGAAACAGGAGGAGGTAAAAGAGGGAGGGAGAGAGGAGGTAAAGGAGGGAGAAAAGTGTTAAAGAAGTAGGGGAGAGAGAGGGTAAAGAAGGAAGGAAGAGAGAAGGTAAAGGAGAGAGAGAGAGAGAGAGAGAGAAGGAAAAGAAGGAAGGGAGAGAGGAGGTAAAGGAGGGAGAGAGAAGGCAGGAGAAGGACAATGGCAGAATGCATGGATAATTATGTATTATGCATGGAAGAGGGAAAGGGCGAGGCACAGTCAGGAGGGAGGGAAAGGAGTGGGAGGGAGAGAAAGACTGGTTGGTTGGTTGGTTGTTTCTCTCTCTCTCTCTCTCTCTCTTCTCACTATTCTTTCAGCTTCCCTTCCAACTTCCCTCTCCTTTTTCTTTCCCTCTTCTTCCTAAGTCCTTCTCAAATCTCCCCTTCTTCCCCTTCCTCCTCCTTCCCTTTCCTCATCTTCCTAATTCCCCTTTTCTTCCTCTTCCTCTCTCTTCCTTCTCTATGATTTCCTTCGATCCTTCCTTCCTCTCCCCTTTTCATCCTTCATCTCATCACCCTCCTTCGCTTCCCTCGGCTTTAACTCTGCCCTTTCACCTTCATCTCCACCCTCTACACTTTCACCACCGACCCCACCTTCATTTTCACACACACACACACCCACACCCACACCCACACACACACCCACACCCACACCCACACACACACACACTATTCATTTCTATTCATTTAACCATCATCATCATCATCACCACAACTATCATCACCATCATCATTATCATCAATCAGTCATCTATCAGCACCATCATCATCACCACCACCACCACCACCACCACCATCATCATCATCATCATCATCATCATTTTTCCTATTTTCAGCACCACCACCACCACCACCACCACCACCACCACCATCATCATTATCATCATCATCATTTTTCCTATTTTCATCACCTACACCTTACTACACACTTTATCCTCCCTGTCCTTGCCTCTCCAGTTACATTTCCATCACCATTACCACCATGATCCACCATTACCAAGATTTACAACCACCATAACTTACACCTAAGCCACCATTACCACCACCACCACCACCAAACTCACCAAACCCACTACCCTACCTCAAAACCCCACTCCAACCCCTCCACCACAGCGCTAGCAGACCCCCCCCCCTCCTACCTCTGCTCACATCATCATCATCATCATCATCATCACAACCAACACACACCCCATCCACAATACCCCTACTAATCCCCCATTCTATCACCTCACCCATGCTTACCCCACTCAAGTTTAAATGGGTTATATTCAAAGGGCCATAGGAAGCTTCGTAACAATTCTCCCTGACCGATTTATTCTACTTATACTTTTTCATCGTCTTAAAAGTTACTGATGCAAAACGTCACTACCCTCCCCCCCCCACCCCGAAAAAAAAAATTCAAGGGAATATCAACAGGAAAAAGGCAAAATAAATCGCTTCGAAAAAGGTGCTAGGGAAAAGATGTCGCCTAGAATAAGACCCTAAATCCGTCGCTCCCTCGCCGTTCCGTCCCCCCACGACACACCCATCCCGGCAAACGACAAGCCGGTGTTTTTTCCCCTGACCTAAGCGACACACAGAGAGCTTGGGCCGTGAGGTGTGTTTTAGTGCAAATCCATGCTACATATTCCGTGAAAGGGTTTGACGTGCACACATAAGCGCCCGTGTGTGTGTGTGTGTGTGTGTGTGTGTGTGTGTGTGTGTGTGTGTGTGTGTGTGTGTGTGTGTGTGTGTGTGTGTACGCAGACAGGAGCACTGATGGATAAATAGATAAGTGGTTATACAGAGAGAGAGAGAGAGAGAGAGAGAGAGAGAGAGAGAGAGAAAGCAAAAACGGGAAGGGAACACAGGTAAACACAAATTACACAATGAGACTCAGCAAATAAACACACACAAAAAAATACAAGACAAAAAAAAGTAAAGAAAAACAACAGGACACAAAAACAATAATATAAAAAACAATGGAGAAATTCCCACAAAAACAATGGACAGAAAAACAGGAAACAAACAAACACTGCTTTACATGGACGATAAAATGTTGTTGTTGTTGTTGTTGTTGTTGTTGTTGTTGTTGTTGTTGTTGTTGTGGATGATGATGTTATAGGTATTATTTTTACTACTTTATTATTATTATCATTATTATTATTATTATTATTATAGTTGTTATTGTATCACCATCACCATCAACATCATAATCATCCCCATTATTATTATAATTATTATTATTATTATTATTATTATTTCTATTACTATTATTATTATTATTATTATTATTATTTCTATTATTATTATTATTATTATTATTATTATTATTATTATTATCATTTCTACTACTACTACTACTACTACTACTACCATCATCATCATCATTATTCTTTTCAGAGAGAGTCACCAGCCCAAAAACCTCTCTCACCTCCCCACCTCACCCAGGGATAAACCACCAACTAAAATAACCCACGAACAAATCCTGAGCGATCACTTCCATTGCACCGACCACTGCGCGGATTCAACCTAATGGCCGTGTCAGTGGGTTTCGCTCTGTCCTCAAATATTTTCGTTCTATTCTTTTTTATTATTATTATTATTATTCTGATGCTTGTTTTTTCCTTGGTTTGGGGCTGTGTGTGTGTGTGTGTGTGTGTGTGTGTGTGTGTGTGTGTGTGTGTGTGTGTGTGTGTGTGTGTGTGTGTGTGTGTGTGTGTGTGTGTGTGTGTGTGTGTGTGTGTGTGTGTGTGTGTGTGTGTGTGAGAGAGAGAGAGAGAGAGAGAGAGAGAGAGAGAGAGAGAGAGTTAAGGAAAAAGGAAAATAAGGAGAAATGTAAAGAAAAACTAAGACAGAGAAATGAGCAAGGAAAATGAGCAAGGGGAAATGAGAAACTTAAAAGAAATGAACGAGAAAACGAGAGAAAATGATAAACCGAGAAAGTGAGAGAGGAAATGAAGGAATGAAAGTAAGAAAATGAATGAGAGAAAATTAAAGCAAGGGAAAGAAATGATGGGGGAAATGAGTGAGTGAGAGAGAATAAAGCGAGAATGTGACAAAATAAAAGAGTAAAAGTAGGAACATGAGTGGGAAGTGGAAATGAGGCTTTAAAAGGTAAATGAGAAATGAAAGAAAGTGAGAAAATGAGTAAGAAAAATGAATGAAAGAAATGAGAAAGTGAGAGAGAACTACCGGTAGTGAGGAAATGAGAAAGTACAATGAAAAGAGAGTGAGAAAATGAACCAGGAAAATGAGTGAGAGAATTAGCGAGAAAAATGAGAAAGATTGAAATGAGAGTGTGTGAGAAAAGTCAGAAATATGAGATGTGAGAAAGTAAGAAAATGAGTGAAAGAAAATGAGAAAGTGTAAGGAAGTCAGTGACAGAAAAAATGAGTGAAAGAAAATGAGTGTGAGAGGAAATTAGCGAGAGGAAATGAGTGGGAAAATGAGAAAGTGAGAAAATTCGAGAGAGAAAATGAGAAAGTAGCTTTAACCGAGCGTTCTTTTAATTTCCTCTATTTTTAAGCCAAAATGTGGGAGCTTCACAATTCAGTACCTCATTTATGCTTTTTCTCGCCCTCCCTCCCTCTCTCTCTCTCTCTCTCTCTCTCTCTCTCTCTCTCTCTCCCAATTTCCTCATTTCACCCCACTTTTCCCCTATCATCTCACTTTTTACTTTACCGAGTTAATTGAAAAAAAAATATGAGCTTTTTTGTACTATCATTTTTCTTTCGTCATGTGTATTTTCCCAGTCATGATCCGGGGAGGGGGGGAGGGGGAGGGGGAAGGGGAAAGGGAAGGGGTAGGGGGTAGGGGGATGGGGAGGGAGGGGGTCTCATTTGCTATGCTCTTTTCACCTTAACTTGGCCCCAATTTTCGTCCTTTTGCAGACTATTTCACGAAACTCAGTGGCAGAAAAAGACAATACTATGGCTCTACATCCTCTCCACAACACTTCCTCGTGACTAGCATCATATTCTAGTTTTAGTCTCTTCATACAACTTAGCATTCAAGATGGAGGGATGGCAATTTTAGACCAAGTTAAAGTAAAAGGAGTATTTTTAAGGGATGAGGTAGCTATTTTAGTCTCTCTCTCTCTCTCTCTCTCTCTCTCTCTCTCTCTCTCTCTCTCTCTCTCTCATTATCTGACTGACAGAATGACAGATATATATTAAAAAGAGCCACAAGCCGAAAGAAGTAAAAGTAAATAAAAGTGGAGAGGGAGATCTCATTAACCACACGCAAGATTTACCTTTGATTCCTCTCTCTCTCTCTCTCTCTCTCTCTCTCTCTATCTATCTATCTCTTTCTCTCTCTCTCTCACACACACACACACACACACACACACACACACACACACTATCCACCCCTCATCCTCACCCCATTATACCCCTCACCTAACCTCCCCATTCCATCACCATCCACGGACTCGACCCCTCACAACATACACCTCACACCTCTCCCCCTCAACCACCCCTACCTTCACCCCCTCCACCAACCCCCTAACACCCCTACCTGGATCCCCCACCCCATAACCATCCCTCCACCTTAAACCCTCCTTCCGACCCTGCCACCGTCAAAAGTGGTGTTATTACGTTCTGTGCAATTCTCCTGTTATTATTCCCTCGCTTCGCCACGTTCTGCCTCTCGCCCACATTCTTCACCACATTTCACGCATCGGGTACTCTTGTCACGGGGAAGATTTTACATTCTTTCTGTCATTCATATTTTTTGAGGTGGTACACAGGGCTGGCTGGATGATCAGGCATTTTTCATCATTCATCGTTCCATTCTACATTCACTGTCATTCATTTTTTTTGAGGTGGAACACAGGGCTGGCTGGATGATAATGCATTCATCATTCCATTCTACATTCATTGTCATTCATTTTTTTGGAGGTGGAACACAGGGCTGGCTGGATGATCAGGCATTCATCATTCATTATGCCATTCTACATTCTTCTGTTATTCATTTCTTAGACGCAGCATGATTCGATACACAGTACATTCTACCCCTGACTTTTTTACATTACTCATTTCTAGGTGGGACGAAAAGAATGATTAAACATTCTTCATCATTCCACGCCAGACCTTTTTCTTATTCATACTTAAACGCAGAATCCTGGACAGGTGGGATTTTTCTATGTGACGGAGGGCAGGTGACATGAAGGTAATTAGCCTGTGGCCAACTCTTCCATGATAAAGAAGTCTGGCTCTAGATAGATAAGAGACAGATATAGATAGTTAGATAGATGGACAGATAGATACAGACGCTGGGACAGATTGATAGATAGACAAATAGATAGATATACATAGGCAAACGGATATATGGACAGATAGACACAAAGAAACAGACTGATAGATAGACAGACAGAAAGACAACCACACAGATACACAAGCACAGATGAAGACATAACATGGATAGACAACAGCAGAAAAAAATACAGTAATACAATAGAAAATAAAGACGTCATCGCACTGAAGAGGCTGAAAACAAGGAAACACACTATAATGCCGGACGAAAAACAAAGGAGACGGACGAAACAATGTGAAAAGTATGGAAGGAACAAAAAAAAAAAATAAATAAAAAATAAAAAAAGAGGGCGAAACCAAAAAACAGACGAACCAAATGACATAATTAAAAAAAGAAGAAAAAATTAAATGAAGGGAAAATCAGACAGACAGACAGACAGACGGATGGAAAAATTAGACAGCCAGACGGACGAACGGACTGACAGGGGGAAAAAAGACTGACAGACTGACAGATCTAAAATAATCATAGCCAAAACTAAGGAGAAGTAAAAACAAGTAAAAGTGAAGAGGGAGATCTCATTACCCACACGCAAGATTTACCTCTAATTCCTCTCTTTCTCTCTCTCTCTCTCTCTCTCTCTCTCTCTCTTTACTATTCAGTTTTCTTAATACACAGCTTCCGTTAATCCATTTTCACACTGTTTGTCTGTCTGTCTCTTTGTCTCTCTGTCTTATATAATTCATTTTTCTTTCATTGTTAACCAGCTTTCTTTACTCTCTCTCTCTCTCTCTCTCTCTCTCTCTCTCTCTCTCTCTCTCTCTCTCTCTCTCTCTCGGACAAACAATTTAAACACTTATTTCCACCACAACTCACGTCAGTTTCCCTCAAAAACCTCGCATCAACAGTATCTGGCAACATTTTGTGTACACACACACACACACACACACACACACACACACACACACACACACACACACACAAATTTCTCCAACAATTTACCTCCTTCAGTCCTAAAATCTGTTTTTTTCTATTTTATTCATTTTATTTTCAGACTAATAGGGGTTAGATAAATGCCTGTCTTCTCTCCCTAACACCTTTTCCTAGGCGATTTATTTTGCTTACATTTACACCTTAACAGTCCTCCTCTGGGCTAAGTAAATCCTCCCCACATCACCATCCTCAGCGGGATTAACATACAAAAGGCTATTAACTACCCATATCTAAAAATAAATCGCTCTGAAAGAGGTGTTTGGGGGCCTCCTTTCCACAAAAAAATATCATTAATTTTAGAAGCCATTTTCACGGCCACTCCCTATTATTAAATTTTCACAAGAATTTGCATGACGAAAATACTTGCGCATTTCTTCCCCCCAACAATTTGCCTCAGAATTTGCGACAATTTATAGGTACCAAAAGGCCATCCCCACATCAATACCCCAACAATTATCCCCATCAATTTCCACCATTTTCCCCACCAAAAATTCCACCATTTCCCCAGCAAATTCCTCACCACCACCATCTCCTCAACAATTTCTCCATTAATTATCACCACTTCCCAAACAATTTCTCCATCAGTTTTTACCATTTCCCCCCAAAATTTTCTCTATATCCCCACCAGTTTCTCCAACAACTTCCACATTTGCACCAACAGTTTCTTCACCAATTTTCACCACTTTCCCCATTGATTTTCACCATTTCTCCAACAATTTCCTCACCGACTTTCACCATTTCTCCAACAATTTCACCATCAGTTTTCACCATTTCACCAAAAATTTCTCCATCAATTTTCACCATTTCCCCACCAATTTTCATCATATTCCCAACCATTTCCCCACCAATTTTCATCATATTCCCAACCATTTCTCCATCAATTTCCACCATTTCCTCATCAATTTTCACGATTTCTCCACCAATTTTCACCATTTCTCCACCAATTTTTACCATTTCCTCATCAATTTTCACCATTTCATCAATTTTCACCATTTCTCCACCAATTTTCACCATTTCTCCATCAATTTTCACCATTTCTCCATCGATTTTCACCATTTCTCCACCAATTTTCACCACTTCACTACCAATTTTCACCACTTCCCTACCAATTTTCACCACTTCCCCATCAATTTTCACCACTTCCCCAACAATTTTCACCACTTCTCCAACAATTCACGGCAGGCCACACATCAATTTCCCCAACAATTTACACAGCAATTTACACCACAATATCCCGCCTGCCTTCCCAACTTTTGCCCCTGCCACAGTTGCCCGCCCAATAATATTTCTCGCCCTGACCCCCCCACCACCCCCACACCTCCCCCTGACCCTCAAACCCCTGCCCCTACCCCCACTACAACCCTCCCTCCCTCCCCACCCGATCCTTACTCCCCATTCTTACTCCTACCCCTCATCCCCCCCACCACATTCACCCCCACCTTCCCTCCCATTCCTAACCCTACCACAACCACCACCACCACTACTACCACCACCCCTACCCTAACCCCCACTCCCACCCTCATTCAACCATCCCCTCCTCTTTCTCCACCACCTCCTCCTCCTCCTCCTCATCATCATCATCATCATCATCATCATTTTCCTCCACCTCCTCCTCCTTTTCCTCCTCTTTCTTTTCCTCCTCCTCCTCTCAATTTCCAGCAGGGTCCTATATACTTTTTTTGCCACTCCTTTTTCGTCTTTGGGTAAGGAATTCGCTTAATAATTCTGACCTCTAAGCATTTTTTTTTCCGGGGGGGGGGGGGCGGGGGGGTCGGCGCCTAATATCTACGGTAGCAAGAACGCGAGGATTGGCAGAGACCCTTTATATGTTTATTTATTTATTTATTTATTTATTTCCTGACGCTACAATTTCATGTGACTGTTTTCTGTTTAGCATATAATTTCATGTGGCTAAATGGAAGGTCAGGCTGTCTAGGAATATCAGGAATTATTATATATTTTTTTTTTCAATGCTGACACCAATGATTAAAAATTATCTATCAGTGTCATGCATAACACTGTACTGTTTTTTTTTTTTTTTCTCTCTCTCTCTCACACACACACACACACACACACACACACACACACACACACACACACCTCCACCCCCCCCCCACCCCACCCCTCACAATCCCCCTCCTCTCCTACCCCAACACACGGCCACACAAAATCTTCCTCAACACACAGAACAGTCCATGATGGAAGAAATACGGCCGTGGTTTATAAGATCCGCTGGGAGAAAGTTGCATGTTTGAGGGGAATTATCGCGAAGTTCGAGGGGTCTGCTTGGAGGTGAGGGGAGAGGGAGAAAGAAGGGAGAAGTGAGAGGGAAGAGAGAGAAAGAGGGGAGAAGTGAGGGGGAAGAGTGAAAGAGGTGAAAGGGAGGGGGAAAGAGGGGGAGGGGAGGGGGTAAAGGGGGAAAAGAAGGGTGAAAGAAGAAAAAAGGATGGGAAAAAGAGGGAAAAGCGAGGGGGAAAATAGGGGAAAGGGAGGGGGGAAGAAGGGAAAGGGAGGGGGGGGAAGAAGGGAAAGGGAGGGGGTGAAGAAGGGAAAGGGAGGGGGGAAAGAGAGGGGACGAAAAGGGGTGGAGTTCCGAGGGGCTGGGAAGAGGGGATGAGGGTATTAGTCCGGCGAGGGGAAGTGTTATCAACAGAGTGAGTCAGAGTAGGTATTAGAAGAGTGAGGGGAAAGGTGCGAGGGGAAACGGTGAAGTGGAAGGGTGGAAGGAAGGCAGAAGTGGAAGGGTGGAAGGAAGGGGAAGAAGGGCGTGAATGGATGGCTGAAGTGGAAGGGTGGAGGAAGGGGAAAAAAGGGAGTGAGGGGAAAGGAGTGAGGGGAATACAAGGGCTGATTTTATTCCCACCTGTATGAAGGAGCAGTGACGAAAACTTAGGGAGCTGTGACGAACATTTAGGGAGCAGTGACGAACATTAAGGGTGCAGTGACGAACATTTTGGGAGCAGTGAAGAACATTTAGGGAACAGTGATGAACATTAAGGGAGCAGTGACGAACATTTAGGGAGCAGCGACGAGCATTTAAGGAGCTGTGACGAACATTTGGGGAGCAGTGACGACCATATGGGGAGCTGTGACGAACATTTAGGGAGCTGAGACGAACATTTAGGGAGCTGAGACGAACTTTTAGGGAGCAGTGACCAACATTAAGGGAGCAGTGACCAACATTTAGGGAGCAGTGACCAACATTAAGGGAGCAGTGACCAACATTTAGGGAGCAGTGACCAACATTAAGGGAGCAGTGACGAACATTTAGGGAGCGGCGACGAACATTTAGGGAGCTGTGACGAACATTAAGGGAGCAGTGACGAACATTTAGGGAGCGGCGACGAACATTTAGGGAGCAGTGACCAACATTAAGGGAGCAGTGACGAACATTTAGGGAGCTGTGACGAACATTAAGGGAGCGGCGACGAACATTTAGGGAGAGGCGACGAACATTTAGGGAGCTGTGACGAACATTTAGGGAGCAGCGACGAACCATTTACCTGCCTCGTCACGTACCCCTCCCAGATCATCCTGTACTTGTCGGGATTATGTTTTTACTTTCCCGACTACCGACAACGCCCCGACAACCGACAATTACTCTGTTACCCGGAGCTCGTTTGTTTTCGGGGGGCTGGGGGCGTGGGGGCTGGGGGCGTGGGGGCTGGGGGCTTCACCTTGACAGCAGGGTCTCTACTTCATTACCGGTAGGACAGGCAAGGTAAATGACAGGTGATTATGAGGTAATTTGAGGTGTGAAACTAGTAATTCAGGTAAGACAGGTAATTTAAGTAACATGTAATTTAAGGAACACAGGTATACCCATAACACAGCAGGCACCTCAAAGTAACAAGTATCAAGAAGGTAACATATACAGTACAGAGGTAACAAAACTGACCACACACAACACACACTCTCTCTCTCTCTAACACACACACACACACACACACACACACACACACAAACACACACACACACACACACACACACACACACACACACACACACACACTGGTAACACAAGCAGCTAATTTCCACAAGGTGCCTCAAAATACACACAGGTAACCCATGTACAGGCAGGTAACAGGTAGCATACAAGTAACAAAGGTAACACACAGGTAACACAGGTAACACGCAAGTAACAGGTAACACACAAGTAACACATAGGTAACACAGGTAATACACAAGGAACACAGGTAACACAAGCACCAATTATTCACTTTAATCTACCCAAATCCTTGCTCAAAGTTGCATGAAATTAAAAGTTTTAGTACTGGAGAGAGAGAGAGAGAGAGAGAGAGAGAGAGAGAGAGAGAGAGAGAGAGAGAGAGAGAGAGAGTTCCTTGAATTTGTTGTATGGTTTTGGAAATTGGTTAAATTGGAGGCAATGGTTATTTTCAGAAGTGACATTTGACATCTCACCTCAAGGTTCCGGTTTGTGTGTGTGTGTGTGTGTGTGTGTGTGTGTGTGTGTGTGTGTGTGTGTGTGTGTGTGTGTGTGTGTGTGTGTAACTTTTATCTGAGGGGCATTTGTGTGTATTTGTGTCTGTTTACCCACGCTGATTTGCATGTACGTATTGGTATGTGCGTTTATGTACATGTGCGTATGTGTATGTACATATTTATGAATGACAACGAATGCACGTACACTACATACGCCCCGAGTATAAAGTTTTCCTTTGTTTTCCTCGTATAAAATTTTCCTTCCTTTTTCTCGTATAAAATTTCCATCGTTTTCCTCGTATAAAATTTTCCTTCATTTTCCTCGTATAAAATTTTCCCTCGTTTTCCTCGCTTTCGACGGCCACCAATTTCCTTGTCAAGGCAGAATTAATGGTCAAGAAAGAGGGTGGTGGCAGCAACAACTTCATTTTTGGCTTTTTTTTTCGTTATATTTATCTTTACTTAACTAGTAATTTGCAGTTTATTTATGATCCTGTGTGCTGTGCAAAAAAGGGGTAATATTCTGACTGCCTCTCTGTCTGTCTGTCTGTCTGCCCCTCTCTCTCTCTCTCTCTCCACTCTTCCTCCTCCCCTGACCTTCCAGGTAATCGTGTCTGTCTACCCTGATTACCTCTCTCTCTCTCTCTCTCTCTCTTGCTGTTTCCACATTCCCTTTTTCCCTCCTTACTTCCATTTCATTTCTCCCAATTCTTTCCCTTCCTTCCTTCGCTCCTTCCTACCTTCCTCAACACTCTCTCTTTCCTGCCGACGTTCTTCCCTTTGTTTACTCCTCCCTAATTTCCTTATGTTCTCCCTTATCGCTCGGTCCCTTTACATATTTGTTCCTTTAGATGTCCCTTACTACATTCTCTTTCCCTCTCACCACTCTCCTTATTGTGAACCCCTTCCTACTTTCCTTAATTTCCTTCCTCGTTTCCACCCTTCGTCTCTTGTCCCTTTGTTCCTCCCTGTCTTCTTTGTTACACTTCCCTGCTTCTATTTACTTAAACCCTTTTATTTGTTTCTATGTATCTCCCCATGTCTTTTTTATATCTTGCAACTTTTCCTAAGCTGCTCCCTTTGTTCTCCCTCCCTACCTTCCCTTCCTCTGTTTCCCCCTACCTTGCTCGTCCAAACTCCACTGTCTTCTTTTTCTACCAGCCTGCCTGCTCATCTGTCTGTCTAACTGTCTGCTTCTCCTCTCTATCTGTCTGCTTTTCTGCTAGTCTACCTTCCTCCTCTCCATCTGCTTGTTTGCCATTCTGCTTATGTTCTGGCTCCTTCTTAAATTCCTGACTAATTTCTTCTGCACAGATGTCCTTTTGCAAGTCTAATCTTCTCCACATATAATCCTGCCTCCCCTCCGTCTGCCAGCCTTCTTCCCTTCCCCTCTGTTTACCTACTTACTAACCTTCCCTCTTCGTGTCTTCTCCTAAGTGAGCTTATGAGTCAGCTTATCCTCTGTCTGTCTCCATTCCCTTCCGTTCCTCTGCCGTCTCGCCTACCTTCCCTGCCTGCCCCTTGTCAGCCTACCTATCTGCCTCCCTGCCTATCCTTGTGTTCATTAGGTCAGCTTTTCTTCTGTTTGTCTCCCTTCCCCTTACCTACGTTCCCGTGCAGTCTCGCCTCCCTTCCTTTCTCCCTTTCTTGATCCCTGCCCCCTGCCCCCTGTCCCCTGCCTGCCTGTCCTTGCGTTCATTAGGTTCAGTGTTTGCCAAGATCATGCCATCAGGTACACTAGTCAGGCACATCTCCACCCTGTCTGACATGGGGGTGACGTGGGGAGGAGAGGTGAAGGGGTGGGAGCAGAGGTGGGGAGAGGGAGGGGTTTAGTGTTCCCTCTCACCCCTAACTACTCTCACTTCCACATCATCACACACGCGTCTCCCTGTACCACACACCACCCTCGTCTCAACCACATACCCTCCACACCACTAACACATCACATCAACCACTCCCCTAACCCCTACAACACACCTCCCTCTGTCCTTTTGTCCCCTCTCACCTCCAGCAAATTTGCATACCACGGGACACCATTAATTTTACCACACCACACCACACCGCAACCACAACCTCATCTCAGCACTACATCACCTCCCTCACCACTTTAGTGTCTCCCCTCACCCTGATGAGGCTCTAGATCACTACACCTTTGCTCATACTACACATCACACTCTCTCCAGCCACATACTCCCTTCGCCTCTCAAACACACTCCACAGCCTTCACTCATACACCACGCCAACACGCACCTTCCTCGTCCCTAACATACACCACACCACTAAACACCTTCCACCTCCACACCACAACACCACGCATTTCCCACATCCACACCAGCACACACCACACACCAAACACTCAACACACCTCTACACCACACCATCACACACTATCTCAGTCACACACCACACCATCTCTCTCCGTCTGTCTGTATCTCTCCCCCTCAAAAGGCAGTGAAACGTGGGTAGACAGCACCGTAGGTTTTATGGATTTTTTTATTTCTCGTTTCATTCTCTCTCTCTCTCTCTCTCTCTCTCTCTCTCTCTCTCTCTCTCTCTCTCTCTCTCTCTCTCTCTCAATGCCATCCCAGTCCTATTTACGCTCTCCATTTTAAGCACGTTCCGGAAATATATTGTTCACTCCCGTCCAAGCTGAAGAGTATTATTGCAGGATGCGTTTCCAATTTCCACGCTATAAAAACCACTAACGCCATCCCTCTTGTTATTATTCCATTATTATTTCCACAGACAATAGGTAACGTACTCTCTCTCTCTCTCTGCAACCTCTTCCTCATTTGCCCCACATCTTTACTTCCACTTTTGTACCCCTCCTTTCTACTTTACATCGACTTCTACCACTCACCCTCTCTCTCTCTCTCTCTCTCTCTCTCCACTGAAAAGGTAGTGAAACGTGGGTAGACGGCACCGTAGACTTTATATGTTTTTCTGGTCTCCCCCCCCCCTCTCTCTCTCGCCACGTCACTCTCGCACGCATTTCCATGTGTAATGTTCCCTTTGCATGTCTACTTGGATTAGGCGACACTATTATTCAGGTGTTAATGGATAAAAGGTAATAACTTAATGGGAAGGTGAAGGGGAAGGGGAGGGAAGAAGGAGGGGAAGAGGAAGAGGGAGGATGGAGAGGAGGAGGGAGGGGGAAAGGGAAGGGGGAGGTAAGGAGTACGTCAAATCTCTCTCTTCTCCCCATGAAAGACCCCCACAAAAATATTAGACACGAGGGAAGTAAATTAGGAGGTAGGGAAGGACAGAGGAAGATTGAAATGTGTGGTTGGGTTGACTGGAAGGTGTGGTGGGGTTGAGTGGAAGGTGTGGTTGGGTTAACTGGAAGGTGTGGTGGGGTTGACTGTAAGGTGTGGTGGGGTTGACTGTAAGGTGTGGTAGGGTTGACTGAAGGTGTGGTGGGGTTGATTGAAGGTGTGGTGGGGTTGATTGGAAGGTGTGGTGGGGTTGATTGGAAGGCAAGGTGTAGTGAGGTGTATTGTGTGTTGTAGACCTGGATGAGGTGAGGGGATGTGGTGACCTGTGTAGAGGGACGGTGTCGTGAGGGGAGCTTTGTGTGTGTGTGTGTGTGTGTGTGTGTGTGTGTGTGTGTGTGTGTGTGTGTGTGTGTGTGTGTGTGTGTGTGTGTGTGTGTGTGTGTGTGTGTGTGTGTGTGTGTGTGTGTGTGTGTGTGCAGTGAACAACTTTCCTCCCTGCCCCAATATTTCACCCGTTTTTGTCGAAATTCTTAACTTGTGTTTCCCGATACTACTACTAACACCACTACGACACACGGCAACACACTGCAACACACTGCCCTCCAATACTATGGCCTTCAGTACTTCAATACACCCTCCAACACGACAACTAAATACTGCAATACATTCTGCACCACAAATTAATACTGCAACATATCCGTCATCATTACAACTATCACTACGACTCACTGCAATACATTACCTTACAATACTGCAATACAAACTTCAACACCGAGACTTCAGCATCATGGCACACTGCAATACCTTATCCTACAATACTGTAACACTGCAATAAAAACCTCCATCCCTATAACTGCACCCTCTTCACTTTAACTTGGCCTAAATCTGCCACATCTCCATCTTCTATGCTAAGCTGTAAAGAGGGACCACGAAAATATGATGCTAGTCACGAAGAGTTGCTAGAAGAATCACGTGGAGCCTAATACTGTCTCATTCTGCCACTGAGCTATGTGATATATGCTGGAAAAAGACGAAAATATCCAGTATGTAAGAGTAATAACACTAGAAAATGATGCCAGTCACGAAGAAGTGCTATGGAAAGAATGTGGACCCGAAATCTCAGCCAAGGTAAAAGAAAGACAACAACACTACGATACTACAGGCTACAATAGTCAACAATACTTCAACTTGCAACACTAAACACTATGACTTACAACACAACCTGCAGTATTTCTAGTACTGCAACTTCAATTCCACTGCTTATGACCCTTTCCTCTTTAATTAACACTTGCAGACCGATTATGCCTTTTAATCAATTCCATATTAATAATAATAATAATAATAATAATAATAATAATGTCCCATCAAATTTAAAAAAAACGGCACTTCAATTTACTACACCCTTCATGCGTCTCAGTCCACCAAATCACGCTCAAGAGACTATCAATCCAACGCTGAAAGAGAGGAGAGACAAACGAACTCTTGCATCTCATTGTAGGTTAGACAGGTAGGTTCATTAAGGAGGGGCGAACGGACTCTTGCACCTGGCTGTAAATTAAACAGGTAGGTTCATTAAGGAGAGGCGAACGGACTCTTGCACCTGACTGTAGATTAGGCAGGTAAGTTTAAAGAGGCGAACGTACTTTTTTTTTACCTCACTGTAGATTAGACAGGTAGGTTCGTTATACAGGCTTCAGGTGCGACGCTAACGAGATGTCACGGTAGTTATATGGCCGTGGTAAAGAACTGATTTATAGTTGACCTTGATGGTGTTGTTGCATGATTATCTGGACAGCGTTGATTAGGTTGGGTTAGGTTAGGACAGGATAGGTCAGATAAGGTAAGGTAAGGTAAGGTTAGGTTTGGTTAGGAGAGATGAGAGGTAAGGTAAGGTAAGGTAAGTTAAAGTAAGGTAAGGTAAGGTAAGGTAAGGTTAGGTTAGGTTTGGTTAGGACAGATAAGGAAAGGTAAGGTAAGGTAAGGTAAGGTAAGGTTAGGCTTGGTTAGGGCAGATGAGAGGTAAGGTAAGGTAAGGTAAGGTAAGGTTAGGTTTGGTTAGGACAGATAAGGAAAGGAAAGGAAAGGTAAGGTAAGGTAAGGTAAGGTTTGGTTAGGGCAGATGAGAGGTAAGGTAAGGTAAGGTTAGGTTTGGTTAGGACAGATAAGGAGAGGTAAGGTAAGGTAAGGTAAGGTAAGGTAAGGTAAGGTAAGGTTAGGTTTGGTTAGGACAGATAAGGTAAGGTAAGGTAAGGTAAGGTTAGGTTTGGTTAGGAGAAAAAAGGAAAGGTTAGGTAAGGTCAGGTTAGGTAAGGTAAGGAAATAATGAAAATGGAAGGAAAGGATAGGTAAGGTTAGGGTAGGACAGGTCACGTTAAGTTTGGTTAGGTACAGTAAGGTAAGGTAAGGTAAGGTAAGGTAAGGTAAGGTATGGTAAGGTATGGTAAGGTAAAGTAAGGTAAGGTGTTAGGTACCATCTCATATAGCTTTGGCAAATGTGTCATAGCAAGGAAGTCAAATCTTCCCTAACGACTCTATCACGTTTATTATCCCTTAACGACTCTCACCTGGCGATTTAATCCAGCTCAGGAGATTTCTTTCCTAGTAATAGGGTTAATTCAGTAAATCCCCTCATTCCCGCTTAGCTCGGATTACAAAACAAGAGTAATCCGGCTTTAACGAGGGGGTGGAATGACGTAATGGTGTGATTTGGATGTAATGGAAGATAATTATGTATTTACCTGGGGGATTACTTTGCACTGGAACTACCTCAAGTATGATATAATTAGTCTCTCTCACTCTCTCTCTCTCTCTCTCTCCTTTATTTCGTTACTTCCTTGTTCCCTCCCTACTTTGTTCTCTCTCTCTTTTCTAGGACCAGCTGTTCATCCTGACCACACCATGCTCTCTCTCTCTCTCTCTCTCTTTCCAACACCTACCTCTTTTCTTTCCCTCCCTCTCCACCCATCCTCTTCTTTCTCCTCTAGTCTCATTTTTCCCCTGCTCTCTCTCTCTTTCTCCTCCTTCTCTGTCTTTCTCCTCCCTCTCTGTCTTTTCCTCCTCCCTCTGTCTTTTTCCTCCTCCCTCTCTCTCTCTCTTTTCCTCCTCCCTCTCTCTCTTTTCATCCTCCCTCTTTCTCTTTTCCTCTTCCCTCTCTGTCTTTTTCCTCCTTTCTCTCTGTCTTTTTCCTCCTCTCTCTCTCTCTCTTTTTCTTCTCCCTCTCCCCTTCCCTCCTTCCTCTCTCTCTTTTTCCTCCCTCGGTGGCCAGCTGCTCTCCCTGGCCCAGCTTCATGCCCTCCCTGCCTCACACTTCGTATATTATAATTAAAACTTTGCCCACGAGTATGCACCGCCCGCGAGGAGGAGGAGGAGGAGGATAAAAAAAAAAAAACGAAATACGAGGGAGTAGGAGGAGGACATGAAGACAAGGAAATAAAAAAAAAGAAAATGAATGGGACTGAAAATTGTCCTCCACTGCCTTACCCCTCTGACTTGCCTTACTCCTGCCTATCTCTGCCTACCATTATCCCTGCCTCACCTCCACTGCCTCCCTTCTTCCTTGTTCTGCCTACTCTACCTTGCCTTATCCCAGTCCCTGCCTCACCTCCACTGCCTCACTTCTGCCTTGTTCTGCCTACCTTACCTTGCCTTATCCCAGTCCCTGCCTTTCTCCCCCTTACCTATATTCCTTTCTTCCTGTGTCACTTTCACTGCTTTCCACACCTTTACCTCCTTTACCTTACCTCCCTGCCTAACCTCCTGCCTTAGCTCCCTACCTAACCTCCTGTCTTAGCTCCCTGCCTAAC
>NC_136958.1:6326659-6346659 GCF_032717465.1 Coenobita brevimanus | reverse complement strand
GGATGGAGTGGTGGGAGAGGATAGTGGTGTGGTCACTGAGATAGTGGTTTGGTATGGGGAGGGGAAGCGTGTGGTGTGGTGCGGATGAGAAAGTGGGATGGTGGAGGTTGTGGTAGTTACAGTGTGGTGTGGTGTGGTCGGCAGGGATGGTGATGGTCATGGTGGTTGTGAAGATAGCAGATTGGTGTGGTGGTGGTTGTGAGAGGCAAGATGGAGATGGACACGAAGATGATGGTGACGGTGCAGTGTCGTGAGTGATGGGGTTCGGCGAGGGTGCAGTGGTGGTGATAGCGGGGGTTTGACTGATGATGATGATGATGATGATAATTAATCCCTTGAATCCCGTGACGTCCTTTAAAGTTTTTCTATTCCTTAAGTAAAAAAAAATAATCTTAAGGTGAACAAAATCATCCGTAAAATCACAAAAACAAAATTTATATCACATGAAATAGGTGGTGAAGGATACATTTTTCCAACTATTTATCATTATAATTCATGCAACATTTCCGCGGATATTAAATTCAAGTTGCAATAAAAAAATACACAGGCAGTATATTTCGCAATGATACACGCAAATAAAAGTCTATAAATTTCATGATGCGATTCGCCATAAAACGCTCACTGGAAATAAAACACCATCTGATATTATTCACCTGATATATTAGGCAACAGGTTTAGATTCAAAGACAACAATAAACAAGAACTGAACGACTGTAGTACAAATGCGGTTCTCCCACACTACTGTATATCAACCACCACCACAACCACAACACCACCTTCATTCATTAACCACACCAACTATCCCAACACAACCACCACACACAACCAACTCCACCTTCTCCTGTTGCCTCCCCTTCACCGCCACACCATCCCATGCAATCATGCCAGCTGACTCACACTACCACAACCATAACACGTAATTCCCACACTACCACCATTTACAACCACCACCAACCCCACACTACCACCATCACCATCACCACCACCACCACAACCAATCCCACACAACCATACCAACCAACAGCCCCCACTCACACGCTATCACCACCACCACCACACTATTTCCAACCCCCTCCTCAGGCCCCCCACCCACGACCACCACAACCAGCCCACCCCACCTCCTTATCTGCATCATTCGGGCAGCGTATCCAGCGAAACGGATGGGTCCCAAGGAATCCAGGAATTAGCATGGAGAAAGGGTTAAGGTGGAGAATGAATAAGCAATGAGTGGCTCTCTTCTTCAGGTAGAGGCCAAGACGATACCAATTAAAAAGCGTTTTTTATCTTATTCATTTATTGATTTTTGGTTAACTGTAAGGGTGGCTTTCAAAATTCTCTCTCTCTCTCTCTCTCTCTCTCTCTCTCTCTCTCTCTCACACACACACACACACACACACACACCAATCCAACCTATACAGTGAGAGCATCAAATTTCTCTCTCTTTCTCTCTCTAATATTCCAGCCGCTCGTTCCTCGGTGTTCACAGGAACCTGGGTCTGGCAGATGAAAAAATGAACACAGGGACTAGAATACCACAAAGCCTCTCTCTCTCTCTCTCTCTCTCTCTCTCTCTCTCTCTCTCTCCTTACCTCGTTTCATCCTTCCTTTCTCCTTACCTACTCATTCTTTCTCATTCTTTACCTCTTCTTCCTCTCTCTCTCCTTATTTCGTTTCTTTCTCTCTCTCTCTCTCTCTCTCTCTCTCTCTCTCTCTCTCTCTTCTTACCTCGTTTCATCCTTCCTTTCTCCTTACCTATTTTTTCTTTCTCTTCTTTACCACTTCTTCCTCTCTCTCCTTACTTCGTTTCACCCTTCCTTTCTCCTTACCCTCTCTCTCTCTCTCTCTCTCTCCCCAGGGTATCGGGCAGTACCTCCCCTCTCATCTCAATGCATGTACAAATGATTGGGAAATTGAGGGTTGATTGGCGAGAGCTCAAAGAAGGTGTGTGTGTGTGTGTGTGTGTGTGTGTGTGTGTGTGTGTGTGTGTGTGTGTGTGTGTGTGTGTGTGTGTGTGTGAGAGAGAGAGAGAGAGAGAGAGAGAGTCGCCGGGTGCATAGTAGATTAGCAACTTTAAATGTTAACTGAGTGGGTGATGGAGAGCGAGATGGTCGACGAATAGTAGATGGATTGAAAGGGGGTCGTTACTGAGTAGGGGCAGAAGTGCTGAAAGGCCTCTCACTGAATGCTGCGTTAGGGAGATAAAACACACACACACACACACACACAAAACTACACTATATCTCTAATTATCCGGAAGAGAGAGAGAGAGAGAGAGAGAGAGAGAGAGAGAGAGAGAGAGAGAGAGAGAGAGAGCAAAATAATTAACTCTATCAGTCCTATTTAATCCAATCTAGAGCTCAAAATTACCTCCTTTAATGTAAAAATCCTAAATCTTGTGTTTACTGTGTTCATCTATAGCATAACACATGAAGAAAAGACTAACTAGGAGAGCAATTAAGGTCCCTAAACACGTGCAGCTGCGGACGTAAAATATCGTTCCATACTCTGCCCGAACCACTAAGAAACTACAACAAAATATTCTGAAAAAGTCTGTTGGGTTACGAAGATTTTTACGCAGGATTTCTTAAGTAATCGTTCACTGTTCCACTATTTATCGTTATGGGCGAATCAGGAATTATGTTCACGAGAAAAGAATGTCCTTAATTACGTTCAGGGAGAGAAAATAGGCACTGAAATAACTAGGAGAAATATCAACCATTAATGAACCAATCTCTAGCCGAATTGATGAGATTACCTGACCTAATTAAAATAAAAGATCACCTGGAATTAGAACTGAATTTTTAATCGTCTCGCCTACAGAGGTGACATGAAAAAATTATCGAATGTTTTACTTTAATGTATAGCCATGAGGAAATATTTGCCGACAATCTTCTGCCAGCATTCTGTCCACTTGACACAAACGCTGTCCCAGGTACATGTGGAGCCAACTGTACCTCGATCCACTATACTCTTTTAACTCTAACTTAGCTTAACACTGCCATCACTCCATCCTGATGACTGGGTTTTAACAAGAAATGAACGCTTGATTCTGATGCTAGTCACGAAGAAGTGGTATGAGAAGGATGTAGCACTGCCTCTTTCTGCCATCAAGTTACGTAGAAGAAACTCCAGAAGGATTAAAAAGCTGAGCCAAGTAAGGTGAAAGAACTATAGTCTCGTCTCACTAAGTATCAGTGATTTTAAAACACCTCTTGACCTGTTGATTACCGAGGTTAAGGTGCGACCACACTTGCTCCCAACATGTGATCGACGGGAGGAAATGAGGCTCAGAGGTTCGTCCAACACTCAAACTTGGCTACTGCAGCAACTCTAACCCGGTGCTTCGTTTCATCCCGTCGATCACATGTTTCGAGAATGTGTGGCCGGATTCTTAAATGAGTCTGCCTGATGCATCTCTGCACCGACAATCTGTGAGAGAGCGAAAGGGAAAGGGGGTGGGAAGAGAGGGGGGAGGGGAGAGGGGAAGGGAGATGAGGGAGGGAGGAGAGGGGGAGAGGAGGTGATTAACTCGACCCCTTCCCGTGAATACTCCCCTGGGGCGTAAAGTGATATTTATTGACCCTTGCTTGGTAAAGGTGACTCAGGTGTGCTTCAGTGCCCAGGTAGATTGGGGATTAATGCTTAGGTAGACAGGGGATTAATGAAAAGGTAGAAGAGGGATTAATGAAGAGAGAAAGGGGATTAATGTATAGGTAGAAAGGAGATTAAAGCTTGGTTTTTACCCCACATTGAGGTGCCTTCATGTGGTGGCACTGATATAACAGGGCGGATCCACTGTCTTAAAAGTGGTGCTGTGATGAGATGGTGCGTCGTGGTGCGGTGGTGTTGTGTTGAGATGGTGTTGTCGTGAGGTGGTGGTGTGGTGTGGTGGTGGTGTGGTGTGGTGGTGGTGTGGTTAGATGGTGTTGTGGTGAGATAATGTTGAGGTAGAAAGGGTTGTGGAGGTGGTAGTGTAGTGTGGTGGTGTTTTGGCAAGGTGGTGAGGTGGTACTGTGGTGAGACCGGTATTGTGGTGATGTGGTGAGATTGTGTTGTGGTGAGATAATATTGTGGTAAGCTGAAGTAATATAGGTTGTGTTGTGATGAGATGGTGTCGAGGTAGTAAGGACTGTGGGGTTGTGGTGAGGCTGTGGTGTTATGGTGAGGGTAGGGGAGGGGCCACACACTGCATGTTATACTGCACCATAACTTACAGAGGTGGTGGGACGAGGAGGGGACGAAATGGCCGAGGGATAGTATGGGAAGGTAGGCTGGAACGAGAGGGTAGGAGGGGACGAGGGTGGGACGATAAAGGTGAGGGTAGGACGAGGAGAGTGCAAAAAGGGCAAGTTAAAGTTTGGCGATGATGATGATGATGATGATGTGAGGGACGAGGATAGAACGAAGGGGTAAGGGACGACGACGACGACGACGACGACGACGACGACGACGACGACGACGACGACGATGATGATGATGATGATGATGATGGGGGTGGAATAAAGGTCTAGGTGGGACAAGCGTGGCCCTATTAATATAACTAAAAATTATATATGTCTCTCTTTACACCAGCCAAGTTATAAATGCCTATAATAACTCTGCCTATCATTATAACTTCCTACAACTCCACCAAGATTAAAATATTTCCCTAATAATAATAATAATAATAATAATAATGATGATGATGATGATGATAATAACAATAATAACTAACCATACCCTATAATTATAATAGAGCCAACAACTATATCTTTAATTCCTATTACGACACCTCAACCACCTCCAATTATACCTCTAATTAAACCTATCTCTGCTTCCCACCTCAACACCTCTCGCCTCCGTATCACACAAACTCCCGGGCTTCAGAGTTTCGCCCAGAATCTCGAATACCGTCTTAATTATGAGGCGGGAAAGAACTTCAGACGCAATTTTTCTCCTTGACATTCTTAAGTTTGTCGGCTGGCCATCTTAAGAGTGACTAAGTCTGTTTTTCTCTTGGACTTTTATTTATTTATTTATTTATTTATTTTTCTGATCATAATCTTGACCCCGGACCACATACTGCCGCCATGGGTCATGAAACTTGACCTAAATTTAGCAGCTTATTTCATGCACTACTACTACTACTACTACTACTACTACTACTATCGGGGAAGGGTGAATAATCCATTGAGTAAACCGGGAGAGGGTAATCCGGAAAGAGTGAGTAATCCTAAAGGTTATGTAATCCCGGGGGGAGGGGTAATCCTGAGGCGAGTAATCCTAAACGCTGAGTAATCCAGGAGGGGTGAGGAAAAAAATACCCAACGTCCGGTAACTTATGGCTTAATATTCCGGCTAAGAGAATGAAAATATACACTGGCTGGGGAGGGGGATGGAGGGGGGGATTACCAGGAGGGGTAGGGGTGAGTAGGATGGGGAGGAGGGGTGGAGGAGGAAAGGAAGGATTACTAGGAGGGGTAGGGGTGAGCAGGATGGGGAGAAGGAGCGGTGGGGGAAAAGCAGGATGGAGGGGAGGAGGGAAGGAGGAGGGACCGGGGGAGGGGAAAGGGATGTGGAAGGAGGAGGGGAAGAGGGAGGAAAAGGAGTACAGAGGAAGGCAAGCAAAAACAGATCTATTTGTCCTTTCAAGGCTATTCTGTTTACCTGTAATTATTTATTTATTTATAAGATAGACACTAATTAACGTAACCACTATATGCGTGAAAGACAAGGATAAGAATGCATGAAGGAAGGGAAGGGAAAGAGCAAGGGGTAGTGAAGGGGAAGGGGTAGGGAAAGGCGAGGGGTAGGGAAAGGAGAGGGGTAGGGGAAGTGCAAGGGGTAGGGGAAGTGCAAGGGGTAGGGGAAGGGATAAGGGAAGGGATAGAGGATGGAGTGAAATTAAGAAACGGGGGGTAAAGGTAGGTGGTTGGGGAATAAAGGAAGGCAGGGAAGGAAGGTGAAGGAGACTAAAGAAATGGAGAGGAAAGGAAGGCAAAGAACGTGAAGGAAGCGGGTGAGGAAATAAGACAAGGAGGAGGAGGAGATAAAAATGAGGGGGAGATAACAGAAGGTGAGGGAAGAAGGGGGGACGACGAAAGCAAGAGAGAGAAAAGGGAGGAGACAAAATGGTGAGGAGGAGAAAAGAAGTGGAAAGAAATCGAGAGAGAGAGAGAGAGAGAGAAAGGTGAGGGAAAAGAATGGGAAGGACAGATGAGGGACGTGAGAGAAGGAGAGGAGGGAGGAGAGGGAGCGTGTGAATGCTAGGACTGGAGAGAGGGAAGGGAAGAAGTTGGAGAAGAAAAAATAAATAAATTGGGAGGATAGGTGGGTGAGACAGAGAGAGGGAGTGAGGGGAGACGGAAGATGGAGGGGGAGGGGGAGGTAAGGTTTGGGAAGGAAGGAAAGAAGGGAAAGGGCAGAGGGAGAGAGAGAAGGAAGGGGAAGGGTAGAGGGAGGAAGGGAAGGGGAGGGATAGTGGGGTGAAGAGAGAGTTATGAGGTGGGGGAATGTAGGCGGGAAGAAAATGTACTCACCTTTATGAGGAAATAAGAGTACATGGGTTACCACCTTAGCCAACCAGCTTTGTGGGTGACTAAGCGAGACACGGTTAAGCCAAGGAGAGAGGGGGAGAAGTAAGCTTGGAGGAAAGAGGAAAGTTTGGAGGGAAGAGGAGAGGAAAGTTTGGAGGGAGGATGAAAAGCTGTGGAAAAACGGGATGAGGAAAAATGGAAAAGTTTCGAGAGATAAGAAAAATTGGAGGAAGGGCAACGTTGAAGGGCGCAATAGTGAGAGAGGGCAGTGCTACGAAGCCAAGCACTGCGCACATTGAACGCCAGCAGTGTGCGCAGAAGAGGAAATGCGCAGCTGATGTTAGGTACGGTGTGCGCAAACGAGGAAGTACATAGTGTTGGTATGTGAAGGTGATGTGGTGTTAGCATTGGACGTGTGGTGTTAGTGTGAGCAAAGGTATACAGTGTTAGTGTGAGGGAGGGTGTCGGCATGGAAGTAAGGTGAAGGGCGCAAAAGACAAAATGTGTGTGTGTGTGTGTGTGTGTGTGTGTGTGTGTGTGTGTGTGTGTGTGTGTGTGTGTGTGTGTGTGTGTGTGTGTGTGTGTGTGCCGGAGCTGCGAGGTGCCATGAATGCGAAAGAGGGGAGACAGGAGAAGCAAATAGGTTAAATAATACATGGGGCGAGGCGGACGCTGAGGCAGGTGTGGCCAGGGGGGCATATATGGGGGTAGGGGGAGAACTGTGGGGAGGAGGAATGGGGGGGTCTGGAGGGTTAGGGGAGAGACGTGGAGGGGGTATAGGTAGGGGGTCAGGAGAGGGGAAAGGTGTGATAAGGGGGCTTGGGATGCTTGGTGGGGTGACAGGTAAGGGTCAGGAGGGGAGGGGTGGGAAGGGGGGATGGATGGGAGGTTTGGAGGGGAGGGGAAAGGTGTGGGAAAGGGACATGAGTGGGGATGGGGTAAGTGTGGAGAGGAGGGGGCACAGGTGGGGGTCTGGAGGGCTGGGGGAGGGGAAGATGAAAGAAAGAGAAACTGATGATAAAGAAGAGAGGAATTAAGAGAAAAACAGCGGGGATGAAAGAGGAGAAAAGGAGAGAACAGCACGAGGGATTTCGGAAAGGGTAGGTGCTGCATGAGGCAAGTATAACACTAGTGCAGTAAGGAGTAAGGGTAAGTGATTTAAGGTGAGGGTGATGAATAAAATCAATGAAAGTAAAGCGAACGATGAAGTGAGTAATGAGTGATGAAAAGAGGTGAGGTGAGGTCAGTGAAGAGATGGAGTGAATGATGCCGTAAGTTAAGGTAAGGTGAGTGACGATGAGGGTAATGGTGAGGTGAGTGATGAGGTGAGTGTAAGTAAACCATGAAAGGAAAGTTTTGCCGTGGTGCATAAAATGATGGATTTAACTTTGCATAACCCTGCTTTGGGCCGGCCAGGTGGAAAGGCAGGTGAGGCAGCAGCTGAGAAGGGAGGTTAAACAGGTGAGGAGAGGGGTTAAGCAGGGAAAAGGCAAGGCAGGTGAGAAGGCGGGTTAGGCAGGTAGGTGGTAAGGTAAGGCGGACAGGTGAGAAGGAGGGTTAGACAGTGGGAAGAGGGGTTAAGAAGAGAAGAAAGCAAGACAGGAGGATAGGCAGGTGAGAAGGCGGGCTAGGAATGGAAGAAGGTAAGGCAGAGGAAGGCGAGTTGGGCAAGAGGGAAGAGGGGTTAGGCAGCGAAGAAAGTAAGACAGGAGGAAAGTCAGGCAAGGTAGGTGAGAAGGAGGATTAGGAGGTGAGAAAGTGAGACAGGTGGGCCTGGTGAGACGACAGGTGAGACAGGAGAGGTGAGGCATATTAAGCTAAGCCAAGGGAGAGAGTGAGGGCTATATTAAGGTAAGGAAAGGGAGGTAAGAGGAAGGAAGTAGGTGCGAGGCAGGAGGCTGGTGTGAAGCAGGTAAGAGGAAGAAGGAAGGTGCGAGGCAGGAGGCAGGTGTAAGGCAGGTAAGAGGAAGGAGGAAGGTGTGAGGCAGGTAAGAGGTAGGAGGTAGGTGCGAGGCAGGAGGCAGGTGTAAGGCAGGTAAGAGGAAGGAGGAAGGTGTGAGGCAGGTAAGAGGTAGGAGGTAGGTGCGAGGCAGGAGGCAGGTAAGGGGAAGGAGGAAGGTGCGAGGCAAGTACGAGGATGGAAGCAAGTGTGAGGCAGGTGTGAGGCAGGTAAAGTTTTTTATGAACAGCAAGAATAAAGTGAGGTGTTGTCTGGCGGGTGGGTCGGGGAGGACTGGATGGTGGGGGAGGAGAGGGAGGAGGTTGGGCAAAGGGAGACAGGTGGGGAGGGGAAGAGGAGGCAGTTGGGGAGAGGAGAGGGAAGTAGGGAGGTAAAGGTGTGTGAGGCAGCTGTGTAGGGGAGTGGAGAGGAGGGGGGCAGGAGAGGGGGAGGGAGACATTGAAAGTAAAAAAAAAAAGAAAGGGGGGAGGAAGGGAAGTAAGGAGAAAAGCAGGAGGGGCGAGAAGGAAAAGCAGGATGGGGAGGAGGGAAGCAGGTGGAGGTTCTTTATGAGCTAAAGGAGAAAAGTAGGGAGGGAGGGGAGGGGGGGCTTAAGCACAAGGGAAGGCAGGAAGGTAAGAAGTAAGGCAGGAAAGTACATAAAAGGTAGATGAGAGAGGAGGCAGACACAGGCAGGTAGAAGGGGGAGAAAAAGGAAGGAAGGAAGGCAGGAAGGAGGGAAGATAGGAAGAATGAAAGTCGTAAGGTCTGAAGAAGGCGAGAAAGAGGGAAAAAAGGAAGAATGAGAGAAAGTGGTAAGGAAGATAAAGAGGGAAAAAAGGAAGAATGAGAGAAAGTGGTAAGGAAGATAAAGAGGGAAGAAGGGAACACTGCGAGAAAGAGATGAAAGAAAAGAAGAAAGAGAGAAACGGGTGGGAGGGAAGAATGAGTAGGAAGAAGGAAAAAAAATAAGGGAAGGAAGGAAGGAAGAAGAGGAGGGGGGAGGATGGAAGAGAACACAAAAGAGAAGATGCACGGAAGGAAAGAAAGGGGATTGGCAGAAGAGGGATATAAGGAGGAGGAATACAGGAAGCAGGGAAGGAAGGAAGGAAGGCATGAGGAGGGAAGAAAGGAGGGAGAGAGACAATAATGAAGGTAAACAGAAAGAAAAACAAGAAACAGGTGAAAAAAAAAGAATGCAAAAAGAGGACAGAGTGTAGGGAGAGGGAAACGTAGGGAAGAAGAGAGGAAGAAAGGAGAGAAGGCAAGGTGGGATGGAGGGATGGAGGGAGGGAGGGAGAGAAAGGGGGGGGGGTAGGTGCGAGGTCATATTGCCAGCAGGGATCAGGGGGAACTTAATAAATCACGCAATAAAGGATGGTTCCACCTAAATGGGCCTACTCTCCCTATTACACACCCCACGACATCCCTATTACACACCCTACGACCTCCCTATTACACACACACACACACCCTATTACAAACCCCACGACCTCCCTATTACACACCCACACACCCTATTACACACCCCACGAACCCCCTACTACTAACCCATTCACCTTATTACAAACTCCACGCACTCTATTACACACCCACCCACCCTCTTACACAACTCATCCACCCTATTACACACACAACCACCCTATTACACACTCATCCACCCATTACTCACTCCACGTACTCTATTACACACCCATCCACCCTAATAAACACCCACCCACCCTATTACACACCCACCCACCCTATTACACATCCACCTACCCTATTACACACCCACTCACCCCATTACAAACCTATCCACCCTATTACACACCCACAAACGTAAATATTGTGTACTGCTATGCTTATATCCATTTTCTGTGTGTGTGTGTGTGTGTGTGTGTGTGTGTGTGTGTGTGTGTGTGTGTGTGTGTGTACGCAATAAGATCCTTCAAGCTAATCGTGTGTACGTTCTTGTTATTATACCTGTCCCATCACCAGATACACAATGGTTACCTGGGGCCTTAACCCCCAACCCCCCCCTCTCTCTCTCTCTCTCTCACACACACACACACACACACACACACACACACACACACACACACACCAAAGCCAGCATAATCAGCCATCACGCAGCACAGCCCTAAGCCAGTCTTTTGTCCAGCCATCCCATAAAAGCCACAAGCCAGCCCTCAGCCAGCCATCCGGCCGGTCATGCAGCCGGACAGTCAAGCCGGCAACGGAGAGAAGGAAGAAAAAGTGTGGTAATACTGGCTCTATATTGCTAGGGGGGCGTGCCTCCCCCCCGTCTCTCTCTCTCTCTCTCTCTCTCTCTCTCTCTCTCTCTCTCGATATAAGAAAAAATGAGAGAGAGAGAGAGAGAGAGAATTTTTTTTTTTTTTTTACCGCCAGTGTCAGCCGAGGTGGACCCACACTGCTGGACTTTTTTCTCTTTTTCTTTCTTCCTTTTTTTTTTTTCCTGTTTCTTTTTGGTGGGGGAGAGAGGCAGGGGAGAGAGAGAGAGAGGGGAGAAATAAGTGGAAAGAGAGGAGGAGAGGACAGGGGTGAGGGGTGATGAGAGGGGAAAAGAAGGAGAGGAGAAAAGCGAGAGGAAAGATGGGGAACAAAGGAAAGCTGTTTGTTATGAGGAAGGTTATAACAAGCGATATTTTTCTGTAAGTTAAAGACAAGGATAGGGAAGTAGGGAGTCAGAGGGAAGAGGAAGGGGAAAAAGGGAAAACTGGGGGAAAAAGTGAGGAAAGGAGAGGAGGAAGAGAGAGAAGGAGAAAAAGAATGGAGAGGAATGGAAACACTGGAAGGGAGAGAGGAGAAATACAGGAGGGAGACGAGAGAAGAGGAAGGGGAAGAGAAAAGGAGGAAGGGATGAGAGGAGAGGATGGGAAGAGAGGGGAGGGACAGGGGACAAGAGGAGGGGGAGAGGAAAAGAAAAGGAGGAGAGGGGAAGAGAAAAGGAGGAGGGGAGGGGATGAGAAAGGGAGCAGGGGAACAGCGGAGGGGAGAGGGAAGAAAGGAGGAGGGGAAGAAAGGAGGAGGAGGGGAAGAATGGAGGGGGAGGGGAAAATAGGAGGTGGGTAGTTTACTGATAGTGCTGTTTCCTTTCCTATAGACATTTGTATTGCCTTCCTGACAAGCCCATTTTCACATAATTTATGGCATTGGTTGGGGAAGGTCAGGCTTGTATATGACCTGGCAATATATCAACAGGGGTCATGTCAGGTCAGGCAGGAAAATGATTCATGATGCAGTTAATATCTTGAAAGGCGTCAGGTCAAACTGGATACGGCTAATGATTGTTAATTACCTGGGTTATGTCGGGTCAAAGTAGGGAATCATGACCTGTCTCAAGGGGTCAGATCTTAAATTAACCTTTTGTGTAATTTTCTCCTGGGTTACGTACTTTTCAAGCTTGCATATGATCTGTGACATAATACCAACATCAAGACAGGTCAATAACGTAATTAATATAAGGTCATGTCAATTAAGCATTCGTAATAACTTCTACTACAATTAAGCCCAAATTACGTCTGGTCAGTGTAATAAATGACCTCTTATCTCTTACGCAATTACCACCTTGCCATGGGTGGGATAACGCTTGTATTTAACCTTTACCTTAATTAATTACTAGGCTTCAGGGTACCGGATATGGATACCTTCACGTGGCGGCATTGACTGTCTTCTGTTGGGTGGAGATGGAAGGGAAAACTCTCTCTCTCTCTCTCTCTCTCTATGCGGTTCTGCGAGGCATTTTTATTACTCTCCTTTTTCATTTTCCCTCGCTTTTTTATTTTCTGATTCTGCAAGCAACTTTTGACACTGGCTGGTGACAACGCATCATCGAGGCTTGGAAAGGTGAGGGGTCATGGAAGGAATAGGAGTGAAGTGGGTTAGGGCTGGAGGGAGAGGAAGGGATGATGAAGGGAGGAGGAATGAATGAATGAATGAAGGAAGGAAGGAACGAAGGACGGATGTCAAAAAGGGATCAACGCCCCCTCATCTCCAAACAAGGGAGATGGGGAAAGAACGACAGCAACAAAGGAAGGAAAGAGAAAAAAAAAAGAAAGAAAGAAAGAAAGAAAGGAGGGAGGAAGGAAAGAATGAATGAATGAATGAATGAATGAAAGAAGAAAGGAAGGAAGGAAGGATGAAGGAAGCAAGGAGGAGGGAAGGAAGGATGGAGGGAAGGAAGGAGGGAGGGAGGGAGGGAGGGAGGAAAGAGGGAGGGAGGGAGGGAGGAAGGAAGGAAGGAAGGAGGGAGGGAGGGAGGGAGGGAGGGAGGGAGGGAAGGAAGAAAAAGCTTATCAAGAACTGGTAAACTCCCCCTCCCCCTCACCACGCGGAAGGGAGATAAGGAAGAGTATTATCAGGGAAGGGTAAGCGGGTTCCATTCTTCCCCTCCCCCTTCTCCCCTCCCCTCCCCTCCCCTCCCTTACTCCCCCTCGACATCCCGGCTCCACAAACGTGTTTATAAAGAGGATACTCCCAAACTTTATCAGTAAATCGTAACAAAATGTCGCGAGTTTGAGTATTAGATTTTCATGAGGGGGGAGAGAGCAAAGGTGCGCCCGAGCTGGTGTGGTGCTGGGAAAGTGTGTGTGTGTGTGTGTGTGTGTGTGTGTGTGTGTGTGTGTGTGTGTGTGTTGTGGTAGTCATATGACAGTGCTGTTGTTACTGTAAGTATGGGTAGCGTAAAATGAGATGTGATGAGGACACACACACACACACACACACACACACACACACACACACACACACACACACACACACACACACACACACACACACGATGACTTTCATATTAATCAACTTTAACGCAAATGTTGGATGCTGTAACGCGGCTGTAAAATTGTTGTTGTAATATTTTTGTAACGGGATATAAAATGGGTGTGAGTAGCCTTTTCACAATCGCCATTTTTCGATTTTTAGAAACACACAGAATGCTGATGCTGTGTGTGTGTGTGTGTGATATATGTATGTACCTGTATGTATATATGTATGTATGTACACATGGTTATGTCTGCCTATACGTGCATGATACGGACGAGCTTTACTGCCTTTTAATTTGGCGTTCGGTGTTATATTCTTTATCACGAAAATAAAACACTATTTTTCAGTGTCCGGGGTTATGCAGCTGTCATAATATTTTTTGTAACCTAAACCAACAAAAGAATTATGTAATCTACCGGGCTACTATTTAACCTGAATGTTTTACCTGTCAGGGGGAGAACTCTACATAATTTTACCCTTTACAGTCAATCTTATGTATTTCTCTTTAATCTTCTTGAACTGTTATAGATTCTTAAAGTTGGATTTTATATTTTTCTGTACTTCTTGTAACTTTTCCCACTGTCTAGATGATACAAATTTAATTCATTATCTTGTAAAGGCTTTTTATTTCGTCTTTAAGTTGATGTGAACAAATTCCTGAGGTTTTGTTGTTACTGATTTCTGTTCATTTATTTATTTATTCATTGCTGAGTTAATCTTTCCATTTTTATATTTATTCTATTTTTTATTTACTAAGTCTCTATTTTGTGATGATGATGATGATGACGACAACGACGATCAGGAGGAGGACGATGATAATGACGACAACGACGTTAATGATGATGATGATGAACATTTCTTTAAGCTAACGTCACCCAAGTCAATCATGCTTCGGAAATAAATACACCATCAACTGAGGGGACAGTGCCAGATACAGTTACAATCTCTCTCTCTCTCTCTCTCTCTCTCTTACAAAAGTGGGAACGATAAAAAAATTGATACAAATTATTCTCCTAATGGATGAACTACTATCCCTTTGTAACAGATGGGCCTGTAGGCTTTGTAATTCATTCTGTATTTCATCCTATAACGGAGCTGACTATAAAAAAAATATAAAAGCCATTTATCTTTTGTAATGTTACGAGAAAAATTAGTCGCACTCCTGATGTACGTACCGATATTGTTGTTCCTGTACACTGCCTGGCATGTACTGTACTTCATTTTGTAACCTGATACGTGAGGTTGATTCAGGATTCCGTGGGCTTGCATGGTGAGTGGATGAATGTTTGGCCCATTTTAATAAGGTATGTAGATTTTTGCTGGTTTTTCTTCTGTAATTATTATTGTTGTTGTTATTATTATTATTATTATTATTATTATTATTATTATTATTACTGTTGTTCTTTTTATTATTATTACCATTATTATTATTATTATTACTATTATTATTATTATTATTATCATTTTGTATCTGGACCATGTTTCACGCCATCCAAAGGTGGGAAAAAAGATGATGATGATGATGATGATGATAAATACGTACTGGGATAGCTTGTAACGACGATAATTCTGTAACCCATTTATCTTCACTAATGTTAGGAAATAAAGGAAGAATAAAGGATGGGAGGGAAGAAAACATTACATTGTACTCTGATGAATGTACTAAATTTCCGCTGTAATGGACGCTGCTGTACGCTATTTATCACATTTTGTACGCCATATGTCTTGCCGCTGTAAGGTGTGTGTGTGTGTGTGTGTGTGTGTGTGTGTGTGTGTGTGTGTGTGTGTGTGTGTGTGTGTGTGTGTGTGTGTGTGTGTGTGTGTGTGTGAATGAGTAGGTGGGTGGGTGAGTGAGTGAGGTGTGTGTGTGTGTGTGTGTGTGTGTGTGTGTGTGTGTGTGTGTGTGTGTGTGTGTGTGTGTGTGGAGAGGAAGCCATGCATCACGTAAAGCTAAGTTTGAGGCCATCTTTTTGTTATTACCACAGAAGGGGCATTACGTGTGTTGGGAGGGAGGGTAAGAAGGATGGAGAAAGATGAGAGGGAGGGAGAGAGGGAGGGAAGGTAAGACGGAAAGAGAAGGATGAGAGGGAGGGAGGGAGGGAAGGTATGAAGGAGAAAGATGAGACGGAGGGAGGGAGGGAAGGTATGAAGGAAGGAGAAAGATGACAGGAATGGAGGGAGGGAAGGTATGAAGGAAGGAGAAAGATGAAAAGAAGAGAGTGAGGGAGGGAAGGTAAGAAGGAAGGAGAAAGATGGGAGGGAGGGAGGGAAGAGGGGAGCCTGCAAAGGAAAGAGAAAGATAAGAGGGAGAGAAGGTGCTAAGGAAGAAGGATGAAATTGACAGCGAGATGGAAATGAGATGAAGGAAGCGAGTAAAATGGTCAGAAGAAAAGGAGGGAAGGAAAATACAACGGGATAGAAGGAAAGTAAAAGGAAAACAAGGACCTGAAGGAAGGAAGGAAGAGGAGAAGGAAACCGTGAAAAGAAGGAAGGAAGGTACAACTAAGGGAGAGGAGGAAAAGTAAGGAAGGAGGAAAGACAGGGGAGTGAGACAAGGAAAGAAGTTAGGGGCGAGAGGAAAGGAAAGAAGAGGATGAAATGGGGGGAGGGAAGAGACAAAGGACGTAAAGAGGGGAGAGAGTGAGGGGGGGGATAGAGAGAAAGGGTGAGGGAAAGCGAGAAAGAAGGGAGCGAGAGAGAGAAGAGCGAGAAAGAAAGGAGAGTGTGAAAGAGAGCAGGAAGGATGAAAAGGAGGTTAGAGAGATGAGGAAAGGGAAGCTGCATAGGAGAAATGACTGAAAGAAAAAGTCATAAGGAAACTAAAGAAAAGAGGTAGAGAGTGAGCAAATGGTGGAGGAAAGAAGAATGAAGGCAAAGAGAAGAAGAAGTGGAGGAAAAGGAAATACGAAAGCTAAGAAAGAGGAAGATTAGAAGCAGGAAGAGTGGAAGAAGACAGAGGAGGAGTGATGAGAGAATGAGAGGAGGGAAGGGGGAATGAATGAGCAAGAGGAAGGAAGAAAGAAAAGAAGGAAGAACAAAGATGATGGGAGGAAGAGGAGGAGAGAAAAAAGGGGAACAGGAGGAGGAGGAGGAAAAGGTGAGGAGGAGGAGGGAGAGAAGGGTAAGAGAAGGAGGAGGGAGGAAAGTGGAAGAAGAAGAGGTAATAAGAGGGTAAGGGTGAGAAAATTGAGGAGAGGGGGGGAATGGGTGATGTGCCTTGAAAATTGGGGTTACGAGAGAGGGTAAGGTAATCAGCCCTACACATGTGCCCTATATACCTGCCCTATACGCCCGCCCTATATACCTGCCCTACACATCCGCCCTATATACCTGCCCTACACATCCGCCCTATATACCTGCCCTACACATCCGCCCTATATACCTGCCCTACACATCTGCCCTATATACCTGTCCTACTTACCTGCCTCGCATACTTTCCTTACACATTTACCTTCCACACCTGCCCTCCATACCCTTCACACCTGCCCCGTATTAACACACCTGCCCTACACACCTCCCATATTTCATCTGGTTATGTATGGACGGTATGTATGCGTTAATGTATGGAAATGTATATGCATGATTCGTACTCATGTGCACTTGTATTACAGCATGTACGTAAATAAATGTGTGTGTGTTTGTGTGTGTAAATATGCGTGTGTATGTACGTATGGAAATTTATGTGCATGATTTGTGTTCAATTCGTCTGTATGTACGAAATGGTATGTAATGTACGTAATGTATGTGTACGTTTTATATGTTTTGCGTTCATGAGCGCGTATATGTAAGGAAATCTGTGTACGTTTTTGTGATCACATGTGTGTATATGTAAGGAAATCTGTGTTTCTGTGATCATTTATATGTAAGGAAATCTGTGTACGTTTTTGTGATTATGTGCGTGTATGTGCAAAAGAAACATGTGTATGTTTTTGTGATCATGTGCGTGTATATGTAAGCAAATCTGTGTACGTTTTTGTGGTCATGTGCGTGTATATGTAAGGGAATCTGTGTACGTTTTTGCGATCATGTGCGTGAATATGTAAGGAAATCTGTGTACTTTTCTGTGATCATGTGCGTATATTTGTATGAAAATCTGTGTATGTTTTCCGATCATGTGCGTGTGTAAACTAGTTACCTTGTTTTTCTGTTATGCTTCCTCACCATCGCCCTATCACATCTATCGTCCACTGTTGTATCTACCGTTTATTTATACGGCCTTTTGTTTTCTTTTCCCTCACTTCTGTTGTCCAGCTCTCAGAATGACTTTAAATCTCTCTCTCTCTCTCTCTCTCTCTCTCTCTCTCACACACACACACACACAAGCGAGCGCGCGCAGGGACACCCGGGAACGCCTATATTTGGTAAAGATGAAAAGAGGAAGAGATTTTGGGGGAGGGGGGCGAAGGGAAAGGCGGAAGAGGAGCGAGTGGGAGTCGAGGAGCCTCAGGTTTCTTGGAAAGGTGGAGAGGGAGGGGCTGGAGGAGGAGTGGAGACATGGAGAGGGAGGTATCGGGGGTGGTGGAGGGGTGGAGGAAAGAAAGGGGAGTGTTGGTGGAAAGGTGAAGAGTAATAGAGGGATGGTGGAGGAGGGGGAAGAGTTTGATGGCAGGGGAGGAAACGGTATACAGGAGGGGAGGGCTGGGGGGAAGGCACAGAGGGGAGCCTGGGGGAGGAGGAGGAAGCGGAAGGGTTCTGACAGCTGGAGAAAAGATGGGGGAGGAACGGAAGGGGAAGACAAAGGGAAAGGGACATAGAGAAGAATCTGGCGGTAAGAGGAGGGGAAGGAGGGGCAGGGAGTGTGACGGTGATGGGAGAAGGGGAGCAGGAGGGGGAGGGGGGTCTGAAGGTGATGGGAGAAGGGGAGCAGGAGGGGGAGGGGGGTGTGAAGGTGAAGGGGGAAGGGGAGCAGGAGGGAGACGGGGTCTGAAGGTGAAGGGAGAAGGGGAAGGGAAGATAGTGGGGAGGAAATGGGTGGAGGGGGGTTCTGCTCATCTTACAAGGAAGCTCTCCACCGTGCAAGCGATCTAGAAGGAGGCAGGGCAGGGGAGGGCAGGGCAGAGCAAGGCAGGGCAGGGTAGGGCAGGATAATCTCCTCTGGGTTCCTGAACGTCTTATTTACGAGGCAGGAACACTTGTGTTTAGGGAATTAAATAAAATGAGAGAGAGAGAGAGAGAGAGAGAGAGAGAGAGAGAGAGAGAGAGAGAGAGAGAGAGAGAGAGAGAGAACACCAATAACTTCAATCACCCCTTTCTCTAATCTACCTGACAGCCTTCCTAACCTCCCCTCGTCCCCCCCAAAAAAAAAAAAAAAAAATCCAAACCTAGCAATCAGCCAACATTCACCAACATAAACTCATCAACTTAACAACTTGGGGGGGAAACAAAAATCCCAATTGGACTCGCCCGTTCCTATAATTACCGGCAAATTCTGTGTTTCCTTTCGTCAACTTCACGGCTACTGCAGCCTGGTGAAAGACGGAGAGCCAGGGTGAGGAGAAGGGGTAGGGAGAAGGGTGAGGGAGTAAGGGGTGAGGGACTAGGTAGGGGTGAGACAGAGAAAGGAAGGGTGAAGGACAAGACAGTGGAGATGAAGAGACGCAGGGGTTTTGGAGAAACAAGAGAGCAACAAGGCAGGGGTGAAGAAAATGGTAGGGGAAAGGAAGAGATACAGGGGTTAGGGAGAGAGAAAGAGGGGTGAGGGAGAGAGAGAGAGATAGGGGTGAGGAACAAAGGCTGGGGTAAAGATGAAACAGGGGTGAGGGAAAGAGGTGGGCAAACGGGCGCTACACCTTGCCCTTGGGTGACCCAGGACTAAGCAGGGCAGGGGCGTCCATCTTCCCTGAGCCAAAGACGCACTCTGAGGCAGCATACCCCAACCTCCAATGATTACGTGTACACAGAGTTGTTAAAGGCGTTTGGACCTTAATTAAATACATACATACATACACACACATTCAACCAACCAACCATCCATCCATCCCTAGTACAGTTGATAATGGCGGTACAGGACAGAGTTACACCTTCACCACAAAGACGCAATTTCATATATTTGCTAATCACATAATATTCAACTTGGACAGAACCCTCGTGGAAAAAAAAAAATAATAAAAAGACTATACCCCCAAAAAATAAATGAAATAGATAATGATACTGAAGAGGTCAAATCCATGCGAGCGATGTTTCTCTTAGTGCATCGCTATATTTTGTAATTTTGAGGTTATTTTTAGATTGAGGGTGATGCCATGTCAGTTTACCTTAAGACTAAAAAAATGTACAGCATCATCATCATCACCGTCATCATTATTATCATTATCATTATTATTATCATCATCGTCGTCATCATTATCGCCATCCTCCGCCTTCTCCTCCTAATCATCCTCATCATTATCGTCATCAATATCATCATCGTTATCATCATCATCGCCATCCTCCTCCGCCTCCTCCTCCTAGTCATCCTCATCATTATCGTCATCATCATCAACATCATCATCATCATCACCGTCCTCCTCCTCCTCCTCCTCCTCCTCCTCCTCCTCCTCATCATCATCATCATCATCACCGTCCTCCTCCTCCTCATCCTCATCATCATCATCATCATCATGATCCATCCCATTCTGCCCGATATCAACTTAGACAAACGCAGTCTCATAAAACTTCATCCCAATTCATAAAATCTTTTACAGAGGGTTTATGTATGCAAATATTTTTTTCGTTTTTATTTTTTTTTAACTGAACATCCATCCATCAAGAATTTTTGGGAAAAGAAATTAATAAATGTCGTG
>NC_136958.1:6296659-6324159 GCF_032717465.1 Coenobita brevimanus | reverse complement strand
CGTCACATTTCATCTATGCCGTCACAATCCATAACGCACATTTAATTCAGTACCGTCACATTTCTTTTACACCGTCACACTATAATGTCACACTGTCACACTCCCTTTGACGGTACATATCGTTACATTTCCTCACGTCACACTTCCTCCACGTCACACTCCGTCACATCCCCTATGACGTTACATACTCGAACTTCCTTGTCTAACTGCCTCTGACGTCACCCTTCCTCCGGCACACTTCCTTACTGACTGGCATCATACTCTTGCGTTAATCTCTTGTTATATCTTAGTATGAGAGAGAGAGAGAGAGAGAGAGAGATGGTAATTTTAGGCCAAGTTGGAGTGAAAAGGGTATAGTGTAGTGGTGGGGAGGGGGCCGTATCAACCCCCCCCTCCCCATCACACACAATTAATCACCCACCCCCTCAGTGACAGGGGGAACTCTGGCAAACCACTCTGTCTCTCGCTACACGTCCCTCAAACCTCCCACCCTCCTCCCCACTCATTCCTACCCCTCCATTACTCCCCACTCATTCTCCCTCCCCATCATTCCTCCATATCCCCTCTCTTTTCTTCCCCTCTTCTCCCCAACTTACTCCTATACCCTACCTTCCCTCTCTATCCTCTCATCTCTCGTTCTCTCCCCTACCCTTTGTCTCCCCTCCTCCTCACTCATGTCCCCTCCCCTTACCTTCCCTCCATATCCCCTCTCTTTTCTTCCCCTCACCTCCCTCTATCTCTCCCCAACCTTCTCCTCCCCAGTCATGTCTATCCCCTACCTTCCCTCTCAATCCCTTCACCTCTCGTCCTCTCCCCTACCCTTCATTTCCCCTTCCCTTCATCTCCCTTTCCCCTCTCGTACCTTCCCTCTACCAACTGGTCTCTCACCCTCCCTCCTTTTACGAGTACTGTATTCCCTTCCCTACCTTTATCTTTTAAAATCTCTTCTCCCTTGCAATAGGATCCCTCAGTTCTCTCTCTCTCTCTCTCTCTCTCTCTCTCTCTCTCTCTCTCTCTCTCGTGTCTCCCCTTCCCGGATCTCTAGGGAAATTTAGCTCACCACAGTCTGGCTCAGAAGGCAGGACTGCGGTGGGCTCGTCAACACCTAGATTATCTTTTGTCTAGTGGGCTGTCTTTTTATTATGCTGTAGTCATCCACCTCCTTTATTAGTCCTATTCACATCCACCTCGTTTATTAGTCCTACTCTCCTTCACCTCCTTTATTACCCTTATTCTCATCAAACTCCTTTACTACTCATATTCTCATCCAACTCCTTCATTACCCTTATTCTCATCCCCCTCCTTCATTACCCTTATTCTCATCCACCTTCTTTACTACCCTTATTCTAATCCACCTCCTTCATTACCCTTATTCTCATTCACCTTCTTTACTACCCTTATTCTCATCCACCTCCTTCATTACCCTTATTCTCATCCACCTTCTTTACTACCCTTATTCTCATCCACCTCCTTTATTAGTCCTATTATCATCCACCTTCTTTATTACCTCTATTCTCAATCCTGACAATCGACCGGCTATTCCCATTCACTACCTCTTTGCATTTCATTCTGTATTAAGCTATTTTGTATATATTCATTCTGTATTTCATTCTGCAACCTAGATTCCTTCCCAGTGCGTGCCAGGGCAGGGTAGGTAGGATAAGGTGGGGCGGTGGAGGTTACAAGAAGGCAGGACAAGGCAAGGCCAGCCGGGGCAAGGTAAAGCGGGGCGGCGTGAGGTAAGGCAGGGCGGGGTAAGGTAAGATGGGCCAAGGTAAGGTAAGGCGCGGCGGGGAAAGGTAAGACAGGGCGGGGTAAGGTAAGATGGGGCGGGGTTAGGTGGGGCGGGGAAGGTAAGGTGGGGCAGGGAAGGTAAGGCGGGATGGGGAAGATAAGGCGGGACGGGGTCAAGGTAAGGCGTGATGGGGAAGGTAAGGCGGGGCGGAGTAAGGTGACGTGGGGCAGCACAGGATTTGATACAGCAGGACAGGGCACAGAAGGACGGGGCAGGGCAAGGTGGGGCGGGGCAAGACAGCGCGAGGCAGCATGGGGTGGGATAAAGCAACAAATGATAGGGGAAGGTGTGGGGCGGGGCAGGGCGGGGCGGGGCGGAAGAGACAATCAGCAGCCCCGCGCGGCCTCAGAGGGCAGGAAGCCGCGCACTTCCGGGGAAATCACACATCAATACCTTGGATGGGGGAGGTGGGGGGCTCACACCTCTTACTCGTTGCTTATCTTCATTCATCCCTTCATTCACCAATCATCCCTTACCTCTAGTCATCCTTTACTCATCTTTATTCAGTCTTTACTCACCTTCATTCATCCTCTACTCAACATTCATCTTTTAAACTCACTCTTCTCACCCACTAACTACACACTTACACTCTACTCGTATTTTCATTCTCGCTCGCTCACTCACTCCATACTTACTCGCTCATTCTCCAATAATTTTCTAAATCCCCACTCACTCACTCACTCATTCATTCATCCAGTCATTCATTCACTCACTCACAGTTAATTTACTTTCCAACTCACTCACTTACCCAGCCATGCACTCACTCACACCACACTTACTCACTCCACACTTACCCACTAACTCACACCACACTTACTCACTCACTCACTCACTTATTCCACACTTATTCACTCACTCACTAATTTAACACTTACTCTATACTCCCCAGCCACTCACTCACCCACCCTCCCATCCACCCACCCACTCACTCGCCCATTCAATCACTCACTCACTCACTAACTCTCACCCACCCACTCACCCACTCAAATCAGCCTCTGGAGCCGCAATATTCTAAACCAAACAGAGAAGTTTAATTGAAAAAATACTGGGGTAAAAAAAAATATGAAACTGAATCGTTCCCTTCAAAATATTTATAAGAGAAAATCCAAAATGTGACCCCAAGGACACTAGGATAAAAATATGTATGTATGCATGAATGTATTTATGTATGTATGTATGTGTGTGTATGTATGTATGTACGAGGAGGTAAACATTTCTCTATCGACTAAACCATCCTGTAATTTATGTCTATCTATCTATCTACGAATCAGTCACTATCCATCCATCTATCTACCAATGTATCTACAAATTTTCCTAACTACCTACCCATCTGTCCATCTATTTATCTATGTACCTACCTACCTACTGCCCAATCTATATGCTTTCTGATACCGCATCCAGTGAGGGGTATTTTTGTGCCTATTCTATAACGTCTTCTCCTACGATAACCAATATATACAGTGTCAACATACCCTACTCTCTCTCTCTCTCTCTCTCTCTCTCTCTTTCTCACACACACACACACACACACACACACACACACACACACACACACACACACACACACACACACACACACTAGCTGATCAACACTGGAGCATTCTTTAACAGGGCAAACCTCTTGTTTACATGACTGCTTAGGTAACCATGGCAACAGGAGACCCTGGAAGCCGTAATAAATATTTATATATAATTTCACCACGTTTTCTATTATATGGCAAGATTTTTTTTTGAGGGAGACAAAAAAAAAAAAAAAAAAAAAAAAAACGTATATCCTCCACCATATTTTCTTCCATATGGCTGGAATTCTCTGAGGTTGAACTAAAGAAATAATATTATATAAAACTTTTGCCTTTTAGCTGGCTTTAGAGATTTCACACACACACACACACACACACACACACACACACACAAAGAAGGAGGAGAGGAAGAGGGAGGAATAATGACGACGACGACGACGACAACGACGATGATGATGATGATGATGATGATGATGATGATGATGATCCCTACACAACTCCAAGAGGATTCAAGATTTTACAAGATGCCTAGAAAGAAAAATGAAAATGAAAAAAAAAAAAAAATCAGAATATAATCAAGGAAAGATAAAAGACCAATGTATAAAAAGAGAAGAGTTGTAAATTAAAATAAACATTAATACGGACTGAACGGGAGGAACACAAAATGAGAAAATAAAACAGAATGACGAACAGTAAATGGATAATCACAACACGAACAGTACAGAGGATGAAAGAGAAAATAATAATAAAAAAGAAGAAAAATTGGTTACCACAAAAAGGAGAACGGAAAAATATATATAAAAAAAAAGCTGAACGGCAAAAAAAAAAAAAAAATGGAGAACGATGAATGAGACAAAAAAAAGTGAACAAAAAAAGAAATATAAAAGAAAAAGGCAGAAAATAAGGAAACAGAAAACGGGGAGAGGGAAAATGGAGAGAGGGGGAACTATAGCAATGAGCAGAGAGACGAGATGGCTTGGAAAAGGCATCGGGGAAGGCTAATGGGTCGTGAAAAAGGCCGGCATTACATATCAGTGCAGGACCAAACGCTTCCTCTTCTACATGACTGACTGGGGATTACAGGGAGGGGGAAAGGCGAGGCAGGTGAGTGGAAAGGGAAGGAGCGTTAAAAAAATGAAGAAATATTGGGTAGAAGGATGAAAAGACAGAGGAAATATGGGGAGAATGATTAAATGAAATATGGAAAGAGAGGATGAAGGGAACAGGGAAGAAATGTGATGAAACTGTGTAACTGAGGAAGAAGGAACTGATGGATGCAGTGATAAAGGAATGAGTGGAGGAAATGATGATGGAAAGAGTGATGAATGCACTGATGAAGACTGTGTGTGTGTGTGTGTGTGTGTGTGTGTGTGTGTGTGTGTGTGTGTGTGTGTGTGTGTGTGTGTGTGTGTGTGTGTGTGTGTGTGTGTGTGTGTGTGTGTGTGTGTGTGTGTGTGATGAAAACAATAACGCGAAAATGTGATGACGAAGAAGGTGTGTGATGAAAACGCGTCAAAGAGGAAGATGGTGATGATGCAAACAGTAATAAAGGACTGAGTAATGAGGAGGAGGACAGGACGAAAGGAGCGAGGTTGTGAGTGATGACGATAGTGTGCTGAGGCGAAGATGAAAGTGACAATGGATGGTGATAAGCGTGAAAATGAGGAGCTGGCAACGAGAGAGAGAGAGAGAGAGAGAGAGAGAGAGAGAGAGAGAAACGAAAAAGATGTAAGCTTGCAGAAGAGAATGAAGGACACGACAGAAGACAAAGAAGAAAAGGAAAAGAAACACCTAACAAAGAAAAGACCAGAGGAAAAGGACAGAGGACAGAAGAGGAAAAAAAGAACCCAAGAATGAAAAGATCTGAAGGAAAAGACAAAGTACAGAGATACAGACGAAAGAAGTCGGTAGGTAAACAGATCAAGACAAAGACAAGGAGGACAAACAGACAAGAGAGACAGGTAAGTATCAAGGAAAAGACAAAATATAGAGAAACAGACAAAAGAAGCAGGTGGGTACTCAAATCAAGGAAAAGAAACAGGACAGAGTGACAGACGAGAGAGACAGGTAAGTATCAAGGAAAGACAGAGGAACAGACAAGAGAGGCAGGTGGGTACTCAAGAAAAAGAAATAAGACAGAGAAATATATGAGACAGGAGGAAAAGACAGAGGAACAGACAACACAGGGGAGTGAGTACTCAAGAAAAAGACAGGAGACAGAAACAGAGGAGAGAAGAAAGCAAGACACCTTAATGATCCCACAGTTCTTTTTCCCAGTCCCTGTATCAACATCCTCTCAGTCCTTTCCTGATGATCACCTAATGCATACTAATTACGTCTTCCCGAAGCCCTCATTACTAGCCTAATAACCTCCACCAGACGGAACCTCTCTCGCTCCCTCTTATCAAAATATTATCTGTCCACACCCGCGACTCCAATCTCTGAGCCAATTACGGGAATCAAAGGGAGGAATGCTGGCCTCCTGATTGTTCCACAGTTAACCTCGAACTCCAGAGATAACCCCCAACCCCATCAGACAAACCCCCAATTCTTACAACCCCGAACTACTTCAGACAAACCCCCAAACCTTACAACCCCCAACTCTAAAAGACAAACCCACAATTCTTACAACCCCCAACCCCATCAGACAAACCCCCAATCCTTACAACCCCCAACCCCATCAGACAAACCCCCAAACCTTCCAACCCCCAACTCTAAAAGACAAACCCACAATTCTTACAACCCCCAACCCCATCAGACAAACCCCCAATCCTTACAATCCCCAACCGCTGGAGAGACAAACCCTAATCCTTACAACTCCCAACCCTAAAAGACAAACCCCAACCCCACCACCCAACCCCTCGAGAGAGACCCAAATCTTTACAACCCCCAACCCCACTAGAGAACCCCCAACTCCCAATCTCAGGAAAGAAACAAGTCACACCCCAGTACCCAACCCTCAGGAGAAGACAGCCCCCAACCTCGGGATACGGACAACCCCATGTCCCCCCCCCAAAAAAAAAAAAAAAAAAAAAAAATCCTTAAAAACCCCTATCCCAGTAACCCCTTACCTTTACAACCCCGACAACCCCTTTACAACCCAACCAACCCCACCCCCCTCCTCGTTATGAACTGCCAGAGGTGAGGAGAAGAGGTCCTTATCATGAGTGAAGATAAGGAGAACGATGCCTGGCTCCAAGGAAATACCAGCGTGTCGCGATGAAATACCAGTTTGTCGCAAGGAAATACTAGTTTGTTGCAAGGAAATACCAGTCTGTCGCAAGGAAATACCAGCGGGTCGCAAGGAAATACCAGCGGGTCGCAAGGAAACAGCGTGTCACAAGGAAACAGCGTGTCGCAAGGAAATACCAGCGGGTCGCAAGGAAACACCAGTATGTCGCAAGGAAACACCAGTATGTCGCAAGGAAATGCCAGTTTGTCGCAAGAAAATACCAATGTGTCGCAGAGAATGTCGGGAGCAGCAACGCAGGAATGGCACAGAAATGGAACACTGGATAAAGAAGAATGAGGCAGGAACGGAACACTAAGACACGGAAGAATGAAGTGAGAATGAACTACAAGACAGAAAAATAAAGTAAGAAAGAGATACAAGAGACAGGAACAAAGTAAGAATGAACAACACGACACAGAAGAATGAGGTGAGAATGAAACAATGACACTAGACGTAAAGACACTAAAGAAACAGGCAGATAATTAGGGTAGCTGATGTTGGGATAATGAGGAATGAGTGGAATAATGTTTACTAGATATAAGGACGAGAAGAATGAGGCAAGAATGAGACACTAGACTCAAGGAAAATGAAGAATGAGGGAGGAATGACACACTAGAAACAAGGACACTGAAGAATGAGGCAGGAATGGGATACTATACACAGGACCACCAGAATGAAACAGGACATTGGGAAGTTAAGGAGTCAGAGAGGAATGGCACAGCGGAGAACAGACTGAAACAGGAACAGAGTATGTCACAAAGGAACACAAGGGAATGAAACAGGAATAAAATACCGGACGGGGAAGTGGAAACTCAGAAAGCAAAGGCACGACAAACAGAAAGCAAAAGCACAGACAGGAGAGTAATATCAGAAACAGGGCCATAGAGGAATTAGACAGGAAAGGAATTATTAGGAGAAACGGGTGATAAGTGAGGAAGGGAGAGACGCTAATAAGAGAACCTTGCTTATTCAACAGGTATGCAACTCCTACGCCGGAAGATGGTTAGTTCCGCTTGCTCCACCTTTACTTCCACACTGTGCCACATCCATCTCTTATATCCTCCCAGTTGGTATCACTTCCACCTCCTCTATAATCCCAGTGTCACATCCACTCTTACATACTCCCGACTGGTGTCATATCCACCTCCTCTATACTTCCAGTGTCACATCCACCTCTTATATACTCCCAACTGGTGTCACATCCACCTTTATACACCCCTACAAAGTGTCACATCCACCTCTTACATACCCCCAACTGGTGTCACATCCACCTCCTTTACATACCTTCAACTAGTGCCATATCATACCACAACACCAGCACAAACACCTAGTGGCGCCTACCCGGCCCTTAGTAGCGCCCTTACAGGTACACGTAAATGCGCCCTTAATCCCCAAAACGCCCACTTAAATGCTAAAGGTGGCGAGTGGGCAAGGGACCACGCATCTTAAAGTGGCCTGGCTGAACGAGATGATTCTAAGCCGAGATGATCTAACCCAACACGAAACAGCCTAGTCTAATCTAATCAAGCTTCACCTGAACTTACAAATTAAAGGTACACCATTAATTTCTTACGAACTCATTATCTTATTCTGACTTCATCTGAACTCATTTTACTTAACCAAATCTAACCCAATATTATCCAATTTACACTCACCTCTCTTCCACTTCACTTAACCCCATCTATAGCCTCACCTCACCTAACCCCGCCTAATGGAAACTTCCCTAACCACTACACCTCACATAACCTCACCTCGCTAAACCAACCTTAACCTCACCTCACTTAACTTCACCTCTCTCACCTCACCTAACTTCACCTTTCACCTCAACCCCTAACCTAACCTAAACTAACCTAACATCCCTTCCACTTCTCTCGCTCTCCCTGCCATAACCTAACATAACCCAACCCAACCCAACCCAACCTAACCTCTTTCCTCCTCTAACTTGACCTAAGCTAACCTGCCCCAACAATGGCCAGGGAGTTGAACATCTGTCCCTAATGAACCCCGTCCCTCGCTCCCCACCTGAATACCCAACACCTCCACCTCACCTCACCTCGCCCTCGGTTAAAGGAAAGCAAACAGCAACTGACCTGCTCCTCCTTTCGTGTGTGTGTGTGTGTGTGTGTGTGTGTGTGTGTGTGTGTGTGTGTGTGTGTGTGTGTGTGTGTGTGTGTGTGTGTGTGTGTGTGTGTGTGTGTGTGTGTGTGTGTGTGTGTGCGCGCGCGTAAGCAGGAAGTCTCTGTTTTTTTCACGTTAAGGGTTCTATTCACTACGGGTTCTGTGGGTTCAGTTCACTATGGGTCCTCTGGGTCCTATTCAAGTGGGTTCTTTAGGCTCTGTTAATCTTTTCTCTTCCGTGGGCCAACTTGCACATTAAAGTAAACAAAACACTCTTATCTAAGCCAAGGAGTCCTCTACAAGTGGGTCTTCATCTCGAAATAAAGTCACTAGATTTTTATTACTCTTAACTTCTGACTTTCATGGGTTCTTTGCAGCTGGGTCTTTGGGTTCAATGGGTTTACTACACCTGGGTCCTCTGGGTTCACTTTCCTACACGTCTTTATAACCGGGCAATTAAGCCACCTGGTTAAATCGGTGCCACCACGTGAAGGCGTCCCTCTCCACGCCCCCCTAACCAGTTAAACCACACCTGGGCTCGCATTCTCAACGGGTAAGAAGGCTCCCTAGCACCTCTTCCTTGGCGATTTATTTTCCAAACTACACCTTAGGCTAATATCCTCTTTTTTGCCACATCTTTTTAATACCGAAATAGACTGCATGAATAATACACAAGAATACTGTAAGGAAGCAGAATCAGAAATAAATCGCTAGGGAAGAGGTGTTAGTGAGCTTCCTGACCTCACCAGAATACCGCTCCTAAACTCTCAACGGGGGACTAAAATATAAATCCAAAGCGAGGATTAAAAACAGAGAGAAGTAATCCACAATAACCCTGGGCATTTAGCGGAGTAATGGTGTAATTTATGCCACAAGCGCGCCAATAAAAGTACCATTATAAAAGGGAATGGGATTTACAGAGACATAAAAACTGAAAAAGAGAGAGGAAGGGGGACTAAAAAAAATAATAAAATAAAATAAAATAAAAGGTGGAGCGGCAAAACTTCAAAATAGGGTACTCCTTTAATTAAGCAGGTGAAAACTCTAGTCTCTTCTTTTCTCTCTCTCTCTCTCTTTCTCTCTCTCTCTCTCTCTCTCTCTCTCTCTCTCTCTCTCTCTCTCTCTCACTAGCATGACCCCTTATCTTCCTTCCTCACCTGACCTTATAAAATCCTCTCTTTGATCTCTCTCAGTATTTACCATTTGACGTCACACATCTTCCCTACTCAGTAACGTCATATTCCATCCATTTTCTCACCTCTCATTGACGTCTGCTCTTTACTTTTCACCCTACGACTCTCTTATCCAGGAAATAAAGAGAAAGGTACGCTGCAACAGAGAGAGAGAGAGAGAGAGAGAGAGAGAGACACACACACACACACACACACACACACGCCTGGAGGACAGACCTTGACGAGTCTCCTGTGTTCTCACCACAACCACCTCCACATCTGCATATCTCGACCCACTGCATCTCTCCTTCTCTGTCTCACTTCCTTTCCCTCCCTCCTTCCTTCTCTCACTCATTCTCTCTATTCCCTATCTCCCTGTCTTCTTCTTTATCTCTTCCTTTCCCTCCCTCCTTCTCCTCCTCTCTCACTCGTTCTCTCTCCCTATCTCCCTTTACTCCCTGTCTCCCTTCGTCTACTTTTCTCTCTCTCATCCGCAACACTATGTATTTCTTGACCTTTTTCTCACTTTCCATCCTCTCTCTCTCTCTCTCTCTCTCTCTCTCTCTCTCCTTCCTTTCCCTCTCCCCTCATCCCCTTCTCCCTGACACCGCCGCAAATCCCCTCATCCCTTATCATCATCTATATTTCTCCTTCCCATTTTCGCTGCCTTCCCCATCGTTCCCCTCCTCTTCCCCTCCAACACCTCACTGTAATAATCTACATCCTCCCCAACTCCCCCTTCCTCTCTCTCTCTGCTCTGACAACCAAGTACACGCCTCTTTCAATCCCTCCCCCCTCCATCTTCCCCCCCTCAGACTCTCCACTACTCTCCCCTCCCCTCCCCTTCTCTTCCCTTCTGACATACCACTACAAGTTCCCTTCCCCTCCACTTGCATTCTCAACAGCCTTCCTCCTTTCTCTCCCCCTCCTTCTCTTCAACACCTGACATCAAGTCCTCGTCCCCCCCCCCTCTCTCTCTCTACTGATACTTCAGTTTCCCCTCCTTTCCCTCCCACTACCTATCTTCCACACCTCACAGCAACCCTCCCCCTCTCTCCCCTTCCACAATATCACCCCCTACAAGTCTACCTCTACATTTACAAACCCCTTCTACTCTCCCCCTCCACGTACAACCCCCTCTACTCTCCCCTTCCATTATGACATCCCCTTTAGTTCTCCCCTCCCTCTCTCTCCCCTCCATTTTAACGCTCCATGAAGCCCTCCACTACTTTCCCCCCTCCTCCCCCTGAATCATCACCATCCCACTCCCCTCCTACCCCCCCCTCCCCTGCTGCCTCCTCTCCTCCTTCCCCCCCTACCACAATAAGCTCCGTGTTTTTATGGCCGGATGAGTGTTACCAAAAATCATTGCTATTTTCTCTTCTCACAGTACCCACACCTCTCTCATCCCCCCCCCCTCCCTTCTTTCCTCTCCCTGTTTCCCCATCCTTCCCCCGTTCTTTCCTTTCCTATTTATCGTTTATTTTCTATCCCTTTATTTCAACTCCACTCCCCTCGTCCATCCTCAGCTCTACCCCTCCACCTTTCACCTCATCAACCCTCCTACTTTTCCTCTTTTTCTTCTTCTTCCTTCTCTTCTTTGTCTCCTTAACCTTACTCTTCTCTTCTCATCTCCTTCCTTCCACAGCCCATCTCAACTTCCCATCCACCATACCCATATCCCTTTCCCATCCTTTAACACTCCACTTGCCATTCCCAATCTTCCACCGCCACCCATCACTCTATCTTTCCAAACCCCATCCATGCTCCCCTCTCCAATAAACCCATTACATCCCACCACCCCATTCTTCCCCTCTGCCTGCTTACCGTTTACATCTCCCTCCCTTTCCTACTAATCTAATCAGCCCTTCCCCCCCTACCCTACCATACCATTCCTCCTCTTCCTCTCTCATCTCCCCAGACCATCTCTAATTCTACTCCCCACATTTTCTATCTCCCCCTTCCTTTCCTTCCTATCCCATCCCATCACTCTCCCTCCTACTATTCCCTCCGCATTGCTTTCTGGTCTAGCCTTCCCTTACCCTCTCCTATCCTACCGTCCTTCCTCTCCCCCTCTCCCCACACTACATCATCTCTAATTTTACTCCCCAAACCTTTCATCTCCCTCCTTCCTCCCCACTTCTTCCCCTTCCATCTCATCCCTCCTCCCCTCTTCCTACCACTCCCTCCCCACTCCCTTTTGCTCCCTCCCACCCTTTACCCACAACTTCAATCCCCAACTTCCCCCTTACCCATTTCCCCTCCCCTCCCCCCAAAAACGAGAGAGAGAGAGAGAGAGAGAGAGAGAATGAGTAATGCCAAACGAGGGAGTGGTTCCGGGAAGGCAGTTAGGGTGACGTCATGATGGGTGTCGTATATCGGAGAGACGCAACACCCCCCGCACGCAATACCCCCCCACCCCGCACGCAAACCCCACCCCCGCACGCAACACACACCCCGTACGCAACACCCCGCGCACGCAATTACCCCCATGCCTCCTAACAACAAACCTCCTCTCACGCAATAACCCCAATAAGCCTCAAATGCAACACCTTTTACGCAACACAATCCCCTGCTACACCTCCAACACAACATTCCCCCCTCCCACACACGCAAAACTCAAAACGCAACATACGCACGCAATGTCCCTCGCAAGACCTCAAACGCAATCTCCTCACACAACACTCATTACGTGGGTATGGAACTCTAAAACAAACAAGGCACACACACACACACACACACACACACACACACACACACACACACACACACACACACACATACAGAGTTTTATTCATCTCAGCGAAATCCACAACAGCAAAACAAAAATAATAATAATAATAATAATAATAATAACAACAATAATAATAATAATAATAGTAACGATAATAATAATGAAAGTAAACAATGTCACAACTTGCACATCAGCTGAGAATAACTTTATCAATTATTACCAATACTAATTCAAAATTTTTTTCTTTTCATGTTACACTATGATAGTCTCTATTCTCCTTTCACACTTTCCTGTAAAATGTCCACGCCAGTTTTTCGGCGTGGTGTTCTTTCTGACTTTTTCCTGCCGGCTTCGGCTAGAGGGTTTGGAGGGCGGGGGAGAGCCTTCTTCTTTGCTATCCTTATCTCATTCTAGTAGTTCAGTTACTCTTCTAGGAGCTGCCTAGCATGGGCCAACCGGCCTACTGCAGTTATCCTCTCTTCTAATGTTCTTATCAACGTCAGAATATATAACTTCGTGAAAATCCACCAATTTTGCTCGTAATAACTTTGCACACTATTCCACCTCAAACTAGACGATTTTATTCAGCAAATTTTAGCCGAGAATACCTGGTCTTATATTACAGGTGAGCTCAAGCGAGTTTATTCAGCAAATACAAATGAGAATAACTAAATGCTAATCCAGGTGAAGAGAGACGATTTTATTAGGTGTATTTAGGTGAGAATAACTAACTTTATAAACAAATTCAGGTGAGCAAAGACGATTTATTCCTGTCCTTTTACCTGAGTACAACTAGGCGAATGCTAGCTCACCTCACCTGTCTTTTAATTACAGGTGACCCCAGACGCTTTGACTCACCTGGGCGAAATCCCGGGAGACCAGGAATTAAGATCATGCCTCCGTGACCACTTCAACTCCTTAATTAAACTTCCGGACGATAAATTCCGCACGGCACCGCACGGACTCGCCCAGCTCAGCACAACGTGAAATAACGCTCCCAGAGCCTTAAATTACGAACGAACTTCCCGCTCCTGTCCGTCCGTCCGTAATGCCTGTCTCCGTCCATAATTCTGAGGTTGGAGAATGTGTGTGTGTGTGTGTGTGTGTGTGTGTGTGTGTGTGTGTGTGTGTGTGTGTGTGTGTGTGTGTGTGTGTGTGTGTGTGTGACTACAATTGAGTGTGGATAATTTGTGAGAAAGGCTGAGGATGGATGGATGGATGGATGGATAGGTGGGTGGATGGATGGATGGATGGATGGATGGATAAGCGAAGGTGGAAATATACAAACATCAAAGAATGAGAAGAGAAGTACACAGTGCACATATTAGGGAAATTTACAGTGAATGGATGATTGACTGAGGATGAATGGGGGAGGTCTGGAATAAGTGTTTGGGTGAGTGTATGAGGGTTGAAGAATAAATGGATGAATAAGTGAATGAGGGAAGATGACAAACGGAAGATGAATGAGTGATGAGGAAGCAGGGCATAGGATGAATGACGGTGAGTAGATGAATGAGTTTATGAGAGTCACGGAAGGCTGATGACTGAATGATGGAGAGGGTGAGTGGATAAGTGACAGGATAAGGACAAACTCACAGCGAGTGGATGAAGGACTAAGTGGATGATGTAGCGGACGAGTGTGGATGGACAAGACAGACTGAGGTGGTGATAAAACCTCACACAGACGTCAGCGGTCCACATCACAACCACGTTTCTTCAGATTGGATGGATGTGAAGATGGGGGAAGGCTCGCCACAACGACAGCAAAAAAAAAAGAAAGAAAAAAAAAAAAGAGAGGAGGAGGAAGAATTCTAGATTGCAAATACGACAAGAGGAGAGGAAGAGGAAGAATTATGAGTAGAGGAAGACGGATGGGAAGAGGTGAGTAGGGAGAGAGAGAGATGGGAAGATTTGTGAGGTGTGACAGAGGGTAGAAAGAAACTGTGACAAAGAGAGAGAGAGAGAGAGAGAGAGAGAGAGAGAGAGAGAGAGAGGCTCATTCATAATTTCTAGGACCAACACGCTAATAAGGAGTGGACTTCTTTTTGAGGGGGTCAAACTCCCTGCAAATTCACACTCACACACACAAACACACACACACACACACACACACACACACACACACACACACACACACACACACACAATATCCAACTCTCACTGTGCTTTCTTACATACTGACTTTCACGTTGACTCTGCTCCCTCTCACACCCACACCCTCTAATATTACCACTTCCTAGGTTGTTTTCCACCATTTTAACCTACATACACTGAAATTATAACCTCTAGAATGGCTCTGCATCCCTCTGACGTACTAGACGGTGATACACGCAGACAACACACCCTACTTACTGGCAATAGCTGTCCCTCTTGTGGCTTTGGGTGATGAGGATTTATTGCTGAGTGGGAAGATCAGAGGAGGGGAGGAATGGGAGAGGGGAGAGAGAAGGGGAGGGGAGGGAAATGGAAGGAGGAGGAGAATAAAGATGGAAGATGGTGAACTGGGGTAAGCAAGAATCTAAGGGAAGAGGAGAACGCAGGAAGAAAGGAGGAGGAGGAGGAGGAGGAGGAGGAGGAAAATAAGATGGAAAGAAGAAGATGAATAGGGATAAGTACGATGTTGAGGGAAAAGGAGAACGATGGACGAAAAATGAAGACAAGTGATGGGTTGAGGGAAGAGGAGAAGAACGTTTGAAGGATGGACATGCAGAGAGGGAAGTGAGGGGTAGACAGAGGAGGTGGAGAATGATAGTGAGGAAGGAAATGGACAGGAGAAAAGTGGGAACAAAGAAGAGAAAACCGATGGAAGGAAGGAGATGAGGAGATGACGAATATAGGAAAGGAGACGAAGGGGAGGAAAAAGGGATGGAGGGAAGATGAACAGGAGGAGGAAAGGTCTTGCAGAGGGAAGAGGAGGAGGAGGATGGAGAAGAGTAGGAGATGAACAAGAACAGGCAAAATCAGGAAGGGGGGAGGAAGGAAATGAAAAAGGGGCGGGGGAACAACGGAGGGGGAGGGTCCACAAGCAGGAAGGGGAGGAGATGACCATGAGAGAAGGGGAGGGAAGCACGGATGGGAGATAATGAACAGAGGGGTGAAGGGAAGAACAGCAGGGAGAGAAAAGAGGGAGAGGGAAGAAAGAGAGAGTGTGGGAGGAGACTAACAGGGGAGAAAGGTAGACCAGATAGGATAAAAACCAGAAGGGGAGGGGAGAAAATGCAGGGAGAGAAGATGGTGGGGAGGGGGGAGGAGGCTAAGTGGGGGAGGGGAGAGGGGAAAGGGGGTGATGAGATGACCTGAGTGGGGTAAGGGGTGGGGGGAGAGGGGGACGCATAATAACCCAGAGGTAATCACGGCCTTCATCATGTGCACCACTAGCCCTGTGTGTGTGTGTGTGTGTGTGTGTGTGTGTGTGTGTGTGTGTGTGTGTGTGTGAAGGCGTTATGTGGGTTACGGAGAATGCGTTTTATGTGTATGTATGTACGCATGAGATCCAACGATTCTCTCTCTCTCTCAAACAAGCACTCAAAAAAAACAACAACAAGCAACCACTAATACCAAGCAAGCACTCAGGCACCACACACACACTCAAGTACCTAACAAGCACTCAAGCACCAGACAAGCACTCAAGCATCAAACAAGCACTCAAGCATCCCTCACACACCAATGGCAGGATACACAATGACCGATTTAATTACTCAGTCGAAAAAAAACACGTCCACCTTCACAATGCCTAATTAAATGTGGAGAATTATTTGCTATATTGGAGAGGGTTATTAGAGATCTCTCCCCTCTCCCCTCCCCTCTCCCCAGCCTATTTTCGTCCTCCTCCCCCTCCCTCCCCTCCCCCTTCCCCACCTTCACCCTCCCCCTTCCCCCTTCTCAGCCTCTTTTCTCCTCCTTCCTACCCTCCCCCACTTTCCCTCATCCCTTCCCCCACCCCTCCCCTCCCTTCCCCTCTTCTCCCCCCCCTCTCCTCCTTCCCCTCCCCTCCCTTCGGCCTCTTGTTTATACTGATTACAATGTGCTATTTTTATTTTTTTTTTCCTCCCTCAGTGAAAGCTCTTGGCCATGAGAGAGAGAGAGAGAGAGAGAGAGAGAGAGAGAGAGAGAGAGAGAGACTTCAGCCTAACAGGTGAAATAGGCAGGTTAATGAGACGCTTTGTCCCTTCAGTACGACTATGCCTTGTCTCCTTTACTTCATTCATTTTAACGGTGGAAATTTTCGTACCTCTCTCTCTCTCTCTCTCTCTCTCACACACACACACACACACACACACAAACACACACACACACACACACACACACACACACTCACATCGTAGTGAATGGGTTAAGTAGGGGGAGGGATTTTTAGAAGCAGATTTCAAGGATGAGGAAGGGTTTGTGGTCGTTTATTTTTTCTTTATGCTGGGTAAAAATAAGTGTACTGGGGGAGTAATTACTGAGGGGAGGGGAGGGGAAGAAGGGAGGGAAGGGAGAGGAGAGGGCAGGAGGGAGAGGTAGGGGAAGGGAGAAGATGGGAGATGCAGCGTAGGAGGTACAAATAGAGGAAGGGGAGAAACACAGGGGAGAGAGGGAAGGAGCATTAAGTGAGTGGAGGGGAGTGTATGTGGGAGGGAGGAGGGAAAAGAGGGGAGAAGGATGGTAGGAAGGTTTATCAGGAGGAGGGGACGTGCGAGGGGAAGGGAGGAAGAGGGGATACGTAGGGAAGGGGGGAGGAGGAGGAGGAGGCATGATGCATTGGATGAGGAAAGCGGGGAGGACATGGAGGAAGTAGAGAGGAAATGCAGTAGGTAAGGGGAAATGTGGGAGAAAAGACGGAGGGGGAAGAGGTGAGGAGATAGGTGAGGGAGGGAAGATGCAGTGGGGGGAAGGGAGCGGGGAGAGGTGAGGAGACAGGTGATGGAGGAAAGATATAGGGGGGGGGAGGGGAGGGAAGGGAGAGAAGAGGGAAGAGGGGTCGAGGTATTGATTGGGCAGTGTGTGGTAATTTGGTCAGATAGATGGATTTGCATTATAAGAGGGAGAGGCCTGAGGGTCCAGCCGCTGCCACATTTTCACCCCACTCACCAAAGCAGGGGGGGGGAGGTGTGAGAGGGATGGCAGGGGTTAGTGAGGGCGGGGGAGAGGAAGGAAGGACGGGAGAGAGGAAGGAAAAGGCTAGGAAGGGAGGGAGAAAATAAGGGAGGGATATGTGGAGTTGGTGAAAGTGAGGTAAAGGAAGATGAAGCATGTGAACAAAGAGAGAGAGAGAGAGAGAGAGAGAGAAACCAAGCCCCCTTCCCCGATGCTAACACTTTACATAACTTTATTTGCCTTACATTTGCTCCCAAGATTACGTAGCGTGTCCCAGGGTCCAAGGTAGCTATATTAACAGGCTGGAAAACATAAGGGAGGAGTGAGACGTAGCCAGGCAGGTAGCAGGGACTTTGTGGGTTAGTCAGGTGTCAGGCAGGTAAGATGTAAGGAAGTAAGGCAGGATCTACTGTGGTTAAGCAGGAGAAAAACAGAGATGACACAATGAGGCTGGGGAAAAGGAAGGATACAAGAGCGATGAACGATAAAACAACCCAACAGCACAAAACAGCAGCCCCACAGCACAATACACTTCACAGCATCAATCACTAACTCCACAACACACAAACCCACCACAGAACAACACAATACCTTCCCGCAACACAAGTCAAGTCCACCACAGCAAAAAACAGTCGACACAGCAGAACACTAATCCGACGTAAGTACAAAATAGTAGCCCACCAACCCACACCACAACCAACCACGGCACGAAACAATTAGCCCACCACAGCACAGCGCGCCTTAAACGTTAGCTAAGAACGTTTCGCCCTTGTCCACACAATATCACGCTTTGATCTTGCCAGGGTTCAAAGCTCTACTCTTTCCACCTCCACGTTCTCGCCTATATATACTACTACAAACACCTTTCCATTCTCTCCTCTCCCTCACTTTCCTCCACTCATTCTCCTCTCTCTTTTTCCCCTCTCCTCCCCTCCCGTTCTTCCTCTCGTCCCCTCCTTTCTCCAGACTCTCTAAACAGCCAGACAAAGAACCTCACTACAAAAAGGAATCAACAAACATCGTCTTTTGCCCCAACACAACAGCCGCCTCCATACCACATCTCCGTCCTCGCGTCCTGTCTCTTCTCCCATCTCCCTCCTACTCCCCCTGTACGCTCTTCCTCATCCTCTCCCTCCCCTTTTTATCTCCCTTTATTTCCTTCCTCTCCTCATTACTCCTCTACACTCTTCCTTACCCTCTCCCTCTCTTATTACCCCTCTCTCTACTTCCTTCTCCTTCCCTCTCCGCCCACCACCGTCTCACACATACCCAATCTCGTCCCCCTCCCTCCCTCCCTTCACTGTACCTCACCCTCTCCTTAATTTTCTCCCTCACCCTTGCTTCCTTTCTCTTCTTTCCCTCTTCTACTCACCCTATTTTTCTCCTTGCATCCCTCCCTCGCCACCTACACTCTTTCTCACCCCTTGCCAATCTTCCTCCCTTCTCCCTTGCTCCCGCCTCCTCCCTTTTTTCTCCTCTGCTCACTGTCTGCCTCTTACACACCCTATCTTTCTCCCTGTCTCATCCCTGTCTGCATCCCTTCCTAAGCCCCTGTCACTCTTCCCCTCTTATCTCATTTCCCTCCCTTTCTAATCTCCCACCCTCCTCCACCCACTCTCTTCCCCTTCTACTTCCCTCCTCCACCCCCTCCCATCCTCTTCTACTTCTCTCCCCCACCCCCTCCCTTCCTCTTCTAATTCCCTCCTCCACCCCCTTCCTCTCTCCTTACGTCTCCCAGCCTCCCTCGCTATTAGCCTACCGTACTCATTCCTTAATCCTGTCTACCTTCGTTACGTAGCTCCTCTCTCTCTCTCTCTCTCTCTCTCTCTCTCTCTCTCTCTCTCTCTCTCTCCACCCTTGCTCACTTCCTCCATGCCTTTTTCATCCCACCTTGCTTACCTTGGCATTCGCAGATCCCTCCTTCATCCACCCTCACTCCCTCATCCCTTCCACTTCCTTCCCTGTTGCTTCCCCCTTCCCCCTCCTTCCGTTTCTCCTGCCTCTCTCACCCCTCCCTCCTTCCTTTCCTCCTGCCTCTCACTCTCCTCTTCCCCTCCCCTTCTCCTTCCGTTTCTCCTGTCTCTCTCACCCCTCACTCCATCCTTCCCTCCTGCCTCTATCGCCCCTCCCTCCATCCTTCCCTCTTCCCTCCTCTCTCCAGGCTCCCCCTCCCCACCCTCGAACAATTTATACGCAGGCGAGTGTCCGGAAAGAAAGCAGCGGTTGTGGCGGCCATTTGTGGTGATCCGGAACACGGCCAATAGACTTTTTGTTTTTTTTATCACCCCCACCATCTTGACACGTCAGGGAAGGTTGGGGGGGCAAGGGGAAGGTTGGGGGGCAAGGGGAGGGAGGGCGGGGAATGGGGAAGAGGGAGAGGGAGAGGGAGGGGGTAGGGGGAGGGGGAGGGAGGAAGTGGGGAATGGGAGTAGAGAAAGGGTGTAGCCTACTCGTATTTGGTAGGTTCAAGATGCAGAAAAGGGGAACGGAGTGGGGAAGGGTGGGAAGGTGTGGGGTCGGGTGTATTTGGAAACGCAGGGGGAGGGAGTTAGGGTGAGTTGGGGAAGGAGGAGAGGGAGGGGAAGAGAGAGAGGGAGGAAGTATTTAGTTGGCTGTGGAGGGGGGAAAGGATGGGGAGAGGTGGGGAAAGAGTGTAGGAGGATGTACTGAGAAGTCTAGGGAAGGGGAAGGGGTGGGGAAGGGGGAGGGGGGTGGATATGGGTGTAGAGGGAGTGTGTACTGAGGTGACAAGAAATTATGAAGGTGACAGAGGGTGAGGTGGGGGATGGATGGAATAAGGGAAGGAAACGGGTGAGGTAGAGTGTAGTGAGTGAGAGAGGGAGACAGAGGATGGAGAGAAGTAGAGGACGAGGGAGAGAAGGAGGGAGAGAGGCAGGGGGTGAAGAAGAGAGACGGTGGTGAAGGTGGAAGCATGGAAGCCGAGTAAGAGAGAGACAGAGACACAGGAAGGTGAGTGAGGCAAGAAAGAACAGGGTCGAGGAGGAGGGAGGCAGATGGCGAGGGAGAGGGAGAGAGGGAGGGGCAAGGGATGGAGAGAGAGAGGGAGGGACAAGGGATGGAGGAAAAGAGGGAGGGAAAAGCGATGGAGTGAGAGAGAGAGAGGGACAGGGTATGGAGGGAATGAGGGAGAAAACAGTGATGGAGACAGTGATGGAGGGGTAACTTGTGTGTCGTGCTGGAGTGGAGGGTGAGATTGTCTGCTTGCATGCACTGCCTATTGTTTGTCTACCCTCCAAATCTACCTCACACACACACACACACACACACACACACACACACACATACACGAAAAAAAAGGGTGGAGATCTGGGTAGCCAAAACTTTCCGAATGGGTTTTGTGAATGTGTCAAAACATTTCTTTTCAAAGTAGGCCCCTTAATTGAAGTCTGTAATTAGTTGGGGCGGAGATAGTCGAGGCGGGGATGCGGGTCCTCCTCTTTGGGGTGGGGGGGATGAGGGGATGGGGGTGGGGGTGGAGGTGGGCGGATGAGAGGAAAGAGGAGAATGGGGTCAGGTGGGTGGGGGAGGGGAAGATGGGAAGAAGATGAAAGACGGATGGAAAAGGAGGGCAAGAGGATAAGGAAGACGGCTGACACAAGTAGACAGACATACGGATAGACTGATTCATACAGATACGGACAGAGAGATAGAAATATACAGATATAAACACACAGATATATATGAAAATACAAAAAGACCGCCATGCCATACAGACAGATGGAGAATTAAACAGACGGATATACATACACAGATGGTTACATATCAACATATAGATAGAAAAATATAGGCAGACTGACAGGCAGGAAGCAGAGAAGAGAGCAGAGCAGAGGAAGAAGAGCGCAGAGCAGAGAAAAGAGAAGAGATAAGATAAGAAGAGAGAGGGTGATGGAGGAGCCTTCAACTGGATCTGGGCTTAGGTTCCTTCCAGGGGCCATATTCAGGTTTACGAGGGAGTCTGGAGGCTCCTGGATCCGCCCCCTCCTCCATCTACCCCTTTCATCCTGCATCTCCCTCCCTTTCTTTCTCTATCCCCTCCCCTTCTTCCTGCATCCCTACCCCTTCTTCCTGCATCCCCCCTTCATCTTCCTGCATCCCCCCTTCATCTTCCTGCATCCTCCCTTCATCTTCCTGCATCCCCCCTTCATCTTCCTGCATCCCCCCTTCATCTTCCTGCATCCCCCCTTCATCTTCCTGCATCCCCCCTTCATCTTCCTGCATCCCCCCTTCATCTTCCTGCATCCCCTCCCCTTCTTCCTGCATCCCCTCCCCTTCTTCCTGCATTCCCTCCCTTTCTCCTTACATCCCCTTCCCCTTCGTCCCGCATGGCCTTTTCCTTCCCCTTTCATACCGCTAGGCTATCACGAAGGAGGTGAGAGAGAGAGAGAGAGAGAGAGAGAGAGAGAGAGAGAGAGAGAAATTATGGCACTGACTGGTGAAACTGGCAGTGATAATAAACAACTATGGTGCTAATGGTGATAATGACTGCGGTGAAACAAGGAATGGTGACAGTATCGATGATGATGATGATGATGATGATGATGATGATGAAGATGATGATGATGATGATGAAGATGATGACAGGGGTGGTAATGACTTGCGAAAATGGAAAAGGTGGAAGCAATGATGATGTTGTGGAATGTGGAATGATGATGATGATGATGATGGTATGAAATGTGGAATGATGATGCTAGTGGTGGTATGAAGTGTGGAATGATGATGCTGAGGTGGTATGGAGCGTAATAAAGGTGGAAGTGGTGATAGTAGCAGGAATGATGAACATGATGGGCGGTTTTGTGTGTGTGTGTGTGTGTGTGTGTGTGTGTGTGTGTGTGTGTGTGTGTGTGTGTGTGTGTGTGTGTGTGTGTGTGTGTGTGTGTGTGTGTGTGTTGAAACATGTGTTAGTGGCGGTAGTAATGGCTTTAATGGTGATGGTTATGGCGGTGGTTAACTTGCTAATGGTGTGGTGGTCGGCGGTAGTGGTAACGGGTGGGGTGGTAATGGAAGGATATGTGCTTACGTCAGGCGGGCTAATGGGTGGGGAGGCAGAGGGGTTTTAACAGGACTGGAAGAGCAGATAAAAGTCCTGATGCCAACAGTCGTGTTGGTGGAAATGAAAAAGCAGAGGTGTTTGTGACAAGAAAAAGTAGGGTGTTAGATGTGGTGGTAATTTCAACGCTTATGAATTAGTGGTGGCTGGTGTGGAAGCAGCGACAGAGGGCTTGGGTAGGTGGTTGTGGTAGTGGGGGTTAGTGTAGTGGTGGTGGTAATGGGGGGTTTGTGGTGATGGTCGCAGTGGGGATTGGTGGTGGTGGTGGTGGTGGTGGCAGAGGGGGATTGGTGGTGGTGGTGGCAGGGGGGGTTTGAGTGATGGTGGTGTTGGTGGTGGTGGGGTGGGGGGGGGGTTGCTGTGACGATGATGGGGGTTGCAATGTTCCTTTAATGCAAAGAGAAAACCAAAGACTGGACACCTGTAACGGGATGTCCCCTCCACAAAAAATTAAGCAAAAATCAAGAGCCTTTCGCTTTGAGATGTCTGGATACACTGCATTTGAAAGGCTGGAGGTCACAGGCAGTGGGAAATACTGACTGAGGTAGACAGTTCCATAGATGAACAGCTGCATGCATGAAGGACTGGGAGTAGCCTGAGAATGGTAGCAGTGAAGGGGGCTGTGGTATAATTGTAGTCGTATACTGTAGTGGGGGTGTGCTTGGTGTGGTGGTGGTAGTAGTGGTCGTGGTAGGCGTGGTGGTAGGGTAACTAAGGTCGTGACAGTTATGGTGGTGGAAGTAATGTTGCTGAAGTTTTGGTGAAGGAATCTGTGGTAGTAATGTGTGAAGTGGTGGTGTTTGAAGCAGCGGTGGGTGGTGTGGTTGTGAGTGGTGTGGTGTGGTTGTGAGTGGTGTGGTGATTATCCGTTGTGGTGTGGTGATGATTGGTGTCGTGGTGATTGATGTGGCGGTGACTGGTGTGGTGTGGCGGAAGTAGAGCTGAATGTACATATGGTAGTGGTGGTCGAGCTGTGGCGTGGTGTGGTGAAGGAGGATATAGTGTTGTGGTGAGGGCAAAGTGTAGTGGGGTGTACCGGTGTGGTTTGGTGGAGGGCACTGCAGCTGTGGCAGTGGCGGCGGCAGCTGTGGTGGTAATGGCAGTAGCGGGGCAGGTGCAGACGCTCCTCCTGAGATTCCCAGCGACATTCTTATGAGCAAACTTGGAATTCCCTCACCCCCCGCAATACAATTCCTGTCTGCTAGCACACACATGGCGCTGATAACTTGTTTCTTTACGCCCTTCTAGCTAATTCCCCGCCTCAGCCTCTCTGACACACGGCCACACCACTGATATTAAAACTTTAGTGGAGACGCGACGCTTGTAACTCCCAGATAACGTGCAACTTTACGTCCGCATTCTTATTCCGTCCCCCAACTTTCTCATGTTAGGTCAAATTGGTCTCCAGGGAGGTAGGTAGGTCTGAGGGTCTCTTGAGGTGATGCAGGACAATTGAGCAAAGTAGCCTCTAACAAGACCGGGAAAAAATGCTGCCATACCTTGCCACGGGGATTACAAACTTGAGATGAAAACACACACACACACACACACACACACACACACACACACACACACACACACACACAAAGTATTCTGTAGCAAGAGAGGTATGAAATGCTGTAATATTTTTGCATACACATTACAAACTTGAAATGCATACAGACCCAAGGAGAGAGAGAGAGAGAGAGAGAGAGAGAGAGAGAGAGAGAGAGAGAGAGAGAGAGAGAGAGAGAGAGAGAGAGAAATCCACGTCTCTAAGGAATGAAGGAGCACAGATCAAGTAACCAACACAAGACAGTAGAAAGTAAAGCCAATTACAGCCACAGTCACACACATTATAAATCCGAGTTCATTACACACCTTCAAGACTAAGAAATGTGGAAGATAACTAAGCAAAGCATCCTGTGACAAGACTATACTCTTTTTACACTAACTTGGCCTAAAATTATCTTCTTTCCATCTTAATAGACTTTATAATTGGTAAGAATGTTAATTCAGATTTTATTTTGTTTACCTACTAGAGATATACACACCTGTGAAGCTCCTAACACCTTTTCCTTGGCGATTTATTTTTGGATACGGGTTGTTGATATCGCTTTGTACGTTATTTATGCAGAGTATGGCGATATTCGAAGGACTTACATAACATTGAAGAGAACAGTAAGGTGTAATAAACAAAATAAATCGTTTAGGAAAAGGCTTTAGGTGTATGAGGGAAGTTACCTGGAGTGTCTGGGACGGGAAACTTAGGAACGACAAACTGTGAATGAATATGACGGAAAAAATGGCTTCCCTGCTCTTTCTCTCTCTCTCTCTCTCAAGGAACTGAGGCAAGGTGCGGGTAGGGCACAAGGCTCAGGCAGGTAAGTAAGGCAGGGTGCGGGTAGGACAGAAGGGCAAGGCAAGGAGGTGAGGCAGAGTGCGAGTAAGGCAGGGAAGAGAGGCAGAGTGTGGATATGGCAGGGAGGTGAGGCAGGGTGTGGGTAAGGCAGGGAGATGAGGTAGGGTGTGGGTAAGGCAGGGAGGTGAGGCAGGGTACGAGTATGACTCTCTTTTGTATTGTTTTTGTTTTTTTCTTGGAGGGAACGGTTTGCGGGCTCCGGCCTTTGATTCCTACTTTCTTGCATTAAAAAAAAAAAAATGGCATGGAAGTGAGGCAGGGTGTGAGTAAGGCAGGGAGGTGAGGCAGGGTGTGGGAAGGGCAGAGAGGCAAGGTAGGGGGAACAAGCCGAAAATAACAGCAAATCGAGGGGAATGTCGCGAGATAACCCTTGCTGTCGCTGTCCCTCACCTCACCCCTCCTCTGATTCTCTCTCTCTCTCTCTCTCTCTCTCTCATCCATCAACAAAGGGAGCAAATATACACTGGGCAGCTCGCAGAAATTCCAGGCTCATTGTCTCTTAAAGTATGCTGGTGGGTGAATTATTTAGGTTACATGAAACTAATCCCCCCACCGCCCCCTCCATCACCCCCACCCCTTCTTACCCCTCCATTAAACCCCTCCCTCTTCTCACCCCTCCACTAACCCCTCTCTCTTACCTTTCCATCAACCCCCTCCTTGCCGCACATCAACCCCCCACCACTAGACCCTCTACAAATTCCTGCACAATACCCCCTTACCCCTTCACAAACCCCTCTACAATCCCCCTTACCCGTCCACAAACCTCTTACCCTCCCACAAACCCCTCTACAACCCCCCTTACCCGTCCACAAACCCCTTAACCCCTCCATGAATAATAATAAAAATAACCACAACAATAATCCACAACTTTATCCTCCTCTAAAACAATCAAGGAATTTCAATAAGCAAATAAATCAATAAAAACAGAGGGGAGACTTAAAAAAAATACAGATAAACGAAAAATCAAGCCTATAATACCCCAAAGCTGCCAAGGAAACTCCCAGATTTTTCGGAAACCCCCAACATGACAGAAGAAACAGATGGATGATTGAGTATGCAGAGGCTTCCAAAGGTCATGGCAATTTACAGGTCCAAATTGTATAGTAGAAAAATACCATGAAATCCGAGTGAAGTAGAAGGGCAGTGAAATACGAGAGAGAGAGAGAGAGAGAGAGAGAGAGAGAGAGAGAGAGAGAGAGAGAGAGAGAGAATAAAATCACGTCATTCCAACCACTACCACCAATTCTACATCCCTCTCCTCCCCCTACGCACCCCAACATCTCCCAAGCATACCTCCCTCGCTCTCTCCCCCCACCTTTTTCCCCCTCCATCACCCCCTACGTCAGTGTCTACGCGGCTCTGTGTCACCGCCAACTTTAGTCAACTTTTAATTGGGTATTCTGTTAAGATGTTGGGCTCTCGCATCCTCCTCCTTCCAAGTATTCTATCAAGGAGACATTTTTTCTTCCTTTTTCTTCTTTCCTGGGCTAATTTTTCATCCCTAGACATTAAGCTGAGGCTGGTGGCTGCAGTGGTGGTTGGCGTGGAGAGGAGTGGATGGTGAGGAGGAGAGGGGTGGTGGAGAGGAGAGGGGTGGTGGAGAGGAGAGGGGTGATTGGTGAAAGTAAATGGTGAAGAGGAGAGGGGTGAGTAGTGAGAGAGGGTGATTGGTGAAGAGGAGAGAGCAGGTGAAGAGAGGGGTGATTGGTAAAAAGGGGAGGGGTGATTAGTGAAGAGGAGAGGGATGATGAACAGGTGAAAGGTGATTGGTGAAGAAGAGAGAGGCGACTGATGAAGAGAGGGATGATTGGTGATGAGAAGAGGGATGATTGGTGAAGAGAAGAGGGGAGAAGAGAAGAGGGGTGATTGGTGAGAGAAAGTAATTGGCGAAGAGGAGAGGGCAGATTAATGAGGAAGAGAGGGGAGGAGTGGAGTGATTGGCAAAAGGGAGAGGGGTGATTGGTGAAGAGGAGTGGGGTGATTGGTAAGAAGGACCTAGGTGACTGGTGAAGAGGAGAGGGGTGACTGGTGAAGAGGAGAATGGTGACTGGTGAAGAGGAGAGGGGTGATTGACAAAAGGAAGAGGGGTGATGGGTGAAGAGGAAGGGCTGAATTACTGATTGATCGAAGGGCCAGGCTGTGTTGAAATTAGGGCTGCGATCTTCCAAAAAATCAGGCTATGATGAAAGTTTGATTCAGATTACGATAAAAAGGGTCGTATCTTCCTACAAAACAGTTATGCTAAATTTAGAGCCAAGTTAGGTTAAAAATTAGAGCCCTTAATTCCTACAGAGCTAAACTATATTAAAATTAGAGCCAAGATAAAAATACACTTATCTTCCTCAAAAGCTACACTTCTTAGGGCTCTTATCTCCCTACAC
>NC_136958.1:6211659-6291659 GCF_032717465.1 Coenobita brevimanus | reverse complement strand
TCAATTTATATCACTAGCTGAGAGAGAGAGAGAGAGAGAGAGAGAGAGAGAGAGAGAGAGAGAGATTGAATACGACATGAACTCCAAAAACTGTAGTTATCATTCCTCAAAAGCATAAACATAAAAATGATATATAATAATTGAGATTTTCCTTGCCTTCCCATTATCCACCTCTTCCTCTATACCTTCTTTCCACCTTTCCACCTCCACTCTACCTCCTCCTCTCTACCTTCCCTCTAATCTCTCCTCTCTTCCTCCTCTTCACCCCAGCCCAAGACTTTTCCAATTTTCTCCCTACCACGGGATCATTGTTTCCTTTCACCTTCCACCCCCGCTTCCCCTCTCCCCTACAAACCTCCTGTCCCCCTCCCCTCTGCCCTACAAACCTCCTGTCCCCCTCCCCTCTGCCCTACAAACCTCCTGTCCCCCTCCCCTCTCCCCTACAAACCTCCTGTCCCCCTCCCCTCTCTCCTACAAACCTCCTGCCCCCCTCCCCTCTCTCCTACAAACCTCCTGCCCCCCTCCCCTACAAACCTCCTGTCCCTTCCCTTCTCTCCTACAAGCCTCCTGCCCCCCTCCCTCTCTCCTACAAACCTCCTGTCCCCCTCCCCTCTCTCCTACAAGCCTCCTGCCCCTCTCCCCTTTAAACCTCCTGCCCCTCTCCCCTCTCCCCTACAAACCTCCTGTCCCCCTCCCCTCTCCCCTACAAACCTCCTGTCCCCCTCCCCTCTCCCCTACAACCCTCCTGCCCCCCTCTCCTCTCTCCTACAAGCCTCCTGCCCCTCTCCCCTCTCTCCTACAAGCCTCCTGCCCCTCTCCCCTCTCTCCTACAAGCCTCCTGCCCCTCTCCCCTCTCTCCTACAAGCCTCCTGCCCCCCTCTCCTCTCTCCTACAAGCCTCCTGCCCCTCTCCCCTCTCTCCTACAAGCCTCCTGCCCCTCTCCCCTCTCTCCTACAAGCCTCCTGCCCCTCTCCCCTCTCTCCTACAAGCCTCCTGCCCCCCTCCCCTACAAACCTCCTGTCCCCCTCCCCTACAAACCTCCTGCCCCCTTCCTTTCTCTCCTACAAACCTCCTGCCCCCTTCCTTTCTTTCCTACAAACCTCCTGCCCCCCTCCCCTCTCTCCTACAAACCTCCTGCCCCCTCCCATCTCTCCTACAAGCCTCCTGCCCCCTTCCCTTCTCCGCCACAAGCCTCCTGCACCTTCCCACCCCCTACCTAAGGATCGTTGTATTCCCCTCAGCCTTCCAGTACCTCGTATGGACTACTACATTGCATTTTCCTTCACCTAGACTTGAAGGCCCCAGCATACCTCCTTCCCCACTTCTCCCCAGACCAAAAAAACAGCTATCAAGTCCTTCCCAAACATCCGCGGTCATCTTCCCTTTCCCAACGGCTGAAATGAACACTAATGCATTCCACTTTCCTCACCTACAGAGCTACGTGTCATCCATCCATAATCATTCCCTCTAAGACCACTGCTTCTACACAACATTTCCTTTCCCCTCTCCCTTTTCTCCTCCCCCACCAAAAGACTCTCTCTCTCTCTCTCTCTCTCTCTCTCTCTCTCTCTGTCTTTCTCTCTTTAAACCACAACCTCCCCAACACCCAAAACCCAGAAAACTACAGCTTTTTCTCCCCCATGTCGATTTTCTCTCTCCCCTCCTCCCTCCCCAACCACAAGACTATAACATCCAAAACCCACGAGCCCACGGCTCTCTCTCTCTCTCTCTCTCTCTCTCTCTCGTAAAAGGTAGCGAAACGTGGGTAGACGGCACCGTAGATTTTATGGATGCTTTCTCGTTCCCCCCTTCCTCTCTCTCTCTCTCTCTCTCTCTCTCTCTCTCTCTCTCTCTCAAAACACCCCAACATCCCTCTCCCCCAACTTTCTCCCCACACACCACAGGGTGGGGCGGGGCCAGGATCGAGCGTCTTGCCCCTTTAAGCTCCCATCTGTCGGCGGGTCGGTGCGTCACGAGTCCTCAGCCAAGGCAAAATTCTTGGCCGTAACCCCGAGGCGGCGGGAGGCGGGTGACGGACGCTATCACGCCGCGGGACAGATATGCCGACATAAACACGAGACCCGCACCACCACGGGAGGGACGGACAGAGAGGAGGAGAGAGGAAGAGGAGGGGAAGGAGGAGAGGAGGGGAAGGGGTAAGGGAAGAAAAGCAGTGAAAGAGGAAGAGAAGAGAATGGGGAAAGAAGAGAGAAAGAGATAATAGAGGGGAAATTAAAAGGATAGGAGGGAGAGGGGAAAAATGGAAGAGAAAAGAATGGGGATACAAGGGGTGAAAGAGATAATACAGGGGAAATGAAAAGGATAGGAAGGAGAGGGGAAAGAATAGAAGAGAAAGGATGGGAGAGAGCGAAGGGTAAGAACTGGGTTGAAAGGGAGGAAGGGAAGGGAAAGAGAGGAATGGAAGATAGAGACTTAGAGAAAGGCTAAGGAAATGCAGAAAAAAAAGGAAAACTAGAAAAGGACAAGATGGAGGGAGAAGGAAAGGGATGGGAGAGATAAAAGAGACTGGAGGAGGGAGAGGAAAACGAGAGGGGAAAAGCCCAGAAGGGAATCCGGAGAGACGGAGTTATGAGGGAGTAAAAGAGGAGGGGAAGGAGAAAGGAAGACAGCGAAAGCGAAATGAGAAAAAATGGAAGGAACTACGGAAGGTGCGGAAAAAGGAGGGTCGAGGAGGTAGAGAAGAGTGGAAGGAAGAGAGAAAGATAGGAAATGGGAAACGGGAAAAGGAAAAGAAAAGAAAGGGGAGGGAGGGGAGCTGAGGAGGGAGAGGGAAGTAGCTTGGGAAAGGATATTGAAGTAAGCAGCATGGAAGTGAAGTAGAGAGGGAAGAGGAAGAAATAAAAGATTATGAGAGAGAGAGAGAGAGAGAGAGAGAGAGAGAGAGAGAGAGACTGGCAGAGGCAAAAAGAAGGGGATCAAAAGGCAGTAAAGAGGAGAGAGGAGAGGGATACGGGGAGGGGGAGAGGCACAGATAGAGAAGAGAGTGGAAGGGGGAGGGAAGGGATTTAAGCTGGAATATGAATGGTGAGAGGGTGAAGTTGGGGAGAAGTTGGGGAAAGGAGGGAGTAACTCTTGTTCGGCAGAATTTGGGCTCTCTCTCACATTAAAAATTCTCTCTCTCTCTCTCTCTCTCTCTCTCTCTCTAGGTCAATGCCGTGAACGTTAGAACACACCTGGCCAATTCTGTGTTCATCTCTCGAATTATCAGCCGAATTTATGACACCTATTCCACTTTTGCTTCAGTTCCCCATTAAGCATAAAAAATCGAAAAAAGTCATAAACACAACGAAAATAAAAAATAAATAATAAAGCTTTATATTTAGCCTTAAAAAATAATTGTGTGTTTACTAGTATGTTATTTCGTATATGATGCATGATATTAATGTTTTTTTCGTTTGATAATTAGAAATAAAATCCTGGAAATATTTTGAAACAGGACAGAATATTAATATAATATGCTTTCTGGAAAATATAGATAGGTAGATAAATAGATTGATGGACACAGACATACGTAGATAGATAGACAGACAGACAGATACAAAGACAGATAGACAGACAGACAGACAGATAGATAAACATAGGTGGATACAGACACAGATAGACAGGTAAATGGAAATAACGACATACATACCGGCAGAGAGAGAGAGAGAGAGAGAGAGAGAGAGAAAGAGAGAGAAGACAGACAGACAGACGCAGCCAACTTGGACGCACCTCAACAATTACGGCCCTACCTTGTGAAAGAAGCCGACGTCGTTAAGTCATCAAATCCAGATAAAAGCCTTCGAAATGACCGTCGGGGGGGATTTATTTAGCCCCCAATTAATCCCTCGGGCTGCAAATCCCCTCGGGAAATAAGTGACGCAATGCCCCGAAAATTTTACCGATAGGTTAAAAAAAAATAAAGTCGATTCGGAGTCCGCCTGGACCCAAAGGATAATTTTAGGCACAAGGGAATTGAGAGAGCGGTGAATGGGGAGGCTGGTGAATTGGTGAATGAGGAGTAATGAATGAGGAGTGATGAATGATGAATGAGGAGTGATGAATGAGGAATGGTAATTGAGGAGTGGTGAATGAGGAGTGGTGAATGAGCGATGAATGAGAAGTGATGAATGCGATGGCTCGTGAATCATGGTGTTTGGGAATGGAATTTGTGGTGGATGAGAGAAAGAGAGAGAGAGAGAGTACTCTCAAAACAGACGCCACAAAAACGTAGGCATATTAAAGAAAAAAAGACAAGTAAATAAACGAAAGAGGAAAATACACACCCGAATTTGCGCCTACTGGCCATGCGAAAAAGTACCAGGCAAAGAAGAAAACAGTAGATCAAAACAAAGACAAAGACAAAACAATGGAAATAACAAAAGGAATGTGGTTGGATCAAAACAGAAGCCCTATCAAACACGCCCTCACTCACACACGAATCAAGGTCGAACCCATGCCAGTATATGGGGAACTAAAGTCACATTCTCTCTCTCTCTCATATACCCTGTCAAATGTATGTATGTATAGGCACTCAATTATATACATGACATAATCATACAAATAAATATACAAACACATTTCACCAGTACCCAGGGGTATAACCACTATCCACTGCCCCGTCTACACACACACACACACACACACACACACACACACACACACACACACACACACACCACCTCCCACACCCCACCCCGCTCGCACACACCTCCCTCTCCAACCCTCTGACCCCCCCTAAACACACAGCTCCAACATCTCCAACATTACAGACTCCCGCACCGAAGTTCCCTCCAACACAGAATCCCGGCTGAGTCAATACACAGAGGGAGAGGGAGCTGGAAACCCGATTACACTTAACACCCATTGATGATCGTAGGATGAGCTCGGAATAATCAAGCCGTTTTAGCGACATTAGCAAGAGGTTAAACTGCTGGGAGCGAGGAGGAGAGGGAGGGACAGGAGAGGAGAGGAGAGGAAAGAGAGGGGTTAGAATGAGGAGGGAAGAAGGGGGGAGGGGAGGCGAGGGGAGGGGAGGGGAGGGGAAGGGAGGGGAAGCGAAGTGGGCTGGGAAGAGCTGAGGGATGGGAGAGGAAGGGAGATGGATGGGAGAGGGAAGGTGAAGCAAGGAGAGAGAGAGAGAGAGAGAGAGAGAGAGAGAGAGAGAGAGAGAGAGAGAGAGAGAGAGAGAGAGAGAGAGAGAGAGAGAGAGAGAGAGAGAGAGAGAGAGAGAGAGAGGTGGACTTTCCGGGAGGAGGAAGGAAGAAGAGAGAGGGGGCGTTGGAGATTCAGGAAAGGGGAGGAGGGGGGGTGAAAATGGAGGTGGATGTAAGGGGGAGAAAGATGGGCTTGCAAATTCACGGAGGGGATGGGGAGAATAAAGAAGTAAAGCGGGAGAGGGGGGGGGAAGATTCAGCATGGAGGAGGGAAGAGGAAGGAATCGACAGAGATGAGAGGGAGGGGGAAACAAGGAGGGGGAGAATGGAAGGGGGAAATATGGGAGAAAGGGCTGGGGAGAGAGGGAGGGGGAGCAGAGAAGGGAAAAGGAAGAGGAGGAAAGATGGAGGGAGAAGCTGGAAGAGGGGGAAAAAAGAGAGGGGCTAAGAAATCAAGTCGAAGGAATCTAGAGGGGAGGCAGAGAAAGGTGAGGAGGGGGAGAGGGGGGCAAGATGAAGTGAGGGAGAAGGAGAGGGGGGCAAGATGAAGTGAGGGAGAAGGAGAGGGGGGCAAGGTGGAATGAGGTGGAGAGAGAGAAAAAGGAGGGGGGGAGCAATTCCACCAGCCCCCCCCACTCCACTCCTTTATCCCTTTTTCCTTTCGCATATTAAGAAGATTGCGTTTAGCCTCGGGGTCCATTATTAAGTGGGATTAAAAACTGATCTCCATTACGGGCAGGAGGATAATGACCTGGATTTCCAATAGGACAAGAGATCACCCCTGCGCCGTCAGCCAGCGACCCAAATTAAAGGCCAGAGAAAGGAGTTATGAGAGGCAATTGTGGTGGACGGAGAGGCGAGGACCAGCTTAATCTGCCTTATTATAGATTTTTCCTGGGGATAATGACAGAACTCCGGCACAAGGAAACAATTAGGTTGGAGTGAGCCCATCTAGTTCTCTCTCTGTCTTTTACTTTCCCTCTTTTACTTTCACTTTCTCCTCTCTCTCTCTCTCTCTCTCTCTCTCTCTCTCTCTCTCTCTCTCTCTCTCAGTGTGTGTGTGTGTGTGTGTGTGTGTGTGTGTGTGTGTTTAATGATGAAAAAATCGTCTGGTAGTAACAAATAAAAAACAGAAAGGACGTCACTGGCTTGAAGGAGTTTAGCACATCCGCAAATTTTATGTACAAGAGGTCGCATAATTTTTAAGTATAACAGGTCAATGAATTATAAATATGTGGTCGCTAAATTTTAAGTAGCCATCGAGCTTTAAGTATAAGTAGTCATCGATTGGTAAGTAGTCGCCTTCAATACCCCCAAATTTTCCAATACACCAAAAAATGTGTATTGTAGAAAATGGCACAGGGGAAGAGGCCGAACACAAGGGCTACACCAAAAAGAATTACGTTTTTCAGCAGAGAAGTGGGAAGGAAAGTGCCCTGCCTTTGCCACCTAAACCGCGTCACAAAATTTTTACGAAAGCATATCACAAAACTATTATTGCCATGTACACAGGTAAGAAAGTATATATATTTTAAACTCCTAAATAAATAGCCTTCAAAAATTTATCTTATACAGTATCTTAGAAAATCTTGAGAAATGTGGGCGTAATAAAATTTTCACATCCGGATATTTCGTCTTTGTCTGAGAGGCTGGGGTGTCTAGGTGACGAGGAATCCGCTGGTCTTGCGGCGACGAGTGTGTGTGCGGGGACGAACGTGGCTTGCCTACCTGATCCATGTCTCAAGCCCCCACTCCTCACCCCCACTATCCTTCCCAACCCCATTCTATCCCCCCACCTCTCTCTCTCTCTCTCTCTCTCTAACCAACCCCAACACACTACCTACGGAACTCATCCCACCTCTGTACCTGTATATGCATACATACTATACTACATTCCTGAAGAAGTCTACGTTATCATCAACCCACGTTTCACTACCAAACTCCATACTATCAGATCCTCGACGTATTTACTGACTTTATTGGGGGTGATCGCGGAATATATATAAATAACAATAATACCTCCAACCATCTCTACCAACACTTCTCTCCAGTCCCACCCACCTCTCTACACCTCCCTCCCTAATGTACTACTTCATTATATACTGAATCTCGTTCCTTCTCCTCTCCTCCACCACATCACTGACAGCACTCCGGCCATCTGGATACACAACAAGACCGATAAGTCCTACCGTGCTGTTTGACTCTTCAATTTTACTGATATTTCCACATGATTTTATTCAGCTTCTGAGCATCTTTCTGTTCCGATTTATTCTGCATAATAAGACTTTTTCTTTTATGCAGCATATATAAACTAAGTATCGATATAGATTCTGCAACATGAGAGAGAGAGAGGGGGGGGGGCCAAGAAAACGAAACAAGAAACTCTACGGTCCCGCCTACCCATGTTTCACTACCTTTAACACTCCGGGCAGCCTTCGCGTAAAACCCTATCAGTTTTTACGAGAATCATGTTTCATGTTTCCTTACCTATTTGTTGTCATTGTGTTTTTATATTACGACTGACTGCTTACTGTTTCACCACCACTTACTTTTTTTCAAGAATTAATCATTATAACTACTTGCCTTAAATTCTTTTCGAACACTAATAATTCTAAGCAATAATACAGCAACAATGCATTAAATAAAATACCTCAGAGCACTTACACCAGTAATAAAAATAATAAGTTACTACTAAAGCCTTTACTCAGCTGAAGAAATTGTCACATACTTGGCAAACAGAAAGACAAAAGAAAAGCAAACAGAAAGACAAAAGAAAAAAGACGAAAGAAAAGAGAAAACTGTTTCCAAAGTAATAAAATAAGCAATCACACTAATGTATTATATGTATCCACGAAATTAGCCAGTAATACACACACACACACACACACACACACACACACACACACACACACACACACACACACACACACACACACACACACACAAATCCCCATCTGCACTCTACCACCAGATGCGTCACTCAGTAGGGATTGCCCTTCTGTTGTTTTTGCTCATATCCTCTTTTCCTTTTTCCTTGTTTTTCGCAATGCCGTTTTCATTTTTTCTTTATTATTTGTATCCTATTCTTGTTTTCCTTGTTGTTTTTAGTCATATCCTGGTTTCCTTATCTTGTTTTTACGGACACTTTTTCTTTCATTTTCCTCGTCTTCTTGTCTTATCATGTTTTCCCTTTTCCTTGTTTTTATTCATAATTTATTTTTGTATCTATATTTCTCATTTTCCCTCATTTTCCTCATTTCTTTTATTTATTTATTTTTTTATTTATCTATTTACATATATATTTTTGCTGAGAGTACGACCATATATTTCCCTATTTATTTACATGGATGGTTCCCAGAAATTTACGGATGAATGGATATAATTATTTTTTTTTTATTATAATTGACGCACTTAGTTCATGTGTGTGTGTGTGTGTGTGTGTGTGTGTGTGTGTGTGTGTGAGAGAGAGAGAGAGAGAGAGAGAGAGAGAGAGAGAGAGAGAGAGAGAGAGAGAGAGAGAGAGAGAGATTTACTGTGCATTATTAAACCAAACTGCTTTTCACCAACCACCTTCCTGTCCTACCAACCACCATCTGCCCAACCAAACACTCTCTCCTCCTACCAACCTCTCCCATCAACCACAATCCCGACCTACCAACCATCTCCTTCGGTAACTACCATCTTTTCCTACCAGCCTCCATCGTGTCCTACCAACTACCATAAACTACCACTAAACTATCCTACCAAGCAATGTTCCCTCCTACCAATCAGCCATCTAACAACCATTAACCTTTCCGACCAACCGCTACCTCAATATATCAACTATTTTTCTGTCCAACCAAAGCCTCACTGTCCTACCAACAATCCCATTTAAAAATCCATATAACATATACAGATTCCCCCTTGCTCCTCTCTCTCTCTCTCTCTCTCCCTCTCTCTCTCACACACACACACACACACACACACACACACACACACACACACACACACGCCACAAAATATGCACAGGTAAAGCCATTCAATTTGTTACGTGGAAAAAAAATAAACACAGGTAACATATGGACATAAGGCCCCAGGAGAGGATGGAATATTCCCTGAAATGCTTAAGGTGGAAAATGACGAGTTGATGAATGCGCTTTTGAAACTTTTTAATGTGGCTTGGGATAATGGTGGAATTCCAGAAGAGTGGAAAAATGGAGTGATTATAAAAATACCAAAAAAGGGAGATTTAAGTGTGTGTGGCAATTGGAGGGGGATAACTCTGACACCTGTACTTGCAAAAGTCTTTTCCAAAATCTTGTTGAACAGAATAGAGCCAGTAATTGACAAAATTTTACGAGAAGAACAAGCGGGATTTAGAAAGGGTCGAGGTTGTAATGATCAGATTTTTATTGTAGGGCATCTAATGCAACAAGCTAATGAGATGAAAATTCCGCTTAGTATGTGTTTTGTGGATTTTGAAAAGGCATTTGATAGTGTTTCACGTGGAGCTATGTTGAAAATTATGAGATTCTATGGTATACCAGAAAAGTTTGTAAATATTATTAGAAGCCTGCATGAAGGTACTTTCTGTACGGTAATGGAGGCGTTTGATAGTGTTTCACGTGGAGCTATGTTGAAAATTATGAGATTCTATGGTATACCAGAAAAGTTTGTAAATATTATTAGAAGCCTGCATGAAGGTACTTTCTGTACGGTAATGGTGGGTGGTTCTTTGAGTGATCCATTTCAAGTTAGGTCTGGAGTGATTCAAGGAGGAGTTCTTTCGCCATTGCTGTTTGTTTTGGTTATGGATTATGTTATGAAAACGGTTGTAAGGAGAACAGGTGCAGGAATTAACTGGAAAGAAAATAAGAAGCTGATGGATCTGGACTATGCTGATGATATTGTACTGCTTTGCGGAAGTATTTACGAGATGCAGAGGGTGCTTGATTGTCTGGTGGAGGAAGGAGAAAAAGTGGGATTGGTAATAAACTGTGGAAAGACTGAAATTGTTAATATGAACGTGGAGAACCAAATCGATTGTGTAATTGGGAATAATGTGGTGAAGAATGTAGAAAACTTTAAATATCTGGGAACGATTGTATTATCTAATGGATCATTAAACAATGAAATTGAGGACAGGATTAGACAGGCTTGGCGAGCAGTTGGAATGTTGAAATCTGTTTGGAATAATAATATGTTTTCGGTACATACTAAAGTGAAAATTTACAAGTCCATGGTTAGACCAACTTTAATTTATGGGCATGAGTCATGGTACAGTACAATTGCAACAGATCAGAAAGTATTAGGATTTGAGAATAAAATACTGAGAAGGATTTTTGGGGTAAAGTGGCAAGACAGAGTTACAAATGCAAGTGTAAGGGATATTACGAGAGTGGAACCTGTTAATGAATATGTGAGACTGTCTCGCTGGAAGTGGCTGGGGCACTTATACAGAAAAGAAGGTAGTTTAATACAGGATGTGCCAGAGTGGACTGCCAGAGGAAGAAGAGGTAGAGGTAGGCCGAGGGAAACCTGGTTGAGGACAATGAAAAAAGAAGCAGGAGAGGAGTGTTGGTGGAACCTGAAGGAGATGGCAAGAGACAAATATTGGTGGAGAGAGTTCATTGAGGCCCTATGCATCCCGTGGGGTGCCACAGGAAATGATTGATTGAACATATGGACACTGGAGGCACGAGGAGTGATGGAAACGTGTATGTGAATATCAAACACACTTTACTCTGAATTAACATCTAAACATTGTCCTGATAAGATGCAAGAAAAAAGATAGCTAAACATTTCCTGATAACATTTAAACTTTACTGATTTGGAACCGTGAAAACATGTAAACATTTTCTTGATAGGGTTGAAACATTTAAAACATTTTCTTGGTATTTTGCAGAGAAAACATCGAAACATTTTCTTAATAAGATGTAAACAGTTTCTCGATATGGTGCAGTGATAACATTTAAACATTTTCCTGATATGGTGCAAAGAAAACAAGGAATAACTCTAAACACACCTTTTCCTTCAATTATGTACACCTTTTCAGAAAATTATAGATATTATACAGGTGCACCTAATTACACCTGTATGTATGACAGTGCATATATTTAATTCCTCTCTCTCTCTCTCTCTCTAATAAAATCACTTAACTCATCACCACAATCACCACCAATTAATTACACTTTCATAATCGCCTCATTAAAGTACAATAATCATTACTTTTGGTGAATTAATAACAACATAATCGCAGTAAAAAGTATAATTACCAAACGACCATTACCTCATTTCCACAAGATAATTACTTCACTGCAATACGATAATTACCTCATTTCCACAAGGTAATTACTTCACTGCAATACGATAATTACCTCATTTCAAGACAATTACTTCACTGCAATAGCATAATAATAACCTCTTTTTCTCAAGATAATTACTTAACTGCAATAGCATAATAATAACCTCATTATCCCAAGATAATTATCTCATTTTCTCACAACAATACGCGATTCCCTGCCTGATTACTAAGATAATTACTCAATTAACCGAACAATAATAATTACTTTATTACCATAAGCTCATTACTTTATAAAACTAAGCTAAACACCACTTTATTACCAAACTAATTATGTTAGTACAGTACACTAATTACATCATTATCATAATCACCTCATTATCACAATCCCGATAATTACGACGCATCATTAATTCAGGGTAATTACTTCACAAGAATATGCTAAATATGCGTCACTAAACGATACTTACTTCATTAGAGTAAAACGTCAAGGGCATTCAGAGAGCGCGTACCTCCACCAACGTCTATACCGTGAAGCTCAGATCATCGCCAAAATTTAATCAATTCTTCCTTGACCCATGACCCACATATCCACAAAATTCCATTGAAATTCATCAATAACTTTTTTTAGATATTTTGTGAATGCACACACACACACACACCCTCGCTGGCTCAGTGGTAGCGTTCTCGCTTGCCATCTGGTAGACGGGAGTTCGCGCCTCGCTCAGGTTGCGAAAAGTTTCACTGACGAAGTGGGTGGTTACTGTCCCCCTTGAGCAAGGGGACGGGTGTGTGCGTGTGTGAAGGTCACAGCCTTGCCCTTAGATCGGACTATATGAGCTCTCAGCTCCATTCCGGGAGGGTAAAAGTTGACGATCACGGCCATCAAGTGATCCTGACCGACCCGGTGAATTACACACACACACACAAAAGAAACAAACAGGACAAACAGAGGGGACTAAATTACCACAAAATAATTACCTGTCAAAATAACCCTAAATACCACATAATTACCATAATTACTCCACTACAATACAAAAAAAATTACCATACAAGCGTTACTTCAATTAAAAAAACACTAATTACAAAAGAAAAACCAATTAATTACATAAGACAAATCAATTAACTATATAAGAAAAAGCAATTAATTACAATAATAAAACCAATTAGCAATACAATAATTAGGCCACAATAATACCTTAACCACCAAGACTTCATTATCTCACGATGATTACTCGGTTTAGTTCTCTCTCTCTCTCTCTCTCTCTCTCTCTCACACACACACACACACACACACACACACACACACACACACACACACAAATTAACTTCCCTCATACACACATACAGTAATACAAAGGAGAAACAACATAGCAACATGCACATAACACACACACACACACACACACACACACACACACACACACACACACACACCTCCGGGAAACACAAACACAGGTAAACTCAGTGTATTAAGTTTCCAGGTATACCTCCTAGTAATTATTTAGTTTACAAACACGCTAAGCACTTCTTTTCTATCCCACGTACCCGCCCACTCACTCTCTCTCTCTCTCTCTCTCTCTCTCTCTCTCTCCTACACACACTATACAGTATATACATAAATTTAGTTGCCTATACGCATTTATATACATACTCGTACATACAAATATACATACCTACCTACCTACCTACCAACCTACCTACAGACTTTCCTACTTACCTACCTACCTAAATGCATACATGCATACACCAGGAAAACGCCTACAAATTCAAACAGAAATACACCCACACACGCTTCAGTCAACATCCAAACAGCAGCATACAAACACAAACACACTTCCCCCTTCTCTCTCTCTCTCTCTCTCTCTCTCTCTCTCTCTCTCTCTCTCACACACACACACACACACACACACACACACACACACACACACACACACACACACACACACACACACACACCAATAACAGGCTAAAAACACAAAAGAAAGAAGGAAGAACAGCCGACTCTCTGCACCTAAACACCTGAGAACACACGGCAACATCCGCCTAAGGACACGCACGAAGATCACCTAAGAACAAGTAGCAAGATCCGGCCACGAACACATAAGCGAAGAACAGCGACCTCTCCCTTCCATAACACTGAGGAACAAACGGGAACACAGACCAAGATCCGGCTAAGAAAACAAAGGGAGAACGGAGAACAGCCAGAACACCTCAGAAAAGATAGGGACATCCGGGCAAGAACACGAAAAAAGAGAGGGGAACACATTGGTCTCCCCTCAACACTGCCCCTTCCCCTCGCCCCCTCCCCCTGCCTTTTCCCCTCGTCCTCTCTCATCATCGTCCCCTTCCTCTCGTCTCCTCCCCTCACTCTTTCCTTTGCCCCCTTCCCCGTCGTCCCCTCCCTCGCCCCCTCCCCTCACCCATTCCGGCCAGGTAAATGATCTAAACACCTGTATCGACCCAACTGCCCTCAAAATAGCCGCCCCCACAAGCGGAACAGGTGTGGTGGGGCTTGGGCTATGGTGTGGTATGGTGTGGTGTAGAAATGTAGTGGTGTGTGGTCTCGACGTGTGGTGTGGTGTGGTGGTGTGTCCTGTAGGTGTGGCGTATTGGTGGTAGTACTGGTGTTGGAGTGTGGTGTGGTGTGGTGTGGTGCTAGTGATGTGGGATGTGGTGGGGTACTAGTGGTGTGCTGTGGTGTGTTGGTACTGCTGGTATGGTACCGTACGGTGCTGGTGACGTGTGTTATGATGATACGTACTGTGTGAGTGTGGTGGTATCTTGTGGTGTTGTCCTGGTGTTAGATATGGTGTTGTGGTGATGTCCTGGTGTGGTATTTCTTTCTTCCAGGCTACGGGGAAAGGCCAGTTAAGTTTCCGTCGCTTCCGGCCCACCCTTCATGGACTGTCCCCCATGTGGTGTGCATAACAGGGGGATTAACGGTGTGTGTGTGTGTGTGTGTGTGTGTGTGTGTGTGTGTGTGTGTGTGTGTGTGTGTGTGTGTGTGTGTGTGTGTGTGTGTGTGTGTGTGTAACGAAGTGTCGAGAGCACGTGTACAAACAAGGTGGAAAATAAAGGTGAAGGGAGCAAGTGTACGGTGAGTACAGTGTGCTTAGAGCTGGAGTACTCGTGATGTACAATTAGTGTAAAATATGGCCATACAGGGAGGGTACATTGAAGCAGTTGGTGTATAGTGTGGGTGTGGGTGTAGTGTGGGTGTATAATGGATGTAGGTGTACAGTGGGTGTGGGTGTAAAGTGGGTGTGGCTGTACAGTGGGTGTGGGTGCAAAGTGGGTGTGGTGTGAGTGTACAGTGTGGGTGTATAGTGGGTGTAGGTGTACAGGCAGCAGTAATGTGGCGCGGCAAATATTGACATAAGGCGTGACGCATCGACCGACAGCCTGATCCCGCCTCCCTGCGGGGTAGTGACGTGAGCTACACCCTGCCTCACCCTGCCTTATCCTGCCTCATTTATCCTCTCTACGCCTCCCTTAACCACTATTCTACCTGCCTCACCCTGCCTTATCCTGCCTCACTTATCCTCTCCACGTCTCCCTTAACCAGTACTCTACCTACCTCACCCTACTCCTGCCTAACATTATCCTCTTACTGCCTCCCATTTACCCCCACACTTTACCTGCCTACTGCCTTACCCTGCCTCACATTACCCAGTCCTTCTTACTACCTCACTCTGCCTGCCTCACCCTGCCTCCTACCGTACCCCCCTTCTGCCTCTACCACCGCTTTCTAACCTGCCTTACCTCTGCGTCACTACTTTTTGCCTCGATTTATCCTGTTCCGGCCTCCCCTTGCTGCCTCACTCAACCTGCCTCTCCCTCCTATTCTGCCTAACCTGCCTGCCACACCCTACCTGCCTCACCTTCCTTCTTCTACCTAACTTGGCTACTGCCTCACTATCCACTCTCCAGTTCTCTGTATTTCCTCACTTTCCTCCCTGCCTGCCTCGCCCGTGCCTCACCCCCTTTCTCCTCCTACCTCTTCCTGGCTTCCCTCCTTGCCTCACCCTGCCTTCTGCCTCACTCTCCTTGGTTCCCATCCCTGCCTTCTGCTTCCTCCTACTCCTCCTCCTCTTCCTCCTCCTCCTGCCTCACCCTCGTTCTGCCTCGCCCCTGCCTACCGCCGCGCTCAGACTTATCCCTCACTCTACTCTTCTGCCTACACCATAACAATTCTTTTCCTCTACATACACTGCTACAACAACACCCGACTTGTGTTGGTGAAGGGGAAATGGGTGTAGATGAAATGGGTAATGGGTGTAATGGGTGTAGACGAAGAGGAAATGGGTTTAGAGGAAATGGATGTGGAGGAAATGGGTGTGGTAAAAGTGGGTGGAGTATAGTCTTGCAGAAAAGGCAGAAGCAGAAATGGGTGAAGAAGTGGGATTAACTGAAGTATGTGTAGCAGAAAAAAGGTGTGGATATGGGCGTGGGCGAAGTGGGTGTAACTGAAGCGTGGCAGAAATGGGTGCGGCTGAAGTGTAACAAGGGGTGCAGCTGAAATGTAGCACAAGTGAGTGTTGGTGAAATGGGTGTAGCGGAAATGAGTGTATCTTGGCAAAAGTCAATGGAGAATGCATTCCTAAAACAGAAGCACTTAGTGTAAAAACAACAACAACAGCAATCACAGTCACAGTCCTCATGCAACTTTAAGCCACACAACTAAACACACACACACACACACACACACACACACACACACACAAAGGTTAAATGGCGGGTTACACAGACGGCGACTCCTCTTCCTTATGAATAATGAACCAAGAACTTCCCAATGCATCGGTTGTGCGACCTTCACTCAGACGCTGGACACAACACAGATCAATGTATCACTGAAAGAGCTGCTGTCAGAAGATTAAATCAGCCTTTACCATCAATTCTAACTCGTTACCTTACAAGAATTATACCTCAAAAAAGAAATGGTGCTCTTTGTGATGTCGTTCTTGTTGCATTAAATACGGTCTGTCTGGCCGAGCAGACTCATCGACCACATACAAGCAGCTACCTTCCTATGGCAACAGAGCATAGTGAGGGTTAAAACAGAGTCCTTCTTCATGGCAAGATGCAGAGAAAATGAAGGAAGTATAGCAAGCCCCAAGAGGATGAGCTGTGTATAAGAGATAAGTATGAGCAATAGTCTCAGCCCGGACTCTGACTACTTTGAAAATGTGGTTGAGTTCCCCGCCTAGGAGTGGCGTGCACGGCCAGCTACCTAGCACTGGCTCCACGTCATGGCAGTACCTCCAAGGATGAAGGTAACCATCCACCTACTACGTTTTGGTGGGTAAACGGGTACTACACCTTCCCCATGGGTGACCCGAGACTATGCAGGGCTGGGGCGTTCATCTTCCCTGAGTGGGATACATGTTCCAGTCGCATACCCTGTTTGTGATAGGTGAAGCTGGTCTCCCTTAACCATTACATTACAGTAGCACATTATACCATTACATTATGCTGCGATTATAAGTACTGTAACATATGACTACAATTTTTCCATTTCAACAACTCACGGTGCTCAGTAAAACCATGACAACGTATTTCCTTCACCTTCTTTTTACAGCGACGAGTAACAGGTGTCGGATCTGTGCCAAAAGGAATAATGTTTACAAATACTTGACACTTCAGGCCCTTCTCACCACACCACCACCAGTTGCTCTCCTCATTTTATATTCATTACCGACACGATGAATGCAGTATTGATCCTTCACCCTCTCTGGACACTACGCCACGTTGATATATGTTACTGTGACTGACGATGAAATTTTTATTCTGTTGAGGGAGAAGGGAAAGCGTGGGAATGGCAGCTGTTGATCTCATTACAAAACAGGGTAGTAAATCAAAGCATATCACACAATGTATTTCTCTCTCTCTCTCTCTCTCTCTCTCTCTCTCTCTCTCTCTATCTATCTATCTATCTATCTATCTTACGTTATATCCCTCACAGCTAATCCACCGACGTTCTGAATAACTGTACTTTACTGGGTCACAGATCAAATACTTCACAACCACCCGCTGTCAATTATCTATCAATCAATATATCTATCTATCACTCAATTGATCTAACTGGCGCTTAATCAATTATTTGTCTCTCAGACTATCTATCTATCTACCTACCTATCCACCTAACTGTCCAACCATCCATCCATCTATCCATTCATTTATCTATCCATCCATCCATTATCTACCTATCTATCTATCTATCTATCCATCCATCCATCCAACCAACTGTACATCCATCCACCAATCCATCCATCCATCTCCACCCAACCATTCATCCATCTATCTATCCATCCGCCCAACCATTCATCCATCTATCTATCCATCCAACCATCCAACTATCCATCCATCCAGGTCACCAGCTAAGGCAGTCTCCTAGCATTCAGACAACAGATCAAAGGGAGCAGGATTTTAGCAGACAGACTAACAAGCACTGGAATTTCACAAGCAACGTCAACCACAAACTATAAATGCTGGACTGGGAAAAGAAGGGAAGGACGAGAAGAGGAGAGAAGAGAAGAGAAGAGAAGGGAAAGGAAGGGAAGGGAAGGGAGGAGAAGGGAAGTGATGGGGAAAGCGAGGGGAGAGGATGGGATGGAATGGGTGGGAAGGGAATGAAGAGAAGGGGAAGAGGCAAGACGATATGGGAAAGTGAAAGGAAGAGAAAGGGAATGAGGACAAGGAAAAGGGAAAGGAAAATAAAGGGAAGGCAGAAAAGGAAAGATAAGAAAAGGGAAGGAAAGGAGGTCACTCTTTCACCACAGCCCATGCAAAATACCCCTTCCCACCACCTTAAAATAAAGAGAGGGGAATGAAGAATGATGAGAAGGGAGAGGAGAATGAAAAGGAGGGAAAAGGAAAGGAAGAAAGGGGAAAAGGAAAGGAGGATAAGCGAAAGGGAGGAAAAGACGACGCTGGGAAAAGGAAAGGAAGAAAGGGGAAAAGGAAAGGAGGACAAGCGATGGGAAGGAAAGGACGACACTCTTCCATCATAAGCCATGCAAAATACCTCTACCCGCCGCCTTACACATTCCACAAGGGCGCCGTGCCAGCTTACATCGCCATCGCTCACCACCTGTTTATTGCCAGCTGGACCAGTGGCTGTGGGGCCGCTGGAATATCAATGCCTGCGACCGGGGCTGAAATTAAATGCAAGCAGGGCATCGCAAGGGGTGGGGAAGACGGAGGAGGAGACGCAGGAAGAGGTGAAGAAGAAGGAGGGTTAGGAATCGCAGGGGGCAGGGAAGGAGGTGGACATGCAGGGGAAGGTGGGGAAGAAGGAAGTGGACATGCAGGGGGAGGAGGAGAGGGAGGAGGACAACGAGGAGGACAACGAGGAGGAAATGCGAATTGGCGCGATATTAATGAAACCAGAACGATGAAGCGCGTACTTCTCAAGAAACTGAGTATTAAAGACACCAGATGGGTAGCGTTCATTTACAGGCACGCGCACGCAAGCACGCACACACACGGGCACGCACACACACACACACACACACACACACACACACACACACACACACACACACACACACACACACACACGGCTGGTCCCTGGAGGCAACACACACTCCCCCAAACATTACCATTGATCCAAACCCGACCACCTGACAAGGCCGGAGTCAGGGGCCCCTCACCACAATGGAGGGAAGGGGGGGAAGAAAGAGAGGGAGAAAGAAAGAGGGAGACGGAAAGGGTGGGGGGAGGGTAACCTCATCACTTATTCACCTCTCACCCCTACACCACTTAGCCTACACCTGTTAACTCCTTCTCCCACCTTCCTACTCTACTTCCTCCCGACTTAAGTGATTCCTTCCTCTTTCAACACATACCCTAACATGCACCTCTCATTCTTTCACTAACCACTTATTCACCTCTCCCCATATACCACTTACCTCCACACGCACCTCTTTTTAATAATTTACTCCGCCTTTCTTTATTTCTCAATCCCTTTCTTCATGCCACTTATTCTCGTCCGAGCTTTCATTCGTCATTCCATTCACCATTCCTGTCTCCATGTTCAGTGTTTCCCAAGTTGCCAATATCATGTGCAAACTTCCCCCCCCCCTATCCTCTCTTCTCATTCCCCTTGCTCCCTTCCACTTTCATCGCTTTCTCTATCCTTTTTCATCATTATTCCTCTATACGTAATCCTTCCTGCTTCACCACTTTTATATGCACGTAACTCCTTCCTCCACTTCTTCTGTCTCTCCGCATTTCCTTCGTTTCCTTCCGCTTCTTGTTATCTTCCCTCTCTCTCCTTCGTCTTATCCTTTCCACAATATTCCTTCGTTTATAATCCATCCTTCCGTCATTACCACTGTCATAATAAATGTTTACCTCTTTTTTCCTTCGTTTTCCTCCGGTATAATTATCATCTTTTTTCCTTCGCCTCGGATACCTCCTCCTCCTCCTCCTTCCTTCCTTACCTTCATCACTTACATTTCTCTGTTTCATCCTTTTCACTCATCCCTTCTCATCTTTCCATATGCAAGTTCCACCCTACATTTCCCCTCTCCCTCTTTATTCAACTCTCCTCCCCTTCGCCATTATCATCTCATTTATAAAAATCTTTTTCATCATTAACTAAACTTCCCTATTCCCTTCCTTTATATCTAAATGTTCCCTCTTCATCACTCCTCCCTTCACTTCCCTCCTCCCTTTCCTCCTTCTCGTTCATTATCCTCCACCTCCTCTCCTCTCTCCACTCCTCCGCTACTCTTCTCTCCTCTCCTCTCCACTACTCCTCCTCCTCTCTCCTGATCCCTTCCACTTTCTCTCCCCTCTCTTACTCGTTACTCCCTTTCTTTTTTCCTCCTCTCTACCTTTCCCCTTCCTGGTCGTAACTTACCCACCGAACGTCTTTCCTGCTTTGTTTCCTCTCTCTCTCTCTCTCTCTCTCTCTCTCTCTCTCTCTCTCTCTCTCTCTCTCTTTCTCTCTCTCTCTCTCTCTCATTAAATATACAAGGTAAAACTGAAAGGCAATATGGCATAGTTGACTGATGATATATCTGTCTACCACACACCACCCCAACCACACAACACCCCTCCCCATCCAGCCTACACCTCCACGATGATCAATTTTACCACACACACACACACACACACACACACACACACACACACACACACACACACACACACACTACAGCCCCATCCATAAGCACACTACAATCTTTACTGCACACCACAACCACACCTTACACATCACACACAATATACTTCACAGTCCCACTCTGCGCACCAAAAGACTATAGTCTGACAGATCGAAACGTAGGGTTTTGGTGGAGTCACCCCCTCCCTGCACTGTTGCCACGTTTCCGAGCTGACCTCTCCATCAGCGATGACCTTGACACTGTTTCCCTCTTGTGATCTCCGTTTTTCTAATACCCCCTATACCCCTGCCACCAACACCCCCTATACCCCTACCCCCAACAACACCCCCATCAACAACACCCGCTATACCTCCACCACCAACACCTCCTATAAATATAGACCCCCACCATCAACACCTGTATAATAATTAGCCGTTGATAATTGCTATACTTTTATTGAGAGCATACATTCTACCCTATTGCTCAAACTCCCTAATCTTACAATCCCATCTGTCTTAATCCTTCCCACTGCCTTCGTTCCTAAATCCCTTAATTGATCTATTTTTAACCTAAGTGTCCCCACACCTTTTAAACCATTTACCTCTCTGTCACTATTCTCCACCATATGTATCAACTTGTATTATATTGTGTATAGAACTTTCATACTGTATGCTGTACTACTGTATAATGTATAAGAATACCCACTGTTTAGTGGAAATAAAGTTTTATTATTATTATTATTATTATTATTATTTCTCTCTCTCTCTCTCTCGCTAGATTTTGTTATGTGTCATCCATGGTTTTTTACTTCCATTTTTATGTATGGATTATAATTTTGACTTTATTTCCGCACCACCCTTGAGGTAAAAGTCACGGCGCGTTTTTTTTATAGAGGTTTCCCCAATAGGCCTAAATCCTGTAGAGGGTTGGTGACCTCCCACAGCGTACACACAAACACGTGTCGCGTGAGTGCTGCCACCCCAGAGCTGTTTGATATATTTATTTTAATTATGAAAGGATCGCCTCTTCCCACTTTTATCCCTTCAAATTTTCTTGCAATTATACTTGCTAAATTAATTAGCAATGTTAGAAGTGTTGGGGAAGTAAATAATAATTAGAATATTTTTAGAGCACCACTGCCAAATTTTTATGCCACGTTTCTCTATTATCGTATAATATAGTATGCAGAATAGTTTTATTCTTCCTTGATACATGTCAGCACTTTCATTACAGTTATATTAGTATGAGTTATGTTTATGTATCATTCCTACTACACAAACCACAGGCGTTATACATCGTAGGGTTAGGAAACATGGCAATAGTGTAGGGAGGGGGTGACTCCACCCAAACCCTATGTTACGAGGAGGAACACTATAACTACACACCTTTCTACAACCACCACCACCACCACCACCATATCCTCCTCCTCCTCCTCCTTCTCCTCCCACATCTATAAAAAGTGTGAGTCGGGGCTAAGATGAAGAAAAATGAAAACACAAAAGTAAGATATCAAACATCAATGTCCAGGAATAATGGGCCACACCTCAATTCACTAAGCATTAAGGCCTTCGGATTCTCAGCATCGGTTTCGTAATTATCACCACGCCTTGCACCCTAGATCACTGCAACACATAAAATCTCAATATTACCACAATTTGCACCCTGGCTCATTGCAAACACAAAGAAAAATACAAGAACAAACACGGCCACGAACTGCAACCCCCACTAGAAGCACATGAAGCAAAATACTGACACACAAATAACACCAAGCTCTGCAGAATATTACACGACACTCAAAAGGCAAACATCGGACCAAAGCAAACATCGGAACACAACAATCACCATGAGCTGCACCCTGCCTAACTATAAACACAGAGAAAATAATGAAACTAGCGCTATGATGTACACTCTTACTTCAATAGTGTAAATGCTGAATCACAACTATCACCAAATTTGCACCATCTCACGACACAGACATGACGCAAAATACACCAAAATACTCCATGGTTTTCAAAGTCTGAGCTTCCTGTGTGTGGCCTAACCTCACAGATCCGGTTTCCTGAGAGAGGCCCCTTGAGGCTGGTGCGTGTGTGTCAGAGAGAGGGCCTAGGGAGTCATCAAGCCAGCCCCGTCCCTCTACCACCTTGTTATTTCAGCCGCTCCAGCCCCCAGCATGGTGTTCCGCGTCGCTAGCCACCAGTCAGCTCAGCACCACTCACTCCCCACCTCCATCTGCCGTCCTCTCCTCTCCTCTCTCACTTGCTTTGTCCTTTCTCTGCTCTCCTATCCTCGTCATTGCCTTGCTCTACTCTACTCTGTCCTGCCTTGCTCTCTCTTATTTTCCTTCTCTGCTCTACTCTGCTTTGCCTTGCTCTTCCCTGTTGTCCTGCCTTGTTCTCCCATATCCTCTCATTTTCTGCTCAGCGCTATCTTCCTCTTCTCAGTCCTGCCCTAATGTTGTATATTTTGTTCAGTGTGTCCTACTTTACTCTTACCTACATCGCTCTATTCATCCCTGTTTCATTCTGTTATTTCCAAACTGCCTTCTCTCGTCCCAACTTGTCTAATCTTACTTTGCCCTACCCTGCCGTCTCTGTCTTATGCTTTATTTTCCTGTCCAATCCTTCCCCATCTTGCCTACCCCTACCCAACACAGCCCTGTCCTGCTCTTTCTCCCTGTCTCTCTTCCCTGTCTCTCCGTGTTCTGCCCTATCTCTCCTTGTCATAATCGTAGTTCACACGAATGCCCACCACTACATCTTCTTTATAAGAGAGCCTACCTACCTGCTCTCTCTCTCTCTCTCTCATATACTGTAAACACAACCAAACACACACTCCCCCAGCCCCCCACAACCTAACCACCTCTCCCCACATCAGTTCCCCTCCTCCCACTGAAAATAAACACAAATAAACATTCAGATTACCCTTCCCCCTCGCTCCTCACCCAACCTCACCCCCTTTCACAAAATTTTGCCTCTTCCCAAGTCTCTCCAAAGCCCCAGAGAAGTAGCCCAGGCGTGTCAGTAATTTTATTTAGACTATGAATGGACTCCTGTCAGAGTTGGTAAAAAGGTGTCCATCAGGGAAGGTAGGAGAGTTTGGGTTCATTAAGGGAAGGTGTCATTCCCAGATTCGTTCTCTCTCTCTCTCTCTCTCTCTCTCTCTCTCTCTCTCTCTCGCTCTGTGTGTGTGTGTGTGTGTGTGTGTGTGTGTGTGTGTGTGTGTGTGTGTGTGTGTGTAAGCTACCTACAAATTCATATACCTCAGACTCAAAAACAGAGACAGACAGACAGACAGACAGACAGACAGACAGACAGACAGACAGACAGACAGACACACACACACACACACACACACACACACACATACACACACACACACACATACACACACACGCACACACAGCTAGACAGATAGACAGGTAAATAGGTAGACACACATATATTATACGGACAGGTAAACATACCAAATAATAATACACAGATAAATATAAATCAATACTGTTATAGCAAGATATCCCCAAGAGCCATTTACCCCTTTGCCTGTCCCCCACTTCACACTCAGCTTCACTATTATCATTTATCTCCAACCAACAGACAGCGGGGACTCTCCTCTCGCTCCCATCCCTCGCTCCACCTTGCTCCACTCTCAGTTCCCCTCCTCGCTTCTTTCTCTCTCGTCCCCTCTGTCTTCCCGCCCTACCTTGCTACCTTATTTCTCTCCCTCTCTCTCCACCTTGCTCCAAACTCACCTCCCCACCTCGCTTCTCTCCTTCTCTTCCCCTCTACCTCCTCTCTCCATCTCGGTTCCCTCTCTTTCTCTCTTCGGTCCCCTATCACTCCCATTTTGTCTCTTCCTCTCCTTTCGTCTTTCTTCTCAATCAATCTCGCTCCCCTTCTCTATCTATCCCTCTCCATCCTCTCTCTCTCTCTCTCTCTCTCTCTCTCTCTCTCTCTCTCTCACATTTCCACACTAAACTTTCACAATTTATTTTCCTGAGTTGTTGAAGAGAGAGAGAGAGACAGAGAGAGAGAGAGAGAGAGAGAGAGAGAGGTGTCGCCCTGGTTCCGCCACGACAAGGAAGACGAGAGGTCCAAGGTGTCATTCTCGAGTCGTTCCTTCCCCTTACCCTCGACGAGTGTGTGTGTGTGTGTGTGTGTGTGTGTGTGTGTGTGTGTGTGTGTGTGTGTGTGTGTGTGTGTGTGTGTGTGTGTGTGTGTGTGTGTGTGTGTGTGTGTGTGTGTGTGTGTGTGTGTGTGTAAGGAGGAAGAGAAGGCATTAAAATGGAAACAGACAGCATTTTCCTGTTACAAAGGCTTCCTCTTTGTAACTATCAGGCATCTGAATGTTGCAAAATCGTCCTTCCTTAAGTTTCCTCTTTCAAACTGGAAAACAGTACTTCCTGCAATTTCCGTGATGCAAAGCTATTTCTGCAACTTCCTGTGATGCAAAACTCAATTCTGCAATTTCCTATGCAAAATTGTACTCTTTGCAACTTCCGGTGATGAACAATTATTCTCTGCAACTTCTTATGATGCAAAACTATCCTTCCTCCACGTTCCGGTGATGCAAAACGATCCTTCCTGCAACTTCCGGTGATGTAAAGCTATCCTCCCTGCAGCTACTTGTGATGCAATGCTGTCTATCCTGCAACTTCCGATGATGCAAAACTATCCTTCCTGCAATGTCCGACGATGCAAAACTATCCTTCCTGCAACTTCCGGTGCTGCAAAACAATCCATCCTGCAACTTCCGGTGATGCAAAACTATCCTTCCTCAACTTCCGGTGATGCAAAACTATCCTTCCTGCAACTTCCGGTGATGCAAAACTATCCTTCCTGCAACTTCCGGTGATGCAAAACTATCCTTCCTGCAACTTCCGGTGATGCAAAACTATCCTTCCGGCAACTTCCGGTGATGCAAAACTATCCTTCCGGCAACTTCTGGTGATGCAAAATGCTCTGCAACTTCCGGTGATGCAAATTTTTTCTTCAATTTGCAATATCAACTGCAACACTATCACAATTGCAAATTCCCTTATATACCCTTTTCATCACCATATCTATGTCCGTTTTCCCCACTGATCAATCCACCTAAATCCACTTTCTTCCACCGCACCTTTTAAAATGCGTGCAGCTTAAAGGTCAAAGTTTTCGTCTTTCACAATCCTCGACATTTCTTATCCCATCCAACCTACAGATCTCTCTCTCTCTCTCTCTCTCTCTCCCTCTCCATCTTTTAAAAATCTCTAGAACTCGCCACGTCAAAAAAATATAAAAATAAGAAAATAATATATAATAAAAGTTTCGAAAATCCAAAAAATTACACTTTCAAAAAAAAATCCACAGCACAAAAAAAAAAGAGAGAAAAAGAAAAAAAAAGATGTGGTGGACGTATCGGTGTAAACAACCACTTCCCCTCTGCCAACCCCCTGCCAACTCTTCCCCTCCTGCCAACTCTTCCACCCCTTCCAACCCACTGCCAACTCTCCCCCCTCCCCCTTTACAACTCCCTGCCAACTCTTCCCCCCCTTCCATCTCCCTGCCAACTCTTCCCCCCCCTTCCAACCCCCTGCCAGCTCTCCCCTCCCCCCTTGCAAACCCCTGCCAATTCTTCCCTCCTCTGCCAACCCCCTGCCAACTCTTCCCTCCTCTGCCACCCCCCTGCCAACTCTTTCCTCCTCTGCCAACCCCCTGCCAACTCATCCCCCCTTCCAACTCCCTGCCAACTCTCCCCCCCTACCTTCCAACCCCCTGCCAACCCCCCTGCTAGAGGAGAGAGGTAAACTGGGACTGACGCTTTCCCGTGTCCTGTCATCTGCAATATTTCTCACTGGCAACCTAACGCCCTGACCACCACCACCACCACAGCCACCACCACCACACTACCACCACAGCCACCACCACCACACTACCAACAATGCCACACTCCACCACTACCACCACCAACACCACCACCATGGCCACATCAGTTCTGCCACTGTCACCACCACCACATTCCACCACACTAACACTACTTGAGCACAAACTGCCACAGCTTTGCCACCATCATCGCCATCACCACACCAAACACTACCACCGTCACAACATTCCACCACACCAGAAGCACTGCCACCACCACCCCGCCACACTCCATCACACCAACACCAAACACACCATAATTCAAACCACAATTAAAGACAAATACCAGCTTCCTCACACACACACACACACACACACACACACACACACACACAATCTCTACCACAAAACCACACCCACAGATACACCTCGAACCACACCTAAAGCCACACATACCCAGACTCAACCACCACACTACCACACCCTACGCCACACCACAAACACAGCCACAAAAACGTCACCACAACTACCACAATAAAAAAAAAACCCACAACTGCCATCAACAGAAACACTACCACAACCACAACCACAACTACCACCATCACCAACGCACAGCCACAACTACCACCACCACCACCCTACGAACACTACCATCACCATACCTATCACCATCAGTATCACACATCAATAGTTATTTCCTCATCCCCATCACCTCCATCACCACTTCCATCACTGCACCTCGCCGAAAAAAATTTACCGACACACACACACACACACACACACACACACACACACACACATATATATAGCTACACAAACTTTTCGACTCTCTCTCTCTCTCCACCTTTTCCAGCACCATCATCACCCCCGTCAACATCACCATCAGCTTTAAAAGTCTACTCATCAATATCCACTTCGCTCTACATTCCGGCATCAATTCCCACCCTCTCCCTCAACCAACAATAAACACATACCAAACACATGCCAAACACACACCAAACACACTAAACACACACCAAACACACACCAAGCACACACCACACACAGCAAACACACACCACAAAGAAGACTAAGACGATGACGATAATGATAAAGATGAAGGCAAACACTTTCATTTCTCTATTCATTTTTTTTTTAACAAGATGAACGGAGGAAGGAAAAACAAAGTACATCCATTCGTCAGATTACAGGTGTCCTCCATTCATAAAAAACAGGGGGATGGAAATAAGTGTGATATGGTGGAGGACAGGGAGACATGGAGGCGATTTGTTTGTGGCCACCCCATACTGGATTAAGACGTCTTGCAATAGACAGACAGAGACAGATATCTAATGTGCATGTAGTGAGGTGCAGACAGTTGAAGGCAGAGGTATATGGGAGTATGCAGGAAAATAAGCAAAAGGTTCAGCAAAGGGAGATGGTCAGGAACAGGTCTTGAGGACTGGTGAAAGGGAAGCTCCAGCTCTCCCTGTCACCAGCTTGCCATCCACCACGAAAGTACCGCCCTGTTCGAGTGGTGTTACAGTCTATTACAAAAAGCAGTAAAAAATAAACAAAAAATCCACTCTCCACAACTCACTCAAAACCCATAGGCCATTTTTGGATCTCTTAATTACGCTATCAATGCCTCGCCTTTCATTTATCATCATTTATTTACATTTATCACTTATTTACAAGAGAGATGCACTTAACCGTATTAATGAGCAATAATTTACAACATAACTAACATTTACACTGTCAAAAGTCAAAATGCTGGATTGATTTGAGAGAGAGAGAGAGAGAGAGAGAGAGAGAGAGAGAGAATGTGTGTGTGTGTGTGTGTGTGTGTGTGTGTGTGTGTGTGTGTGTGTGTGTGTGTGTGTGTGTGTGTGTGTGTGTGTGTGTGTGTGTGTGTGTGTGTGACCTATTAAAGCTGCCGACCCACTCATTCGCAAGCTGAGAGAGAGAGAGAGAGAGAGAGAGAGGAAAAAAAGACTATCAACTTTTAAGTATCGGTAATTAATGCATTTAGTGGAATTTTTTGTGCAAGTTGAACTGTTGTTGACGGTGCTCTCTCGCTCTCTCTCTCTCTCTCTCTCTCTCTCTTTACATCGATATTCCTTTGCTTTATTATCAGCCATGTTTATTCGTTTCTGGATTGGGGTCGGAACACAATGATGATGATGATGATGATGATGATGATGATGATGATGATGATGATGATGATGATGATGATGACGATGATAAGGCATCGGTCAGTATGTGTGGAGATACAGAAAGACACGCAGACACTGACAGACTGTTCGACTAATATATTACGAAATAAATACTGTATATTACTGATATTACATGTTGTAAATGATGAAAGATAAGTAAGTGGAAAACTGGCGAGAGAGAGAGAGAGAGAGAGAGAGAGAGAGAGAGAGAGAGAGAGAACTAAATTAACCTAAACCACACACCTAGACATAAACAACAATACATTCTCGTTAATCTCTATAAGGAGAAAATGGGTGCCAGACTAACGAGGCCAGAGAACAATTCCAGCCAATTATAAGAGGATATTAATTACCGGAAGCTGACTCCAGGGCTAACGAGCACGGTGTTGCTGAAGGTTAGGTGTGGGCATGTAGGTAGGATGACGGGTAGGTAAGGCGGGAGGAAGGGAGGGAGGAAAGGTAGATTGGTTGATTGGAAGGTAGGTAGGTAGGAAGGTAAGACGGATGGGTGGGTGGGTGGATGGGTGGGTAGGTAGATAGGTACGTAAGCAGGTATGTAAGGAGGGAGGCAAGTTGACATGCAGGTAGGTAAGTAGACAAGCAAACTAACAAAACAGACAGCAAACACAAAGGCAGAAAGACACATAAAAAAAAAAAAAAAAAACAGGAAGGCAGACAGGAGAAGATAGACAATACAGACAGCCAAACACAGACAGCCAGGAGGACATAAAAAAACAGACGGAAAGGAAAACATGTAGGCAAGCAGACAGACTGACAGGCAGACAAACAGGCAGGAAGACAGACAAGAGAGAGACAAGGAGGAAAGCAATGGAGTGAAAGGTGCTGTTGACTGAGAGGCAAAGAGAAGTCACTCACACTGATGAACTGAGAGTGAGAGTGAGAAGAGAGAAAGAGAACAAGGTGAGAAAAAAGAAAGGGAGGGAGAAAACATGGTGAGAAAAGAGAGAAAGGGAGAGAACAAAAGGAAAGAGAGAAAGAGAGCGAGAGAACAAGGTGAGAGAAAAGAGAGAAAGAGAGGGAGTAGGTGAGAAGAGAGAGATACAAGAGAAAAGAGAGAAAACTAGAATAAAAAAAAACAGAGGGAAAACAAGGAAAATGAATATCTGAAGAAAAGAGATGAAAAAGGAACTCAGGTAAAAAAGAGGAGAGGGAAAAGAGAGAGAGGGGAAAAACAGAGTAAACCACAGACAGCATACACATAACATAAAAAAAAAAAGGGAGATAAAAGGCATACTAAAAATGAGAGCAACAACAACTAAAAAAAAAGCTGAGCAGAGACGAGAAGAGAAAAGAGGAGCAGAACAGAGATGAAAAAAGACGAAAGATAAAAGGACAGGAGATAAGGAGAAAATTTTAAAGACTTGAGAGACGGCAAAAAAAAAGGAGAAAAAAGGGAAAATATTAGTTACCGATAGAAATAAAAAAGACTGAAGAATTGAGACGGTAAAAAAACTAGGAAAAAAGAAAAAGAAAACATCAGTTACATGGAGAAAATAAAATTAAAATAATTGTTGTTGCTCTAACCTTGCGACCACGACGAAGCAACTAATTTACGATCACGATTACACCATTTTAAGACTATTAAGTGATATTAAAACAATGGATTTGGGACCTAATTGCGGTGCCAATCTTGAGTCATTAGTTGAGAGAGAGAGAGAGAGAGAGAGAGAGAGAGAGAGAAGGAGAGAGGCGAGCTTTTTTTTTTTTTTTATAAATATTCATAATACTACCTCAACTCCCAGGGTACATAATGAGTGAGGATGAATGTGCCTCTCTCTCTCTCTCTCTCTCTCTCTGACACACACACACACACACACACATATTATATATATATATATATATATATATATATATATATATATATATATATATATATATATATATATATATATATATACACAATTATTCAACAAACGTACATGCAAACATAATATATACACACACAACTATTCAACAAACGCACATGCAAACATAATAAAGGTACACACACACACACACACACACACACACACACACACAATTACTCAACAATCGCACATGCAAATATAATAAACACACACACACACACACACAACCTTGGCAAACCTGATTTTACTGTATAACAGAACTTTTGATGGCATGAAGAGGAAAAACGAGAGAGAGAGAGAGAGAGAGAGAGAGAGAGAGAGAGAGAGAGAGAGAAAGAGAGAGAGAGAGAGAAACACCCCCATCCATAAATTCCACGCAGCAAAAAGGAAGCCAAACACAGCCAGGCCATTAAAAGAGGCAATTGTATGAGAAGTATCGACAGAGAGCAATATCGATAGAGGGTTATTAAGACTTGTGGCACTGACCAGCGTGAGGCTAATTTGATATATTCATGAGACTGACCTCTATTAATTGCCCCCTCACTCCATTACGCCACTTCACTCTGGCACTCCTTTATGGCACTTCCTCTGGCACTCCTTTATGGCACTTCCTCTGGCACTCCTTTATGGCACTTCCCCTTGACACTCCTTCTGGCACTTCATTTTGACACTTCACTCTGGCACTCCTTTATGGCACTTCCCCTTGACACTCCTTCTGGCACTTCATTCTGACACTTCATTCTGGCACTCCTTTATGGCACTTTCCCTTGACACTCCTTCTGGCACTTTATTTTGGCACTCCTGGCACTTCCTTCTGACACTCCCTCCTGACACTTCCTCTGACAATCCTTCCTTCTACTCCTTCCTCTTACCCACTCTAGCTCTCCATTCTTACTCCTTGCTTACACTCTAACTCCCCTTCACAAAACACTCCTATACCTAACACTCCACCCTAACACTCCACTCTGATACTCCTACACCCTGACTCCACTTCAAAAAATACATACAAAACAATTTAAAAAAGTGTCTTATATAAGTTGTTCAATGGCAGTGTTAGGGAAGCACAGTCGATATTGGGTGGTTAATATATAACTGGCGTGGCATCCTTGATTTCTCACTGGGGCCAATTAATCACACCATGCTTTTAAGTCTCTCTCTCTCTCTCTCTCCTCTGGACCCTACATCTCCAAGGGGGCAAAATGAAGTCAGTTATTTTTAGCAAGAATAAGTTATAAAATCTCGTCAATGTGCTGAAGGGGTTAACGAATTTTTTAACCCACTGAAAACACGACGTCTTCCCAAGATAGATAGATAGATAGAAAGATGGATAGACAGATAAATAAATAAATAAAAGGTGTCATCCAATTGAAAGGCTTAACAGAGAAAACACCAACACACACACACACACACACACACACACACACACACACACACACTCCACCTCCCATCCTCTCATCTTTGACTCAACCTTCAATGAACAACTTTGAAATTCACTCTTCTTCATTCACTACGCTATTCACATCACACACCAGCTCACTCTCACCCGGTCTCAATCCCTCTCACGCTGCGATTCATTTCCTAAAGCTCTATTCATTTCCAACATATTTATTTCCCACATTTCCTTTCATTTCCCACACTCTCCCTCCCAGATTTTCGACCTGCCTACAAATTCGATGTCATTTCTCAAAAAGGTTCATTTCTCACAGTTCGACCTATTTCTCAGTTCTGCTCATTTCCGCAATTCATATCTTCCCCACAATTTAACTTCATTTCCCAGCATTGGAGGAAGTTGTGGTGTGGTGAGGGAGATGTGGTGTGATGAGGGAGGTGTGGTAGTGGTGAGGGAGGTGTGGTGTGGTGAGGAAGGTGTTGTGTGGTGAAAGAGATGTCTGGAATGGTGAGGGAGATGTCTGGAGTGGTGAGGGAGGTGTGGTGTGGTGAGGGAGGGGTGGTGTGGTGAGGGAGGTGTGGTGTGGTGAGGAAGGTGTGGTGTGGCGGGGAAGATGTGTGGTGAGGGAGGTGTGGTGTGGTGAGGGAAGTGTGAAGTGGTGAGGAAGGAGTGGTGTGGTGAGGGAGGGGTGGTGTGGTGAGGAAGATGTGTGGTGAGGGAGGTGTGGTGTGGTGAGGGAGGTGTGAAGTGGTGAGGGAGGTGTGGTAGTAGTGATGGAAGGAATGGCAGTAGTGAAGGAATTGTGTGGTGAAGGAGGTGTGGAGTAGTGAGGGAGGTGTGGAGTAGTGAGGGAGGTGTGGAGTGGTGAGGGAGGTGTGGAGATGTGAGGGAGATTGATGTGAGTGCAGAGGTCATTAGCAAAGGGTGTTGCAAGATGGTGATTGGTGTATGCAAGGCTGTGTGTCCTGGTAATTGGAGAGAGAGAGAGAGAGAGAGAGAGAGAGAGAGAGAAAATGTATATGAAAACACTGAAGAAAGAGCAGTGGGTTGTGTTGAATATATTAGACAAAAAACAGACAGACAGACAGACAGAAGGGGGAAAGTGTGACAGAGTGAGAGAGAAAGTAAGCGAGAGAGAGAAATTAAAACTATCTCACACCCATTACCCCAGGGCAGAAGCATCCCAAAGGCCTCACGAACACTACCCCAGGAGTTGAATTAGGTAAACGAGGCTCAACATCACTATCCATTTATTAATTATTAACATACTGGACATGCTATATTATCCACGTGCCACTCTAATTATAATTTTAATTAACTGGAAGCGCCGGGATGATACCCGCGATGGAGTAACTTTATAAGGGATGATGATGATGATGATGACGGAAACGGTGATGATGATGATGATAATGATGGAAATGGTGATGATGATGATGATGATGATGATGATGATGATGATGATGATGATAATGATGATGGTGATGATGATGGAAATGGTGATGGTGATTATGATGATGATGCAAATGGTGATGGTGATAATGATGGTGATGATGGAAATTGTGATGGTGATGATGAAATGGCAATGTTGATGGAAATGATGGTCGTGATGGTGGTGGTGGAAATGGTGGTAATAATAATAATAACAATAATAATAATAATAACAATAATAACAATAATAACGATAATAATAATAATAATAAAAATAATAATAATAATAACGCCTTTAACGCCAAATAAACTGGCTTTAAAAACTGCAACGTAAGAAATATATCCATCCTTTCCTTATCCCCAAAATAAATAAATAAATAAATAATAAATAAAGTATGTAAGAAAAAGGAAAATAAAACACAGAGCTGCAAACCAAACAAAAAAATCCACTCCCCGATACCGCAACAAAAGAAATACATGTTTTCCCGCGATGTAAATCCACACACACACACACACACACACACACACACACACACACACACACACACACACACACACACACAACCAAAAAAAAAAGCTTTCCCACCCTGAAAAACAACTGCACATACACAAAATTCTCTCTCTCTCTCTCTCTCTCTCTCTCTCTCTCTCCAAAACACAGGCACACACACAAAATGAACAAAGTGTATGTTTTCCCCTCTCCCCTATTATACTTCCCCCACCCTTACGTCACCCACTATCACAACTCCCCACCCCCTACCCTGCCACACCTCCCTTTCCCTATCTACCCCCGCTCCATTTACCACTTCTCCCCCTCCCCTATCTACTTCCCCCCACACTCCCCCTCCCCATACCTCATCACTCGTCTCCCTCCCCCATTAAAACTCCTACCCTCCCCCATCATACATTCACTCCCTCATCCCCCTCCCCTAACACCCCCATCACACACACAGACTGCAAATCCATTCAACCAGACCCCCATTTACTCACAGGCCTCAGTTCAAGCCCATGTGTAGCACCAGTCCAAGGGTACCACAGCACACACCCACAGCACATAACACCACGCCTCTCATAAATCCATAACACAGCACACTAACACAGCGTCATCTCAGTATGCAGCATTATATAACGCATACCAGGGGAAGCATAACACATGAGTAACAAGTATCAGATGAGTAACACACGAGCTAAGTAACGATCCCTTATAAGTAACACAGCACATGAACACGCACAGAAGTATCACAGGGCTAGAGTACAGAAATCAGGCAACACGGCACATACGCAACACAGCACAAGGTGGTACATGGATAACACAGCGTCAGGCGATAAGTAACATGAAACGAGAGGCATTCACTGGCAACACTGAAACGAAAGCACGTAGGTAACACAGCATGAGTAAAACAGTAAAAAGTAACAGCTAGAGCACGTATGCAACACAGCACGTAACACAAAGCACTAGCCAACACAGCACACTAGTAAAACAGCACATAGATAACACAGCCAAAGCTCGCAGGTAACACAGCACACGAGTAAAACAACCAAAGCAGGTAGGCAACACAGCACATGAAAAACACAGCCAAGGCACGTACACAATCACAGCACAGGAGTAAAGCACGTACACAACACAGCACACGGGTAAAACAGCACATAAGTAACACAGCAGCGGGTCCTGAGTAACGTTGGGAGCGAGCAAGATACAGTGGCAACATTTATGGTCTCACAGCCGGCCATAAACCATCCCGGGGTGACGTGCCGCAGCGCTGGTCAGATCGGCTTTCACCTCCCATTCCTTTTCCCACCTTTTTATCCACAAAACCCTTCTTTTTACCCTTTTTCACCCTTATTTACCTTTCATCATCATCATCATCACCATCAACACAACCATCATCATCACCATCATCATCGTCATCATCAAGACCCCTTTTCCCACATGTAGATACACCTGAGCTTATTATTTACCTGTCCTAATTAATCACCTTGTACCCCCTCCCACCTTTTTATCCCCAATCCACCCTATTCTTTTTTCCCCTAATTATTTATGTACTTTTATGATTTACCTGCCTTTTAATTAACCCCTATTATTTACCTGTTCTGATTACCTGTCTGTTATTCGCCTCCCTTACATGTCACCTTATTTCCCTCAACCTCCTCCTTTAACCCTTTTCACCTACTTACTTATCTGTTCATCTTTACAACAATTTTTTGTATCATTATCATTCTTTATTAACTCACTCATCTTTTCATTTAATTAGCCTTTACCTGTCCAACCTTTTTTTTTTTTTTTCACCCTACTCACCCTGTTTCTTTTCACCCCCACTGCTGATTCTCTCTCTCTCTCATCTTTTTTTTTTCAACCTCCCTGTCTCTCACAAACAATTCCTTCCCATTTTTCCTATTTCTTTTTACTCTCTCTCTCTCTCTCTCTCTCTCACACACACACACACACACACACACACACATACCTCATCCACTCTCATTCCTATTCCTCTTCACCACCACCAACATTCCTCCTCCACTCGCCTCCACCTGAACCACCTCTGCCTTGCCTTCACCTTTTACAACCTGGGTACTCTCTCTCTCTCTCTCTCTCTCTCATGTTTCCTAACACCTCTTCATGAGCGATTTACTTTGCATAATACGTTCTCTAGTCCTTATCAACCTATTTTTCACCATCATCCAACTACTCAAATTTCCTCCCTTTTTTACTTCCTTAACATCTTTTCCTAAGCGACTTATTTTGCACATTACAGTAGTCATTTTTATTTTCCACTCTCACTCTTATCAGTTCAAATTCCCTTTTTCCTTTCACTTATCCTGCCCCTTCAATCCCATCTCAATTTCCTTTAAAATCCTGAATCACCATCTTTACCATCTGTTTTCCCAGTTCACCCAGTCCTAATCCTATTCCCAGTTCACCCAATCCTAATCCTTCCTTAATTCACCACCTAATTCACCAATCAGCAGCTTTTATACTGTACCTCCCCTCGTTCAATCCCTCCCAATCCCTCTTCAATTCCCTATTATCGACCTCAACACCGTGTTCCCCTCCCGCGTTCAACCTGCCTTTTAATCTCATGTAATCCTCCCTTTCTGATCCCTTTATAGTGGGTATTATTTTCCCCTCTCACTCAATCGCAATACCCTCTAATCCTCCCTTTTAATTAGGTCAATCATTTCCCCTCCTCCTACTCATTTCCTCTCTTCTCAACTACTACTACTACTACTACCGGTAATCTTCCCTCCTCCAACTCCTCTCTCTCTCTCTCTCTCTCTCTCTCTCTCTAACACCTAAATTATCACGTAGTCCCCCATTTCCCAATTAAATCCCTAAATCACCCCCTTTGTTCACTTAATCCCTCCTTCCAACCAACACTCACCCCCTATTAATCCCTCCCTCATCACCTTTTCCAGTCGACTTTCCCCTCACCAATACTAGCCTAATCTCCCCCTTTTTAATCCCTCAAACCATCCCCCTTGGTCTAATCCCCCTCTCTCCTCTGAGCTAATCCTAATTCCCATTCATTAATCCCCCCATTCGTCATTTTCGTCACCAAATCAGTCACCTACCCAGCCTGTCACCTAATCCATCAAATTCCTTCCCACGCCTCCTTCTCCTTACTCCCACCCCTCCCTCTCCTAATACTAATTACATCTCTCTCTCTCTCTCTCTCTCTCTCTCTCTCTCTCACACACACACACACACACACACACACACTAACAAAAACACAGCATCAAGTAGGTATATTCAGTGTTTACTCTCTCTCTCTCTCTCCATCTCTCTCTCTTCACTACTGGGGACGAGGTGTAACACAGGTAAGTATAAGTGTAGTGTGGAGGGATGAAGTAAGGTAAGGATGTGTGAGATGGGGAGGAATGAAGAGGATGGGGAGAGGGAGGTAGGAACGGCATGGGGAGATGAGGTTAGGGGTGAAGTAGAGTGCAGCTGCGTGGGGAGAGGACGGAGGCTGAAGTGGGGAGGAAGTTGGGGGTAGGGAGGGAAGTGGGGAGAGTGAGCGAGTGAAAGAAGATCCATTTGTCACGGATGAATATGCTGGTGCTTTTGGCTCTTCAAATATGCAGGATTTTCTCACTCTCTCACACACTTGCTCTCTTACTCACACTCTTGAACCCAACGCACTCTCGCTCTTCTTCATGACTATTTGTACCCTCTCTCTCTCTCTCTCTCTCACACACACACACACACACACACACACACACACGACATATATAAACACACGTATCCGGTATGCGCACTGACTGTTTACTCTCTCTCTCTCTCTCTCTCTCTCTCTCTCTCGTGCGCAGGTAAAATACAATTTTTTTTTTTTTTTGCTTTGGTTATATTTCAGCGTCAATGAGTATGCTGTGTGTGTGTGTGTGTGTGTGTGTGTGTGTGTGTGTGTGTGTGTGTGTGTGTGTGTGTGTGTCCAAGGGTGTTTATGTGTGTGTCTCTACATTTGTGTGCGTGCTAACATGTGCGGGAGAGCGTGCCTAATGTATGTATGTATGCGTATGAGCGTGTGTGTCTGTGTTTATATGCATGATGTGAGTAACTGTGTGTGTGTGTGTGTGTGTGTGTGTGTGTGAAATGAGTGCCCTGAAATATACTACTGTTCTGTGTGTGTGTGTGTGTGTGTGTGTGTGTGAAATGAGTGCCCTGAAATATACTACTGTTCTGTGTGTGTGTGTGTGTGTGTGTGTGTGTGTGAAATGAGTGCCCTGAAATATACTACTGTTCTGTGTGTGTGTGTGTGTGTGTGTGTGTGTGTGTGTGTGTGTGTGTGTGTGTGTGTGTGTGTGTGTGAAATGAGTGCCCTGAAATATACTACTGTTCTGTGTGTGTGTGTGTGTGTGTGTGTGTGTGTGTAATGAGGGTGTGGCAAGGAGAACACATGTACTCATAATTTGTGGGTGGCTGGATGGGACCCTGTATTGCTGGGATCACACTTAAGGGTCTGGGTGGAGAGGAGAGGGGAGGGGAGGAGAGGAGAGGAGAAGAGAAGAGGAGAGGAGAGGAGAGAAAAGAGAAGAGAAGAGAAGAGAGGAGACAACAAGAGAGGAGAGGAGAGGTTTGGAGGAGTACAGAAATGGGGTGAGGAGAGCAGAGCAGATGAGGAGAGGAAACGAGTGGGGAGAAGAGAAAATGAGAGGCGTGGAGGCGGAGTACTGAAAATAGGAGAGAGAAGAAGAGAGGAGAGGAGAGAAAACACAAGGGCACTGTGATGATGAGGTGAGGAGAGGAAAAGAAGTAAGGAGAAAACGAGGAGGGGAAGCTTTAAAAAAAGGAAGGAAAAAAGGATGTAAAAAGAGAGGTGTAGTAGTGTAAAAAGTTGAGAGAGAGAGAGAGAGAGAGAGAGAGAGAGAGAACAGGAGGTTAAAGAGAGGGGAAAAAATACACTGAAAAAGAGGAAGGAAAAGAGTGGAGTGAAGGAAGGAGGGAATTGAGAGAGAGAGAGAGAGAGAGAGAGAGGAAAAACTAGGACAGGCGTGGGGGGAGGGGGAGGTGAAAGAAGCGGTGTGTGTGTGTGGAAAGGTGAGCCTGGGGAGAAAGAGAGGTGCATGGACAATTGTGGTAGTTGTGGTAGGTGTGGTGGTGGCAGCTGTGGTAGGTGGTGGTAGTTGTGGTAGGTGGTGGTAGTTGTGGTGGTTGATTGTAGTAGTTGTGGTAGATGGTGGTAGTTGTGGTGACAAGCGGTGGTAATTGTGGTGGTGGTGGTAGTTGTGGTATATCCGATGGTGAAACTTATGGTTATAGTGGTAGGTGTGCTGGTAGTTGGTGGCAGTTGTGGTAGGGGCAAGTGTGGTAAGTGTGGTGGTAGTTGTGGTATATGTGGCGATGGATTTTATAGTACGAGTAATGACAGGTGTGGTAGTGGTGGTAGTGGTGGTGGTGTGACGAAGGTAGGTAGGCGCCGTGGTAGGGGAATGCCTGAAATCCTTGGTGGTGTGTGGTGGGCGTGGTACAGCTGGTTGTTGTGGTAGGCGTGATGGTTATGGCAGGTATGGTAGCCGTAGTCGTGGCAGTGGTGTGGTGTGGTTGTGGAGGTAATAGAGGGTGTGGTGTTTTTGTAGGAGTGGCAGATGTGGTGAGTGTGATAGGTGAGGTATGGAGTGGCGATTATAGTAGTGGTAGCTGTGGTAATTAAGGATGTTGTAGTTGTGGTAGATGTGGTAGTTGTGGTACATGTGGTAGATGTGGTAGTGGTGGTAATGGGCGCGTGCTGTGGAGGTCATGAGGGCGTGGCACCTTTATACAGTGTGTTTGTGTAGCGAGGGGAGCCTCTGTGTGTGTGTGTGTGTGTGTGTGTGTGTGTGTGTGTGTGTGTGTGTGTGTGTGTGTGTGTGTGTGTGTGTGTGTGTGTGTGTGTGTGTGTGTTTTGTAGTGTTGTGTAGTGTGTGTGTGTGTGTGTGTGTGTGTGTGTGTGTGTGTGTGTGTGTGTGTGTGTGTGTGTGTGTGTGTGTATTGTATTGTAGTGTAGTGTAGTGCAGTGTGGTGTGTGTGTGTGTGTATTGTAGTGTAGTGTAGTGTGGTGTGTGTGTGTGTATTGTAGTGTAGTGTAGTATGGTGTGTGTGTGTGTGTGTGTGTGTGTGTGTGTGTGTGTGTGTGTGTGTGTGTGTGTGTGTGTGTGTGTGTGTGTGTGTGTGTGTGTGTGTGTGTGTGTGTGTGTGTAGTGTAGTGTAGTGTAGTGTAGTGTAGTGTAGTGTGTGTGTGTGTGTGTGTGTGTGTGTGTGTGTGTGTGTGTGTGTGTGTGTGTGTGTGTGTGTGTGTGTGTGTGTGTGTGAAATGGTACTACTGGAGGGGCAATACTTAAAGTGGTGGTGTCAGAAAGGGTACACAGTGCATTGAAGTGGTACAGGAAGGGGCAGGTACGTATAATCAAAGTGTATTAATTGAATGGCTAAATCATACACTTCATCTATACTGGGAAAAATTCTACGGGATAAAGTTGATGAATTGGGATGGGTAGAACTGATGGGGGAGGAGGGGTGGGGGCAGTTTGGACTCTCTCTCTCTCTCTCTCTCTCAAGCTACATGAACAATGCTGAAAACACGACAAAACGAGGACTTAATTTTCCTCACAAGATCTACAGTATCAATCTTGTCACAAATTAATGGGGATATGATGGAGGAGAATGAAGGGGGAATGGGGGATGGGGATGTAATGGAAGACAGCAGGAGGAGGGATGGGGGTTGATGAGATGATGGTGAAGGGAGGGGAAAGAAGGGAGGGTGGGGGAAGATGTGGACGGGGGATGGAAGAGGGAGATGGAGTGGACAGGGGGTGAAGGGGGCTGGGGATGGAAAATGGAGATAGAAATGGGAGGTAACTATAGGGGATGTAGCATGGCGGGGGATGGAAGGGTAGATGGAGAGGACAGGGGAGGTAGAGAGGTGGGGAATGGAAAGGGGAAAGGCAAGGGGAGACGGAAGAACGGTACACGGAACTACAAAGATTACAAGGGAAAGCAATCAGCCACACAATTTTTCGTTCATTGGAGTCTGCTTATTACAGGATAGGCAATAACTAACGTAACTATTCTCAAAGTTAAAGACAAGGATAACAAAGAAGGACTAGGGGGGTGAGGAGGGATGGAGTGAAGGGAACAGTCGTGGCGTGATGGAAATAAGGGATAAGTGGAGGTCAGGGGAGGTGAGGGTTGTACAGTGAATGATGAATGAGAGGGAGTCGAAATGAACGCATGCAGGCTTGGGGTGGTTGGGTGGAGGGGTGACTGGGTGGAGGGATGGTTGAGTAGAGGGGTGGATGGATGGCTAGGTGGAGGGGTAGCTGGGTGGAGGGATGGCTGGGTGGAGGGGTGGTTGGGTGATGAGGTAGGTGAGAGGGATAGTGTACCTGCAATTATATCAGTAATGATGTACAGGTGAGACTCTGTTAGATGGACAGAAGGATGGAGAGATAGACTGAAGAGTAGTGACAGGTAAATATAGTAGATAGATAGATAGGCAAACATATGCAAACAGACAGACAGACAGATAGATAAGTAAACAAATACACATACAGACCGACAAATATACGAGAGAGAGAGAGAGAGAGAGAGAGAGAGAGAGAGAGAGAGAGAGAGAGAGAGAGAGAATTTTTAACTCAGTGGTGGAGAGAGAGAGAGAGAGAGAGAGAGAGAGAGAGAGAGAGAGAGAATTTTTAACTCAGTAGTGATGACAAAGTGAAAAAAGGGAGCACATAACCCTCAGCAGACCAGCTCCACCATTCCACTCTTTATTGCTCTCTAATCCTCTCTTTATTGCTCTCTAATTGCCTCCATCAGCGAGAATGGGATTGTCATCATTATTTCCATTACCATAAGTAGTCAGGCTGCCCCTTTCTCTCTGCCACACACACCTACCTTCCACTCAACCAACTCTACACACTCCACCCACACCTCACACTCACTCTCCACCAACCTCTCACGGTCTAACCACAAGACGCTCCATCACATCACCCCCCACCACTCCACCTCACACTAAATTCCATTCAATCAACTCCACATACTCCATCAACCTCTCACTCCACCACTATTACAAATATTTCAAAAGTGCCAAGGTATCTCATCCACCCACCCCACCCCATTCCTCCCCACCCAACCCAACCCAACCCCATCCCATCCCATCTCATCCATCCATCCATCCACCCACCCACCCCAACCCACCCCATTCCTCCCCACCCCGCCCCACCCCACCCCACCCATCCCACACTCACTTACGCAGCCGAGGAATACAAAGGAATGCAAAGTACAGCTCCGCCCGCATCGGTATCAAAGGAATGCAAAAGGGGGCGCAGCGCACACGATCACATTACGATATCAAAGGCCTCAGCATGAATACAAGGCACGCACGCAACCGCACGCACACGCAGCACCATACCGGAAGACGGAACGAAGATACATGACATGAACGCACGCAACCACACGCACACACAACACCATACCGAACAAGTGAGTGCGTGGATAAATGAACGCACGCATCCACACGCAACGTCATTCCCACAGAGTGAATGCTTAGATACAAGACAGTTCCGGAACGCACGCCATCACACGCACACGCAAATCCACTAGGCACTGAGTCAAGAACAATTTATCGAAACAAGCCATGAAAATATATACAAAACGTGCTTAACATCCAGCTATCCCTTGGCGTACATACCTATAAATAAAAAATAAATAAATAAATAAAAAAAGAGACAATTAAAACCCTCAAACCAAACACACTATAATAAAACACCCAGCACAGATTACCCCTCAAAAAAAAAAAAAGCGAAAAATAAAGATAAAAAAAAAAATTGCTCCCACTCTTGTTCACTTTTTTCCCCTTAATGCAATCCATATATTTCCAATTTATGTATATCCTAGGCGTGTGCGGGACCAATTTAAATTTCCAATAAAATCAAAACGCACATCCCTACCTCGGTACACATACATACATACATATACACACAATTCTCTCTCTCTCTCTCTCTCTCTCTCTCTCTCTCACACACACACACACACACACACACTCGTGGAAAATGAAATAGTGAAATCTGAATGACTGGCGCCGGTAGATTTGGGAGGATGGGAGAGAGAGAAAGAGAAAGAGAGAGAGAGAGAGAGAGAGAGAGAGAGAGAGAGAGATACATCCATACTGATGCTGTGACTGGCATTTTGATTTTCACGGAGCTGGATACGCCCCTCTTCCCCCCCTCTCTATACCCCCTTACCCAACTAATAAACCCCTCCCCCCTCAATAAGCCCCCTCCCCCCTTCCACAACCCCTCTCCCCCTCCATACCCCCCCTCTCCCCCTCAATACCCCTCCCCTCCTCAATACCCGTCTCCCCTCTCAATACGTCCCCCTACCCACTTCTATATCTCCATTCTCTCCTTTACTAAGCCTCTCTTCCCCCCTCACAACACCACCTCCCCACCTCCTTACACGCCCTCTCCCCCCTCACAACACCCTCTCCCCCAATACACCCCCTCTCCCCCCCTCCCTGCCGTTAAACCCACACCGACACGTCCATTTGGGGATCGATGTTTACATTTATTTACAATTTTTTACCATTCTTTTACACTCAGATTTATGCCACACGTAAATCTGGGTTTATTTAGAGATTTGTGTATTTGGTAACTATGTGTCTATCTATCGGTCAATCTATGGCTGTTTTTTATCTATCGGTCAATCTATGCTTTTGGTTTGTCTTATTTGTATCTATCGGTCAATCTATGGCTTTTGGTTTTTGTCTCATTTGTATCTATCGGTCAATCTATGGCTGTTAATGTTTTTTTCTATCTAACTATGACTGACTATCCACGGATCTGTCCTTTATCGGTCTATCTATCTATCTACCTACCTATCGACTCATCCATCCATCGATTCATCTATTCGTGTATCTAACTACACGTCTATCTATGTCCATCACTCATCCATTCATTTCTTTATCTATCCATTTATTTATCTATCTATCTATCCATCTATCTTTGAGGGGTGATTCTTGCAGACCTCCTGATACTTTCGTCCCTACTCAGTAACGACCCGCACACACACACACACACACACACACACACACACACACACACACACACACACACACACACACACACACCTCCACCACAACACTAAGGCTGAAAATCACACACATCCAAAAGCACATATAAACCCTAGTGACCAAGATAAAGCAGACATAATCCTTTTTAGGAGGATTTACAAAGCAATTTACACGTGAGAGATTAACATAATATTTCAAACGGATTTCCCCTAATCAATTGAACAGTGGATCGGATTTACAGGGAGGATTTAAAGTGGACTTGGGTAATTAGTGGATTAATCTTAGCTGTGGATTAATCTGTGAGGAGGATGGAACTGGATTAGCTTCTGACGTCCTCGCACACAAAAATAAAATCCCAGGCAGAAAAATTTTTGATCTCCACAAACGCACCCATAATCCCACCCACACACCTACAAAACCCACCCTCAACCCCACCCACAAACCTACAAAACCCATCCACAAACTCACCCACAAACCCAACCAATCCCACAAACCTACAAAACCCGCCCACAAACTCACCCACAACCCCACCCACAAACCTACAAGACCTACCCATCAACTCAGCCACAACCCCACCCACAAATACACACCTACAAAACCCACCCACAAACTCACCCACAACCCCACCCACAAACCTATTAAATCCCGCCCACAAACTCACCCACAAACCTACAAAACCCATCCATAAACCCACCCACAACCCCACCTCAATCCCACCCACAAACCCACCCACAAACCCAGCTGTATCATTTGCCGATAATTGGGACGGCTATTTTGAGGGGATTTCTCCGACCAATATTGCTTGCCGACTCGCGTGCTTTCTTTCCCTGGTCTTCGTTATTTATTTATTTATTTTTACGTTCTAATTGGTGGGGAGGGGGACGCCTTCACGTGGTGGCACTGATATGGCCGCGTTGTTTCACTGCCTGGCTATACAAACGTCCCTGAACTCCCTTCCTATCCCCCAAAATGAGGATGGTGGACTGAAGAGGATGAGAGGTGCAACTTCAGCCTGCAGTCCACTGAGTTCACATTTTAGTTGAACCTACGGCAACTACTACTACTACTACTATGTTCAACTTTTACTATCGGCCATGTGGAAAGATGTTATTGTAACTCATATGGTTCAGTTTATCTATATCTATCTATCTATCTACACATCTACTGCCCGTCGGTCGCATCCCGTGAGAGGTAGATTCGACCAAAAAAAAAATCCTTTATTTTCGTCCCTACTCATTAACGATCTTATTTTCACTTTTATTTTATTTTTACCTCTACTTCTACTCGTTTTCCCTCCACTACTGATGTTTCTTTTCTTGTTTTTTTTCTTTTTTTTTCCTCCGAATTGATACTGTGTACTTAAATTTCGCCTCCACATTTCGTTTTTTATTTTATCGTGGCCTCTCGTTTTCTTTGCTGCATATTTGATGGTTTACTTTTATAAATATGGGGGTTCTTGTTTGATGTGTGTGCGTTATTCACCACATTCCTGAAGATTATTTGTGTGTGTGTGTGTGTGTGTGTGTGTGTGTGTGTGTGTGTGTGTGTGTGTGTGTGTGTGAGAGAGAGAGAGAGAGAGAGAGAGAGAGAGAGAGAGAGAGAGAGAGAGGAGGCAGGCAAGAAGCAAGTCGAGAAGGTCAATAAACAATTATATTTACTTTGCAAGTTCATTCCAGAAGTGTGTTTTTTTCTTTCTTTTTTTCTCTTATCCTCCTCCGCCTCGCTAAGTCGGGAGGAAGGTTTCTCGGGGAGGTTTCTGGGGTTCAAATGGGTTTCTCTTGGGGTTCAAATGGGTTTCTCTTGGGGTTCAAATGGATTTCTCTTGGGGTTCAAATGGGTTTCTCTTGGGGGTTCAAATGGATTTCTCTTGGGGTTCTAATAGGTTTCTCCTGGGGATTCAAAAGAGTTTCTCCTGGGGGTTCCAATGGGTTTCTCTTGGGGTTCTACTGGGTTTCTCTTGGGGTTCTACTGGGTTTCTCTCGGGGTTCAAATGGGTTTCTCTCGGGGTTCAAATGGGTTTCTCTCGGGGTTCAAATGGGTTTCTCTTGGGTTCTATTGGGTTTCTCTTGGGTTTCTCTTGGGGTTCTATTGGGTTTCTCTTGGGGTTCTATTGGGTTTCTCTTGGGGTTCTATTGCGTTTCTCTTGGGGTTCTATTGGGTTTCTCTTGGGGTTCTACTGGGTTTCTCTTGGGGTTCTACTGGGTTTCTCTTGGGGTTCTAATGGGTTTCTCTTGGGGTTCTATTGGGTTTCTCTTGGGGTTCTATTGGGTTTCTCTTGGGGTTCTAATGGGTTTCTCTAAGGGTTCTAATGGGTTTCTCTTGGGGTTCTAATGGGTTTCTCCTGGGGATTCAAAAGGGTTTCTCCTGGGGGTTCTAATGGGTTTCTCTTGGGGTTCTAATAGGTTTCTCTTGGGGTTCTAATAGGTTTCTCTTGGGGTTCTAATGGGTTTCTCTTGGGGTTCTATTCGTTTTTTCTTGGGGTTCTTTTGGGTTTCTCTGGGGTTTTATTGGGCATTTCTGGAGGGTTCAGCAAGGTTTTATTTAGGTTTTACTGGAGTGATTAAGAAGCCTGTCTTTGTGGGGTTTCCTGAGAATTTCCTGAGAAATAATCCAGGTTTACAGCACTAATCCAATCGCTAATCCAGCCCCACACCACTAATCCCAGGCTGTGTGTGTGTGTGTGTGTGTGTGTGTGTGTGTGTGTGTGTGTGTGTGTGTGTGTGTGTGTGTGTGTGTGTGTGTGTGTGTGTGTGGATTACCCCAGGCTGTCCATCAGGATACAGCGCACCTCATTACCCTCCTCACACACACACACACACACACACACACAAAACCCCACCTCCCTTATCTGACCTATATTTAGTTAAGCGCTGACGGTTGCAGGAGTCACCAACCCTATCAATCTAAAAAAAAAAATGAACTGGAAAAATATAAATCACACACAAAATGAAGAAAAAAAAATCCCATCATCATCATCATCATCACCATCACCATCATCATCATTATCATCATCAACATCATCTTCATCATCATCATTTTCATCATCATCATCATCATAATCATCATCATCACAGCCACATTATAAACATTCATATGTATATCAATTCCACATTCCCCACTGGGTTTCCCCCCTCCCCCCCAAAAAAAAGTTATAATTCTGGTGGTTAGTATTGTTGGCTATTGCTATGGATGGAAAGAATGTTTTCTGTTTATACCGCAATATCACCCCAAAATCTCCCCACTCCCTTCTCTCTCTCTCTCTCTCTCTCCTGGGTATGCTACAGGGAGAGGGATTTTATTGTGTGTGTGTGTGTGTGTGTGTGTGTGTGTGTGTGTGTGTGTGTGTGTGTGTGTGCAGGGCAAGTCGGAACAGCATAAAAGTGAACTCAACATGCACTGCATAGGAGGTGAGTGGGGGGGGGAGCGAATGGGAACGAGAGAGAGAGAGAGAGAGAGAGAGAGAGAGAGAGAGTGGGGTAAAAATGCAAAATCCCCAAATTTTCTATTTTTCCCCAACACAGAACCCAAAATTCCCCATCCAACACCGCCACTGCCTATGTGCGTGTCTGGCCTAGGGAATTATTGAGGGGAAATATTCTCTCACATCCTTAATAAATACTGACAAGTCCTCTCTCTCTCTCTCTCTCTCTTCTGGCAGCCTACCTTCCCTCTCGCCTATTCTGACAATCCCCCCTCTCTCTTCCCGAACCTTTCAACACTTTTCCAACCCTTTCTCTTTTATATTCTTCCTCCCCTCTCTTCATTCCCCCCCCCACTCTTCCCCTCATCCTACAATCCCTCTCCCCTTTTCCACCTCCCATTTCCCCTCCAATACCCCTCACTCTGCTTTATCATTTTCAGTATAACATTAGAGGACTGAATTATGTTGAGAAATCGTAATGGTTTGAGATAAAAAGTAACCTGATTTCACCCCTTCCTTACCATAAATTACTCAGAATAATAAGGAAGTGGTTGTTTTAGGTCTGTCTGTCTGTCTGTCACACACACACACACACACACACACACACACACACACACACACACACTCACCTTCACCACCCCAAAAACACACATCCCACCCCCACAAACACAAAAAAAACACTCTAACACACACACCTCCACTACTACACAAGCACACACCCCACCCCACAAACCCCCTCCAATCCCCACCCCCACATAAACACACCCACATCCCACAGCCCAACACACACACACACACAGCCCAAGCCACGCCCATTTCACTGCACATTTTAAATAACTGACAACGCCACATACATAAAAACGTGAAAATAAATAATGAATAATTCCAGCTTCCATGTATTCACAATTACGGAAACTGTAATGGCCTCAGTATATCGTTAGCTGCCCTTTTATAACTTGCTAAATCGGAAAAATGAAAAATGTCAAAAATATAAACGCATTCTTTTTGTGTGGAGCTGTGTGTGTGTGTTTGTGGGGGGAGGTGATTGTAAGTGTGTGTGTGTGTGTGTGTGTGTGTGTGTGTGTGTGTGTGTGTGTGTGTGTGTGTGTGTGTGTGTGTGTGTGTGTGTGTGTGTGTGTGTGTGTGTGTGTGTGTGTGTGTGTGTGTGAGGTGACTGAGTGAGTGCATGGGTCTGCGTGCGTGAGCGTGAAAATATACCTGGCGACAATTCAGATTTCGTCAATTCAATTTCCTCCACTGCAAACCCGAAGCAAAAAGAAAAAAAAAATCGAGCCAGCAAAATCTACATGATCAGGACTACATTGTGGGGCATGCAATACTGATGTCATTAGTCCCTTTACTAATAAAATCGTGTGGCAGTAAAGAGAATAAAAAATAAAGTTATCCTGCCAAAGAATTTAATGACGATGGTAGAAATGATTCAGTAATAGACTAAGTAAATAAATAAAGCATATGAGAGAGGGGTGTGTGAGTTGGGAGCAGGGCAGTGAAATGGCGGGGGACAGGGCGACGTGGAGGCGATTTGTTTGTGACCACCCCGTACGGGATTGCGGCGTCTGGCAATAGATAGACAGATAGAATAAAGCACAAATAACGTTATCTTAGTAAAGGCTTTAATGTAGGCGGTTTTTAGTCCTTTATTTTAATATACGGTATAGGTGGTTCCGTAACAAATTTTCCCCAGCGATTTATTTTACGTGTTACACCTTCAAATTCCTTCTTATTCTGCTTATATCGTTTCCATATCGACGTAGCCTGCTAAGTAACAATATATATATATATATATATATATATATATATATAAAAGGTAAGCAAGGCACAAGATGATAAAGTGCTACATGCAAAAATAATCGCTAAAGAACAAATGCTAATTCCAAAGCCACTTAACAATGCGACACTTAACCCCTTCACTACGAGGGGGGGGGTCTCTGCTATAAGGGATATTTGCTATGGAAGTCGACTAAAGATGGCTAGAAGAGAATGAATCTCTCTCTCTCTCTCTCTCTCTCTGACAGACAGACAGACACACACACACACACACACACACACACACACACACACACACACACGACCCCCTCAAAAAAAAGACCCAAACGCCACTCCATGCTATCGTCAGGTCCCAAAAAATAAATTAATTGAACCCACACTTTTCCACTGATTTTTTTTTTTTTTCACTGCGTCGCACGTTGCCGGGTATATGAAAGCGAGGCGTGCGTACTTTCCTGATGTTGTCGTTGTTGTTGTTGTTCTAAGGGAAAATTCTGACTTGAATCTACGTACAACACTCACCTTCAGTGGGTTTAATATCCACTCTTTACTCCATCACCCCTAACCAACCCAGACTATCCCATCCACTACTCTCTCCACCCCACCCACTCGTCTATCCACCCCATCCTTATCACAAACTCTCTCCCTCTCTCTCTCTCTCTCTCTCTCTCTCTCTCTCTCTCTCGCTCCTACACAATGCACAAGGTCCAGGTCTCACGCCAGTCATGTCCGAAACACACTCAACTCCACACTCACCCTTCTGTTTCCTGGCCCATGTATTATTAGTGGGGGGACCTTGTTACCTGTCTGACCCCCCCTCCCTTCCCCAAATCCCCCACCCACCTTTCCCCCTCACCCTCCACTCTCTCCCCATTCATCTCCCTCCTTTCCTCTTCCCTCTCCTATTCTCTTCTCTTTCCTTAATAAACATTTTCATTTCTTTCCACCTCCTCCTCCTCTCATTCTCCTTACCTGTTTCCCACATCATCTCTCTCTCTCTCTCCCTCCCTCCCTCCCTCCCTCTCTCTCTCTCTCTCTCTCTCTCTCTAATTCACTACTGCCATTCTTCTCTTCATTACCCTATTACCCATGAGGTCATCAGTACCTGCAATTTAATAATGGCTGAGAAATGGGCTCTTGATAATATAGAATTTATCAGTCAAAATTAGCCAAAAATAAGACAGATAGATATACAGATAGATAGACAGACAGAGACAGATGACTGGATAGACAGAATGAGAGAGAGAGAGAGAGAGAGAGAGAGAGAGAGAGAGAGAGAGAGAGAGAGAGAGAGAGAGAGAGAAACAAGATCCTAGAAAGCTAGTTTGAGCGTGCGTTTCATATTCTGAAAGTCGAACAGAGTTGGACTTATGAGGGGGAGGACGACTGACTGATAGATACACAAAATGATAGATATAGAACTAACAAATACAGATAGATAGGTGGATGGATAGATAATTTAAAAATAGATGTAGGTATCAATATTGGATAGACACAAATACACACTGCAGCAGACGCAAAAAAAAAAAAAAAAAAAAAGAGATTTGCAGGTAATATTGTATACATATAAAGACTTACATACGGGAAAGGGAAATCAGATATAGACAGATAGATAGATAGACAGATATCGATTTATAGTGGGGGAGGGAGAAAGCTTGATACTGTGTGTGTGTGTGTGTGTGTGTGTGTGTGTGTGTGTGTGTGTGTAACTTCAAACACCCACAATGCCCTCAGTGGACAAGGGTCAGGTAAGTTAAGGTCAGGTGGGGTCAGGTGAGATTAAGAGGTGGCCATGGAATGTGTGTGTGTGTGTGTGTGTGTGTGTGTGTGTGTGTGTGTGTGTGTGTGTGTGTGTGTGTGTGTGTGTGTGTGTGTGTGTGTCTCAAACTTTATAGAATTATTAACTCACTTTCAATCAAACTGACTCACAGCCATAGCTATTCCCTCTCTCTCTCTCTCTCTCTCTCTCTCTCTCACCAAATATTCAACAGCCTTGAAAGGATATATTGCCTGCCTCAATACTTCTGCAAAAAATTTTAAATCCTTTCTACATATAATTTCCAATACACTTTTTTCACTAGTAATTCTTGTTTTCGGTATTTTTTTTACATTGTGGATTTTTCTTAACTCCTTTTTTATTACTGGAAAACCACAAAAAAATATTCTAAAATTACTGAAGATGTAGGGACGAAAAAGGAGCAGAAACAATAGATGAAGGAAGATCAGAAACAAGAGAGTACTTAGCGTGGGATAGGATTCTTTGTTCAAAATCCCATTATTATATTCCATACAGTACCCACAATCGCTTATAACCTCCTCTCTTCCTCAACCTCACACCTCAACCACCCCACCCATATGCAACACCTTTTAGGCCATCTGGGCTTCATATTCCCTTCTATCCACATCCAAAACCTTACCATCCATCCACCCAACTAGCCATACACAGCCTCCACAATAATAAAAATATCCATCCAACCATCTATCCACCAAACATCCCAGCCAGTCAGCCAGCTATCTCAGTCATACATTCAATCAACAACTAACTCATCCCCAACCAAAACAACAATCCAACCTCCCTAACCAAACGAGCAACCACTCATCCAATAACATCCACTTCTCTGCTAGAAAGCCTTCCCCTCCCCAACCACCCCACCCACCTGTTACAACCAAAAACTACCATCCAATCATCCCCAACCACAACACACCACTCATCCCAACAGCCCCCGCTTCCCTGCCATAAAGCCTCCCCCCCTCTAACCCCTCCCCAACCACCTGTTACCCTTGTCAGGTCATCCATGCTTTATATCCCCCGCCAACTGCATTGACACCGACCAGCATAAAATCTTCATGTACATTTGCCAGCGATAGGATCCACCCGAGTTACGACAGATGGAGAGTGAGATACAGGGAGAGGGAAAGAGAGGGATGGAGAGGGAGAGGGAGATACAGGGAGAGGGACAGGGAATCAGAGAAGTGGGAGAGGGAAATACAGAGACATCCAGCGAGAAAGAAGCAGTGGGATAGGATGAAGGATTGGGACTGGGATTGGGGGAGGTGTGGCTGAATCGGTAGAGAGGCGGCTTGCAGTCCTAATGGACCCAGGATCGAATCCCGGCTGGGGCAGGGAACAGTTTAAGGATTTGAATTTCCTAAAAGCAGACTTTCCTGATCTACCAGATGACCCGCCGACATGTCATAAAAGTACCTCCGCTAATACCAGTACACTAGTCCTGTATGAGACAGCCCTAGCATGTATTCAATATGGACGGTGGGTGTTAGCGCCGAAGTGGTGACATGTGGAGGTGTAGGAGGACTACTGGGCCTTGGGATGGGCCACTGCCCCCAAGAAATAGACCCTGAGCGTTTGCCCAGAGTCGGACACGTAAAAAAAAAAAAAAAAAAAAAAGGTAGACGAATGGGAGGGGGAGAGAGAGAGACAGTGCCAAAGAGAAATAAGGAGAGACGAGGGAGTGTTTACAGTAAAGGAAGCACATGAATAATTTCCTGATTCTATGTTCTTTTTCCTTTTTAGAGTTTATCGACGGTCAGTAATTTTAGGGGATCACTTTTACACCCTTGCCCTCTCAGTACCAACCTAAATTCACCAGTTTTAAGGGATTACACCTACAGCTTTTGTTCTCGTTACCTAAAGATGAGGGTGTGTAAAGGACTTCCAATTTTTTCACCAATTACAGAACATTACTCCTGCGATTTCCAGGTCACAGTTGATGAAGCTGAGAAGGATTTTTTTCAGGGCGAATCGACAATTAATATGATTTTGGTCAATTTGGGGTGACATTCTCGTACATTATATAGTGGGGATTTATGTATAACTTGGTGATTTTACAAGCTACGGAAGAACATATTAAAGTTCTTATTCACCTACCGTACTATGGAGATGATGTTGAATTTGAGGGTAAGGCCACATAATTATTCCCTTCACCATCATCTTCTCTTCTTTCTTCCCTCAAGCATCTCCTTCGTGTTTCCTTCTTCCTCCTCCCTCTCCTTTCTTTCCTCTCAATTTTCTCCTCCCTTTTCCTTCTTCCTTCCCTCAAGCTTCTCCTTCTTGCCTCCTTTCCTCCTCTTCCCTTTCCTTTCTTTCCTTCCTTATCATTCTCCTTTGTGTCTCCTATCCTCCTCCTTCCTTCCTTATACCTACGTACACCTTCCTTCCTCCGCCTCCATCGTACCTCCTGTTCTCTCTCTCTCTCTCTCTCAACTTTGATTCCCTCCATTCTTTTCCTTTCCTTATTTCTTCCCTTTCCATCGCCTCCCTTTATTTTCTCATATTTCAGACTTTCTTACGATCTCCACACTCACAAACACACTCCCTTCTTCATGGCTTAGATTTCTCGCTCACTCTATCCCTCCACTTACTCTCTCTCACAATTTTTCTCCTCTTGCACCGTTTTCTTTCTCTTTTTTAGTGCTCTCTCTCTCTCTCTCTCTCTCTCTCTCTCTCTCTCTCTCTCTCTCGTACGAAAAAAAAAAAAAAACACAAGGCAGCTGCAGTCCCCCCTCCCCCCTAGTAACCAAGGAGATAAAGTTGCATCATTAGTCGTGTGAAAGAAAATAAGTCCCTTTCCCTCCCACCCACCCACTCTCTCTCTCTCTCTCTCTCTCTCTCTCTCTCTCTCTCTCTCTCACACACACACACACACACACACACACACACACACATTTCTTTCAAAGGTTTCCATGTGCATCGCCTTTTACCATCCTGAGAGAGAGAGAGAGAGAGAGAGAGAGAGAGAGAGAGAGAGAGAGAGAGAGAATTTTCACCCGCATAAAAACGAAATATAGAGCGAAAAAAATTACTCTCAGGAGACTATAAATTCAGGAAGCCATCTGAATATACTTCGCTATATTATTATTATTATTATTATTATTATTATCATTATTATTATTATTATTATTATTATTATTACTGCTATTATTACTACTACTATAATCATCACCCTCACCATAATCACCACCACCACCACCATCATAATCACCACCACCACCACCACCACCACCACAAGAATCACAAGCAAATGCAAGAACCTCTCAGTAGATTACCTGAGGGATGGAGCCACATTTCCACTCACTCCTCAAACAAGCCTTTAAAAATTAGTATTAAATTTGGAGCACAAAATAAATTAATAAATAAGCTTAAAGTTGAAAGCTGCCCCTCTCCATCAGTAGCAAGACCAACATTTTATTTCCTCTTATTTCTCTGGTAACCTAAATAAGAACGTTTCTCCCTAAAATGTTTCGACAAATGTAAACGTTTCCTCCCAAAAATGTTTCGACATACAAACGTCTCCTACTTTAATGTTTCGACAAGTAAAAACGTTTCGTACCTATACTGTTCTTACAGAAATAAACGTTTCCTCCCTACAACGTTTCGACAAATACAAACGTTCCCTACCTATTCTATTTTTAAATATAACTTTGAAAATACAAGAGGGAACACTGATTTATCCTCACAAAATTTCTCTAACTAAAACTGCCAATACATAAATGCAAAGGTCAAACAACAAAACCAATTCCACAGACAGAAGCAGCCAGATGAGAGAGAGAGAGAGAGAGAGAGAGAGAGAGAGAGAGAGAGAGAGAGAGAGAGAGAGAGAGAGAGAGAGAGAGAGAGAGAGAGAGAGAGCCCAGACAGATAGCCAAACTTCAGACAAGCAGACAGGACAGACAGACAGACAGACAAGCCCCAGATAGACAGCCAAACGTCAGACAGGCAGACAGACAGCCAATCCCACATTTCACCCCTGATTGTATCCCAGCGCCACGCACAAAACTCATGTCCCTTCGCTCGCCCATCCAGGAATGTTTCATCACAAGGAGGAAAAATACTGGGACAATTTTTTTCCTTTTTTTTTGTTTGTTTCGGTCGGGTTCTGACGGAAAACATGCGTACGGGGAGTGGTGTCTGACGGAGGGGGAGAGAGGGAGATGGAGGGAAAAATGGGGAGAGGAAGGGAGGTACATGGGGAGAAATGGAACAAGGAAGGATGCGGTAGACATGGAGAGGTAGGGGAGAGAGATTGTGAGGATAAGGGGAGAAAGAGATGTTGAGGGATGGGAAGAGGGGAGGGAGATATTGACTGAAGTGAGGGAGAGGGAGGGGAAGGAGAGGGGAAGAGAAGGAAGAGGTGAAGGAAGGGAGGAGAGGAAGAAAAGGTGAGTCAGAGAGAGAGGAAAGGGTATGTGTGGAAGGACGAGGAAATGAGGGCAGAGGAGGGGGTCAAAGGGGAAAGAAGGAAGTAAGGGGAAGCAACGGAGTGGAAAGAAGGGGGACGAGGGAGAGGCAGAGGGTTGAAGGAAGGGAAGGAGGAAGATGTGGAGGGGAGAGGGGTGGGGAGAGACAGAAGGTGGAGGGATGGTGGATGTGAGGAGAGGATGGAGGAAAGGTGGAAGGGAGATGAAGAGAGTGGAGGAAGAGTGGGAGGGACAGCGAAATGTGGAGGGAAAAAAGGTTGTTGTTGCAAGGGACTGGAAAAATAATATGTAAAAAAAAAAAAAAAGATGTAAGCGTGCGAACGAGGAAACAGGAAGTATGGATGAGAATGTGGTGGGAAGAATCAAGGTATTAAAGAAAGATGAATGGTAATCTAAGAGGAATAGTAATGAAAGATGAATGGTAGTGAAAGATGAATGGTAGTGAATGATGAATGGTAGTAAAAGATGAATGGTAGTGAAAGATGAATGGTAATGAAAGATGAATGGTAATGAAAGATGAATGGTAGTAAAAGGTGCATGGTAGTGAAAGATGAATGGTAGTGAAAGATGAATGGTAATGAAAAAATGGTAATGTAAAATGAATGACAAAACAATGAAGCGTGAACAGATAAAATAATAAACAAAAATAAATGCTGAAGTTATTGTTATTCTTGCAACCTTAAGCTCGTCTCAATGTGAACCCAGTGGACTGCAGGCTGAGGCTCGCCATCCTCATTGAAGATGGTGGGGAAGGAGCTGAGTGACGTTTATAATAGCAAACACATTTCCTAGGCGATTTATTTTGTTTGTTACATCTTATTGTCCTCCTCCTTGAAGACGAAGAATTTGAGAGACGTTTATTTAGCAAACACATTTTCCTAAGCGATTTATTTTGCTTATTACACCATACTGTTCTATTCTATGTTCTAAAGATCCTTCAAACATCGCCATACTCAGGATAAATAGCATAAAAAAGGATGTTAACCAGGCAGTAGGATCACTCAGCTACATCAGTGCCACCACGTGAAGGCGTCTCTCAATGGCACATAGTTTGGAGTTGACAGGGTACAGAAAGAAGTTCCAACGAAGAGGAGATAAGAGGAAAGAGGAGGAAGTGTGGATGATAAAGAAAGGAGAAGAGGGTATGAATGAGAGAGAGAGAGAGAGAGAGAGAGAGAGAGAGAGAGAGAGAGAGAGAGAGCAATGGACTGTGAGAAAGTGGAAAAAAAAATAACTCGACGCTGAAACGGAAAGGAAAAAGAAAGAGAAATGTTGTGAAAGAGAGAGAGAAAAAAGTGAGAGTGAGTGAAGGAGACGTGAAGTGTGAAAAAGAGAGCGAGAGGTGAAGTGTGAAAGAGAGTGAGAGAAAAAGAGTAGGGCCATGATCCAAAGTCAATGGACGAGGAAGAGTGAGAGAGAGAGAGAGAGAGAGAGAGAGAGAGAGAGAGAGAGAGAAATGGTGAGAAAAACGGTGCAAAAAAATATAAAGAGAGAGAGAGAGAGAGAGAGAGAGAGAGAGAGAGAGAGAGAGAGAGAGAGAGAGAGAACGGAGGTACCAGAAAAAAAAATGAGGGAGGGTGAGGGTGAGTTGATGTGTGAATGAGAAAAAGGGGAGAAAAGTTTGAGAGGGAGAGTACAAATGGGGAGAGGGGAGGGGATGGTGGGGAGAGGGGAGGGGATGGTAGGGGAAGGAGGGAAAGTAATGGGGAAGGGGGAAAGAGAGAGAGAATGGTCTGGGAGGGAGAGGGAGAATGGTTGGGGGGGAAGAGGATGGTAAACTAGGGAGAGGATGGTGTGAGGATAGGGAAGGAGAGAAAGGGAAGGGAGGAAACATAAGAGAGAGAGAGGAGGAACTGTGAGGGAGGGGAAGAGAACAGTGAAGAGTGGAGGAGAGAGAATCGTAGAGGAGGGAGAGAATGGTGAAGAGGAGAGGGAAGGGATGAAAGAGAGGAGAGAAGGATGAGTGGGGGAAAAGATAAAGATGATAAGAAAGGGAAAGGAGGGGATGGCGTGTAACAGGAAAAATAATGAAGGCAGGAAGGGGAGGGGAGGGGGAAAGGGGTGGAAAGTAGGGGGTGAGGGAAGGTGGTGAAGGCAGAAAAGAAATGACTGGGAACTAGCGATAGAAAATGAAAAAAGACTGACTGACAAAATGGGCTATGATAAAAAGAGAAGGAATGGAGATGAGAATGAAGAAGGAAAAGGAGGGAAAGGAGATGAAGATGAGGAGGAAGGTGGAAAATGATAAGAAAGAGAAAGACATGGATAAGAGAGAAAGGAAGGAGGAGGTGAGAGGCGAGAGGTGAAGAAGGAGATGAAACACGAGAAAGCTGATTGAGTGAGAGACAGGGAGGGGAGGGGAGGGGAAGGGAGGGGAGGGGAGGGGAGGGAGGGGAGGGGAGGGGAGGGTGGGGGAGGGAGGGGAGGGGAGGGGAGTGAGAGGGAGGGGAGGGGGGACCAACTCCGTGTAGCCACAAAACCAGGTAAGTCTAGATGAGCACCTGGCACGCTCTTTGTGTGTGTGTGTGTGTGTGTGTGTGTGTGTGTGTGTGTGTGTGTGTGTGTGTGTGTGTGTGTGTGTGTGTGTGTGTGTGTGTGTGTGTCAGGACTAGGAAGGAAGAATGTGAGAGAAAGAAATATGGATGCAAAGAGAGTGACAGAGAGAGAGAGAGAGAGAGAGAGAGAGAGAGAAAGAGGGGAGGCAGGAGAGGAAGATAAAGGCTCTGTTATGGGAGTGAGGTGCAGGGAGAAAGAGAATGCGGAGGAAAGAGAGAGAGACGAGAGAGAGAATGGGAGGGAGAGAAATAAAATGGAAGAGAAAGTGGACGGGAGGGGTAGTGAGAATAAGATGTGAGGAACGGAGAGAGAGAGAGAGAGAGAGAGAGAGAGAGAGAGAGAGAGAGAGAGAGAGAGAGAGAAGAGGAAAGGGAGGGAGGGAAAAAAGGGGAGGGAGAAAGGGATGTCAAAGGAAAAGGGTGGGGGGGAGGGGGAGGGAGGCTGATGATTGGGGGAGGCAGACAAGAGAGAGATGCTGAGGAGGGAGGGAGGGAACTAGGGAGAGAGGAAGAAGGAAGGGGGGGGAGGAAAGGAGGGAGGTGATGGTAAGGGAGGGAGAGAGGAAAGAAAGGCGAAGGAAGGAGAAGGAGGGAATCAGGTGAGGAGGAAGGGAGATGATGGTCAGGGAGGTAAGGATGGAGGGAAGGAGGGAGTGAAGAAAGGATGAAGGGTAGGAGGGAGTGAAGAAAGGATGGAGGGAAGGAGGGAGTGAAGGAAGGATGGAGGGAAGGAGGGAATCAGGTGAGGATCAAGGGAGGAAAAAAAGGAAAACAGGAAACAAGAATTTATGGTATTAGGAGGAGGAGACGGAAGAGAAGGAGGAGGAGGAAGAGGAAGAGGAAGAGGAGGAGGAAGAGGAGGAGGAGGAGGAGGAGGAGGAGGAAGAGGACGAGGAAGAGAGGCGTGGATGTAAGGAAACGTGAATCATTCTCCTCACACTTTCACGAATATATAACCACTTCAATACGATTATTTCTTCCTCTTTATTCACCTACTCAGGATGAATCAAAGAGGACAGCAATAAGAAGAGGACTGAAATAAGAGGAAGAGTATAGAGGGATAGAAAAAAGAGGAAATAAGAAGAAAAAGAAGGGAAAAGAAATGAGAGAGAGAGAGAGAGAGAGAGAGAGAGAGAATTAACATTAAACATTATGGTAAAAGTGGAAGGATTTGCGTCTTTTTGCGTGCGCTGGTCTGTGTGTGTTTACATGTGTGCGTGTGTGTTGCTGTGCATGACTGAGCGTGTGCACACTCCGGAAGCAAAAGCGATTTATCAGGAATTTGCACACAGTGTGGATAAATCGGTGTGTGTGTGTGTGTGTGTGTGTGTGTGTGTGTGTGTGTGTGTGTGTGTGTGTGTGTGTGTGTGTGTGTGTGTGTGTGTGCAAGAAGGGTGTAAGAGAGTCACTCATCATCATTTCCACTCCAAACACGACGCTTCATCTCCCTTTCATCTCCTTCTCATCTCTCTCTCTCTCTCTCTCTCTCTCTCTCAGTGATTCATCTCCCTTATCACTGGCAAAAACAACCTCCTCACTTGCTCATTTTTCACTCCTCATTTCTCAAGCTCATTACACATTCCTGGGTGTTCATCTAGCCTTCTCTCTCTCTCTCTCTCTCTCTCTCTCTCTCTCTCTAGTTCTTGGTACTTCATTTACAGATTTTTTTTTCGTTTTTACATTTTCTTTCAATTCCTTACCTTGTGTGTGTGTGTGTGTGTGTGTGTGTGTGTGTGTGTGTGTGTGTGTGTGTGTGTGTGTGTGTGTGTGTGTGTGTGTGTGTGTGAGAGAGAGAGAGAGAGAGAGAGAGAGAGAGAGAGAGAGAGAGAGAGAGAGAGAGGACGTTCACGTGTATGTGTGTATGTTTACTCTTTCTCTACTGACAGAAACTTCAAAAAAAAAAGAAATAAAAAAACAAGAAAAAACGAAACAATATGAAAAAAAAAAAAAGCGAGGTAACCCCAACCATCATAACAAGAATACAAACCAAACACACCTCGCCGCCTGTGCCATATATCTTCGTTCAGTGTCAGATTATAACATGTAGTTTTTTTCCACGATTTATTCATGCGTTTTGCTTCGGGGAGAGAGAGAGAGAGACACACACACACACACACACACACACACACACACACACACACACACACACACACACACACACACACATACACACACACACACACACACACACATACACACACACACACACACACACACACACACACCACATCTTCTATACACAAAAGATCACATGTTTCTATACTCTCTCGTGTCGCATCCTGTAAGAGGTTGCCATGACAACAGCTGTCCCCTCACTCTACTTCCCCCTCATCTCCATCCCTACCACCCCACGCCACCTTCCCTCATGAACTACACCTCTTTCCTCCTTTTCCCTCTTAGTCTTATATTGGAACACTGCTAAATCGAAACGGCGCTAAATTGAAACAGCGCTTAATCCAAACAGCGCTAAATCCAAACAGCGCTAAATTATATATGCACTAGTGAACAATAGTTAATGTGAAAAGAACTGGATTTGATATGGATTTTGGATGGATGATACAGAAAAAAAAAAAAAAAACTTTCAATGAGGAAGACAGAACTTAACAAGAATGGGTTATGTCTGGGGTTCTTTTGTGACACTAGATATCCACTTACCCTATACACACTACCACTTGATTCACTTACCCTGCACACTACCACTTGATATCCACTTACCCTACACACTACCACTTGATTCACTTACCCTGCACACTACCAACTGATATCCACTTACCCTACACACTACCACTTGATTCACTTACCCTGCACACTACCAACTGATATCCACTTACCCTACACACTACCACTTGATTCACTTACCCTACACACTACCACTTGATTCACTTACCCTACACACTACCACTTGATTCACTTACCCTACACACTACCACTTGATTCACATACCCTACACACTACCACTTGATTCACTTACCCTACACACTACCACTTGATTCTCTGTCCACTTCACTTTGTGTACACACTACCACTTGATATTCACTTACTAACACTTGATATCCACTCACCGTTCACTCTAACACTTAAGTAACACTCCAATATTCAGGTCGGTTAAAGAAGCTCCCTATCACCTTTTCCTAAGCGACTTATTTTGCTTATTTCACAATACTGTCTTGTGCGTTGCCTAAATCATTCTATTATCGCCATACTATGCACAGATAACGTGCAAGGGGATGTTAACCTGCTATATCCAAAAATGAATCGCTATGGAAGAGGTGTTAGGGAACTTTCTTATCCGACTAAATGCCAGCCTTAAACTAACACACCACATAAATATTTTCCTCTATTTTATCGATTCATTTACCTATCTCTTTTACTGTTTTTCTCTCATTTCTCTGTTTTTTCTTTTATTTTTCTTTCTCTTAATTATATCGCACTAGTAAAATAAGAAAAAGCACTATGCGAGACAATAAATAATAAAAATAATAATAATAACAATAATAATAATAACAATAATAATAATAATAATAATAATAATAATAATAATAATAAACCTCGATGTAAAAAATTATCTTTGCAGAATTACTGAGGCAAAATTATTATTATTATTATTATTATTATTATCATTATTATTATAATTATTAATATCGTTCTTTTTATTATTATTTTCTGTTATCGCCGGGTCGTATTAGACAAAGATATACCATGCGCACATTTCCACTGTCACCAATTAGTGTTCTGTTCTGCCTTTCTCAAGCTCATTTCTGCCATTTTCGTGCTCATTTCTACCATATTCATTACTATTTCTGTATTACCGTGCTCATTTCTCCCATTTTCGTGCTCATTTCTGCCATATTCGTGTTCATTTCCAACCATTTTCGTGCTTATTTCATATTTAATTTATTTTGTCATTTTCTTGTTCATTTATCCCATATTCGTGCTCATTTCTCCATTTTCGTGCTCATTTCTCCCATTTCCGTGTTCATTTCTCCCATACTCGTGATCATTTCCGGTATATTATGCTTGTAACTCAGACAATCGTGCTCGTTTCCGTATATCCGAATTAATTTATATTATTTTCGTGTTTACTGTATTTAGGGGAATTTTTCGTCCTCATGTTCATATATATAATTTTTTTTTTTTTCATGGCCATTTGTGTCACTTTTTTTTTTTTTTTTTTAGGAAGATTACCAAACACCTTCTCCTTAGCAGTTTATTTAGATTCTGCTCCGTTACTACATTCCTGTGAGTTTTTCATTCAATCTATGTCTACATTAAAAAGATAAAAAGAAGAAAAAAGGTTATAATTAAGTGGTCTGGAAAATAAATCGCTAAGGAAGAGGTGTTAGGGAGTCAAGGAGGCGCGTGTCGTTTTGTCGCCCTTGCCGTTCTGGCTCCTTAACCCCTTCACGACGAGGACGGAACGTAATACGCTATTCTAAGTACAGCTATCTTGTCGTTTACTTAAAGATCTTAACCTCACGTCTTAGGAAACGACAAGACACACTGAGTCGCTTTTCTTCATCTTTTTTTTTTTTTAAGGAAGAAGGAACCAAAGGCCAGAAGTTAATGAGCGAGTCTTAAACCTGTCCCCCTTTCACAGCGATTCTTATTTAGTCATTATTTTTTTCTGCTTGCTTTGTGGATTTTAATCTGTCTCTCTCATACAGAAAAGCAAACAGCAGCAAACGCAACACCCAACAGCACCAAACAGCACCCAACAGAACTAAACACAGCACCCAACACAGCACCAAACAGAGCTCAACACAGCACGTCGCTTTATCATTCAGTGTGGGTCTCGCCTCCTTTAGCCTCGTGAAGCCTCTCTCATGACGGTATATTTTCGCCACCGTCAAACCATTTCATTCAGCCCAGTAGACGCCCTTCCCAGTGTCGCACGCAAACACCACAACACTCAACTTTATCGCTTGCTGTGAGGGCGTTAACTTGTCTCCCTTTCACAGCAACACACAGCAAACAGCATGCACAGTATCGCGTTGCTGTTTCTGACTTCCCCCACCTCAACCTGTCTCCCTTACACAGCACAACACAGCACACACCAAACACAATATCTCCATATTGCCGTTTCTGGTTCCCTCACCTTAACACAGCGCAGGACACAGCACACACACTATCGCCATGTTGCTCTTTCTGCTTCCCTCATCTTAACACAGCACAACACAGCAAACACAGTATCTCCACGTTGCTGTTTCTAGTTCCCCCAACAGAGCAATTACAGCAGGAATGGCCGGTGTTTACCTGCTGTCCACCTGAACGCTAAAACAGGCCACAATCCCAGCCTCGAGCCGTCGCAGGAGGAAGCAAGAGAGATACAGAATGCGGCACCAGCATCTTCCCCAATGCCTGACCAAAACATAGCGGAAAAATCGAAGCCATCTGAAACACACGCTAGTAAGAAATGTGGTTTTTCACTGTACTTCGCCAGATGTTAATTTTCTTCACACGGTACTGGTAAGATACTTGTTTTCCTAGTCTAACTATCTACCTACCCATCTATCTATCTGTCTATCCATCTGCACTGCCGCCGACAATAATACCTTTACATTTCCTTACGACCGCATATGATTACACTGTTGATTGGATTGGCAAAATACCTGAAGATCAATACCATACTCCTTTCACTCTAAGCTGACCTAAAATTTGCCATCCCCTCACCTTGAAATCTGAACTGTAACACTGGACACTAGAATACGGTGCTAGTCACGAAGAAGTATTATTAGAAAAGAGGTAGAGCCGTGGCGATGATATTTTCTGCCACTGATCTACGTGAAATAGGACACAAAAGGGACAAAAACCTGGGCCAGAGTAAAAATAGTGAAGTACAAAAAGAAAATTATAACCTTTATTAATTAGACTGTTTAATTACCAGGTTCACACTGGGGTTCTGTGTAATTACCAGGTTCACTCTGGGGTTCAATCTACTGTATAGTCCTTTCACCTTAACTTGGCCCAATTTTCGTCCATTGGCTGGTTATTTCACGTATTTCAAGAGCATTAAAAGGTAATACTAAGACTACACTCTTTCCCATAGCTTTTCTTCGCGACTAGCATCATGTTCTAGCGATCTGTTCTACATCTTTCCCTTAGCACTTCTTCGTGACTAGCATGTTCTAGTGTTAATCTCTTGTTCTACATCTTTCCCATAGCACTTCTTCGTGACTAGCATCATATTCTAGTGATCTGTTCTACATCTTTCCCATAGCACTTCTTCGTGACTAGCATCTTCTGATATTAATCTCTTGTTCTATATCTTTCCCATAGCACTTCTTCGTGACTAGCATCTTTTGATATTAAGCTCTTGTTCTATATCTTTCCCACTGCACTTCTTTGTGACTAGCATAGTGTTCTAGTGTTAATCTCTTGTTCTACATCTTTCCCATAGCACTTTTTCGTGATAAGCATCATGTTCTTGTGTTAATCCGCTGCTATAGCTCAGCATACAAGATGGAGAGATGGCAATTTTAGGCCAAGTTAAAGTGAAAAGTGTATAGCCAGTTTTATCGTACCCGTCCATAATTTGCATCTCAGTTTAGTCCATTACCTCTCATTTAATGGCATAATAAGCCAAGGCTACATCCATAAATTATCTCAATAAATTTTTGCTTTTTTTGGCAGAATAAAATTAAGTTCAAGTCATATATATATTTCTTAATATCTTTTTCTACTCATTTCCTAAAATAGAACAGTATTTTGATTTATAAGTTTTATGATTTATAAGTTTTATTATTATTATTATTATTACTATTATTATTATTATTATTATTACTATTATTACCGGTATTATTATTATTATTATTAGAAGAAGAAGAAAATGATGATGAACAGATGAAAGAAAAACAAGACAACCAACTATACTCTTTTCATCTTAACTTGGCCCAGATTTTTTTTGTCCTTTTGCGGCTTACTTCATGTAGCTCAGTGGCAGAGAAAGACAACAGTATGGCTCTACATCCCTTCCACAGCACTTCTTCGTGACCAGTACTGCAGTCGAGATGGAGAGATGGCAATTTTACGTCGTTAAAGAGGTGTAGTGTGTGGCATGATTCCAAACGCTTTTCTTCATGCTGTTTATTGTCTTGGTAAATTGTCTTCTGGGGATTGCAAAAGAACTTGATGACTGCTTTTCACCTTGCAAGATCTCACACCTGACCCTGACACCATTTCCGTAAGATGTAAAGGGACTATTGACCGCGGCTGTACGCTACTGTGCACAACGAGAGGTCACTTTACCAAAATACTGTGCACATGGAGAGGTCACTTTACCAAAATACTGCACACAACCAAATTACTGTGCACGACGAGAGGCCACTGCACACCGCCAATTAACTGTGCACAACGGGGTCACTGTACCAAATTACTGTGCACAACAATGGGGTAATCTTACTATTTCCTGTGCATAACGACGGGTCACTGCACACCGCCAATTCGCTGAGCACAACGGGGTCACTGTACCAAATTACCGTGCATACCGAGAGGTCACTGTACACTACCAATTAACTGTGCACTTGGAGGAGAGTTCACCAAAATATCAGTTTCAATAGACAAGTGGATATAAAAACTTCAGTGAATAGGAAAAACTTCACTGCTATGGGCGAATATACCACTTCCAACTTCCCTGCTATAGAGGAACATATTGCATAAAACTTCACTGCTACAAAGCCGTCAAATTCATCCTTCACTTTTATAGATCTAATAAAACTTCAAACTTCGCGTGTTTTTACTTTTACCTTTATCTCTGTGGCGACGCGAATTTAAGTAACTTCACAACTACACACACACTGTTACTCACTATTACAGAAGCGCAGATACTTTCAAAACCTCACTATTACTCTCGTGGTTACCCTTCACTACCACAGCGAAGCACGGTTACTCAAACTTCACTACTGTAGAGGCGCCGATACTTCAAATCTTCACTATCACACTCACAGCTACCCCCAGTCTTCACTATTACTCTCGCGGTTACCTCAGGCTTCACTATTACACTTTCGGTTACTTAGAACTTCATCACTACTATCGCGGTTACTTAATACTTCACCACCACAGCGAATACTTACAAAACATCACTAGAATAGATTTCAGGTTGATGTTTCCGTCGATCCCACCACTTACTTATCAACTATCACTGCACATCTGCCTCAAAAATGGTCCATGCATAACACCTCCAGGACAGGTGTTAATATATCCTTGTGTGGTGATATAAGAGGTCACCAGGGCGTCCGCCAGCGCTCACCACACCCACAGAGGCTTCACCGCTCCCACCGAGGCGTCACCACACCCACAGAGGCCGAGGGGGGTGGTTACTACATGGTGATGACAGAAGGGGTACCACCAGAAATGACAGCCTGGTGGGGAGTGGGTGATGTGTTGCTCGCTTCACCTCACCCCCGGCCAACACCCACTCAGGGACCAATTCTAGTGATAATCCCTTGGTGTGTGGGCGTGCGGGGTGTGCTGCGTGGGCGGGGGTGGGCGTGTGTGGGTGTGGGGGCGGCGACAGAAGCACGGTGAAGATCCTCGTCTGGCCACGACATCAACACTACTCGCTTCAGTTTTCGGGAGGCGCTTTCCTCTCACCAGGGGCGGAGTCTCTCGCTCTCTCACTCCGCCTCCTACCCCGCCCCTCTCCCCGCCTCTCACACACACACGCACTTTTTCTCCTCACCAGTGTTTTCCTGTACATTATCTCTGGCTGCAGCATCTTATATACAACTAAATGCCGGGGCCTCATAACGCTGCCTTCTTTTGTTCCCTCCCATTACTGAGTCAGGCTTACTGCACTCTTGTCCTCCTGTATGTCCAGCTTCTACACGATATCTACCTTTAATCTATCTTATCTATCAACGGCATCTATCTAATTATCTATCTATGTATTGTATCTATCTATCAATCTATCCATCAGTCTGTCTGTCTATCAAGGTCCACGTTCCAAGCCAATATGCTGGTCCTTAAATTTATTTACGTTCGTCAGTGATGTCAACACTCTCACTTTCTTATCTCTTCTTCTTCAGTGACGCACCTTACTATCTATCTATCTATATCTATCTAGGTCCAAGTAAAAACCCAATTTCTAACCTTCCTAATAATTGCCATCGCTGGCGCCAAGTTCCTGTACCAAACTTGCTCTTCTCTAGTTTACATTATTTCCCTTTTGAGAGATATGCATCCTTCTATCTATCTATTTATTTATCTATCTATTTACCAATCTATATCTAAGGGCGTGGGGGGGATTGAGGCGGGGGAGGGAGGATTGCAGGGGACATTTGTCTATTATCATGCTTATCTTCTACTCTTATCTCCCATTATCATTAATATATGGAGGTGTAGGCGTCTATCAATCTATGCATCTAAGGCTGCATGAGTATGAGAGAGGGGGTGTATGGGTGAGGGAAAGGGGGTGTGTGGGCATGAGGGAGGGGGTGCATGGGCGGTGCGGTGCTGGTGGGTGGGACTTGGGGCGGGCATGAGGGAGGGGGGCGTGGCGTGGCGTGGCGTGGTGAGGGTCCCAGCGCAGGGTGGCAGGGACGGGGCTCTCAGTGTGGGCCAGCCAGCAGCCCCAGAAGGCCAGGTGGAGCGGCCCAGGCTGGCACTACAGACGCACCTCACTGGCACTCACACACACACACTTCGCTGGTACACTCACAAAACACACACACACACACTTCACTGGTACTCACACTACAAGCATCCACACACTTCATTTATTCACACACACACACACAACCACACACACACACTTCACTGGTACTCACACTACAAGCATCCACACACTTCATTTATTCACACACACACACACACACACACACACATCCACCCTACCCACACACACATACACCCCTCTATCCATCCCCCTCCACACACACACACACACACACACACACACACACACACACACACACACACACACGCTCACCAGAAAGAATTTGTCGGCGGGAAAACATTAGTCTAGTACACACAAAGTGAAATATTTTGGCATTCATCACTGAGAGGGAGTGTCAGGCAGCGCGTCAGCCACTCCCCCAGCACACTAACCTCTCACCCCACGCCTCTCACACCAATTTTCACACTTTTCACACTCCATTAAACACTTTCCACACTTTCACACTTCTAGGCACACTTTTCACACTGCTTTAAACACATTTCATACTATATACGCCTCGCATTTTATCCTGACTCCCTCTCACACCACTTTATCACACTTCAATACACTTTTCACGCTACACACTAAACCCTCACTCCTCACACTTATTTTCACACTTCTTGCACACTTTTCACACTACCTACACCTCATTCCTCAATTCTCACCTTCATTTCTCTCATAACACTCTAACCTCCACCTCACACCACACACTATACTCTCTCTCCTTTCTCATCAATTTTCACTCTTCAATACACACTTTTCACACTAAACATTAAACCCTCACTCTTCTCACACCCTTTTTCACACTTCAAACACACTTTTCACAACTGAGAGTATATATCCTGACTCGTCTCACACCAATTTTCACACACATACACACTTTCACACTATCTACGCCTCACTAATCACTCGCACCTCACCTCACACTTCTTCACTTCACTCCTCACCGCACACTGTACCCTCACTTCACTACACTTAGTCCTTACTCCTCTTACACCACTTTCTACACTTTAGATCACACACTTTCCATACTTCATTACTTCAGTCCTCTCACTACAACCTCACCTCTATCATCACTTCACACTAAAATCTCACTCCTCTGAAAACACTCTTCACACTTCACTACACACTGGTCACACTTTACACAATACTATCGCCGTACTCCTCTCACCACACTACACACTTATCATCATACTCGCATCCATCATCATCATCATCAACATCACCATCCTACTCTCTTAACTACATATCGGGTGAATTTGGCTTTAGAAACGAGGAAGGAGATTAAGTAGAAAAAAAAAATCATAATTATCAACAGCATACCTAGTGAAATGGGCCATACACTCATCTACACACCATTCAAGCTCCCGGAATCTTTGCTTCATCTCAAATTTTTTTCTTACCATACTACACACTTTCACAATTTCTTGCCTTCCTCCTCTTCAAGCACACTTTACACACTTACACACACCTGCTCCATCACTCTACTGTACACACAATTTCTAGCACACTTTTCACATTTACAAACCCCTACTACAACGATCTACACACTCACAGTTTCTCGCCTAACTCCTAACACACTTAACACACTTTCACACTCCTAAGCCACACTTTACACACACCTGCTCTAACAATCTACACACTCACTGTTTCTCGCCTTCCTCCTCCTCTTGCACACTTTACACACTTATACATTCCTACACACTTTACACCTCACACTACTCACTCATATTCTTAACACATCTCTACACATTTCCATCTCACTTCACACTTTACACACTTCCTATCCACATTCCCCTAGGTATACACACTCACAACCCTAACTTCAGACTTCATATGCCTTCCTTTCACACTTATAATACACACTTGACACACTACACGTCCTCCAACTCACGGCCTTTGCCTTTTCCCCTATCACTCTATATCCCTCACACTTTACATATTTCATACCCTTCACCTCACACTAACAGCATTTCACACTCCCTCCCCTCACATACCTCACAGCACATATATGCCCATCTCTCCACATCCTTCATATTTAATCACACTTACATGCTTTATACGCACACTTAAACACACTTACATATTTTATACTCACACTAAAACACTTAAATACTTTACACTTCTTACACACCTTACATCCCTCATACTTAAATTACTTGACACACATAACTCTTTAACACACACTACATTCCCTCACCTTACACACACTTCATGTCACACTAACTGGCTTCTGCTTTTTCGTGTGTTTTTCTCAGCGATAACAGTGAACAAACACACACACACAGCCTCTCACTCCTACACACTAACAATCCGTCACACTAATCTCAGACTTTCCGTCACACTAATCTCGCTGTCTCTACGTCACACTAATCTTGCCGTCTCTCCGTCACACTAATCTTCCAGTCTCTCAGTCACATTCATCTCGCACTCTTCGTTACGCTAATCTCACAATCTCTCCGTCACACTAACTCCAGTCTCTCCGCCAACTAATCTCACAATCTCTCCGTCACAATGATCTCAGTCTCCTCATCACACTAATCTGTCTCTCCCTCACACTAATCTCACACTCCCCGTCACACTAATCTCAGTCTCCCCGTCACACTCATCTCACACACTCTCCTCTCCACCGTCCCGTAAGCAGCCGATCGTGTCGAAAGTGTGATTTTTATTTTCTAATGCAAAGAAAAAAGAACCAAAGGCCAGAAATGAAGGTGTGGATCGAAATTAGCAGGAAAGATATATGATTTTTTTTTTTTCAGTGTTCTTTCTCTCGCCATGTGACACGTGTAGCGCCGCAATAAGTGATTTTTTTTTTTTTCTATATATATAGTGACCTCGATCCTTGTCATATATTTTTGTAACGAGACAGAAAAAGACAAAAGAAAATGGAAGGGCAAAACCGAAAAAGAAAGAACAAAAAAGAAGAGAACAAAAAAACAACAAAAACGTAAAGGGAAGAACGAAAAAGAAAGACCTAAAAAAAGAACAATAATGAAAAGAACAAAAAAGAAAAGAGAAGAAGAAAAAAGAAAAGGGAAAAAAAAAAAAAAAAAAAAAAAAAAAAAAAAAAAAAAAAAGAACAGGAAAACTATGAGATGCTGCCTCGTTACCAGATGCAAGGTTTTTCTGTAGTTAAGAAAAATAAAGGTCAAGAAAAACTCCAACTTAAGGTCAAGAAAAACTCCAACTTAAGGTCAAGAAAAAACTCCAACTTAAGGCCAAGAAAAACTCCAACTTAAGGTAAAAAAAAAAAAAAAGCCAACTCAAGGTCAAGAAAAACTCCAACTTAAAGTCAAGAAAAGCTTCAACTTACGGCCAAGACAAACTCCAACTTAAGGGCAAGAAAAACTCCAACTTAAGAACAAGAAAAACTCCAACTTAAGGTAAAAAAAAAATACTCCAGGGCAAGAAAAATTCCAACATAAGGTCAAGAAAAACTCCAACTTAAGGTCAAGAAAAACTCCAACTTAAGTGGCTAAGGTCTCGATAAATTTCCTGGACTCAAGTGGTGTTTGTAAGGAGATGAACGAAAATCAGTGGTGAAAAACGAAGACTTCTGAAAATTCTAAGTGGACATTAGGAGTGGCTGAGCATGGAAACAGAAGAGATTGAAAAATAAAACACAAAGAGCCGTATTCTCGTCGGGTAAGGATGCTCCTTAACGCCTCTTCCTAAGCGATTTGTATATTTCTTTTTCAGCCCAAACGAAAAGAGGTGAAAATAGAAAACTTTTAAAAATTCTTAGTGGACATTAGAAGTGGCTGAGCATGGAATTAGAAGACAATGAAATAATTATGCACGATAGCCCATATTCTTATCGGGCATGAAAGCTCCCTAACACCTCTTCCTTACCGATTCATTATTTTCATAGACTGGCTAATCTAGTTTTGGACAATTATGCAGAGTATGGTGCTATTTTACTGATCTGAGTAACACAAGAGGACTGCAAGCTTTAAGCAAAATAAATCGCTCAGGAAAAAGTGTTAGGGAGCTTCCATAACCGACGAGAATACGAGCCTAAGTGACCAATTTAGTGCACAATAGTTACTTATCAAAATCATCTTATTTTTCTTATCTACAGAGAAGGAAACATGGAAACAGTGTCTTTTTCACCTAAGGAGAAGGAACAACAAACCCACTATTTCTTTTTTTAAATCTAGAAAAAACATTAATCCAATACCTTTTTATTTAACCTCAAGACAGTAAACCAAAGACAATAAGAAAACTATAAGACTAGAATAAGGAAATTAAAGACTCCTCACACGATACGTATTTCCCTTCGTCAGGATTTTAAAACGTTTTCAACCACGATCCCTCGACCTCAAGGAAGTAATTAAGGTGAAACGACCACAAACGACCCTCCTCTGAACCATGATCGACGACTTACGGGGACTACGAAGATGCCTCTGTCCTTACTACCCATGCCCCGCCAAGGACAAGAAGTGGGTGAGTATCTGAGATGGTTTTTACTAAGTGTAAATTGGGAGAGGAGTGGGAGATTACGTGGGAGTGGTAGGAAGAGGGAGTGAACGTGTGTGTGTGTGTGTGTGTGTGTGTGTGTGTGTGTGTGTGTGTGTGTGTGTGTGTGTGTGTGAACCCCCCAAAAAATCTAACATCCCCGCAATAATATCGCTCAGTCTCCCCCTAATGGCACTTAACCCCCCCCCCTTCCCGCCATCCCCCAATCTAAAAATGATTCATTCTCTCTCTCTCTCTCTCTCTCTCCAATCAATAAAAAATTCAAAACAGTGAGGACGAGGAAGAAAGAGAGAGAGCAATTGTGAGAAAAGCGGTACAAAAAATATAAACGGAGAGAGAGAGAGAGAGAGAGAGAGAGAATTATAATAAACGTCAGTTGCAATCCCTCAAAATAACAAGCCATAATATATATATATATATATATATATATATATATATATATATATATATATATATATATATATATATATATATATATATATATATATATATATATATATATATATATATATATATATACGCACACCCCCACACACACGAGTATATAAACGCCTGTAAATTACAAAAATATTGCAATAACAAACACAAAAATCATCACACACACACACACAAACAATCAGTGTGAATACAAAGCCTCTCATTATATTCAACAGTAGAGATACACACACACACACACACACACACACACACACACACACACACACACAAACCCCCAACATACACAATCAGTGTGAACGCAAAGCCTCCCATTATATTCAACGGCAGAGATAAATAAAAGAAAATAAGTAAATAATTAAAAATCATGTATTATATGTACAACACTCACAAAACCATAAAATACAACAGCGACTCATGACATTTTAAATATGCATATTTTTCCCCGTAACACCTGCATTTTAGTCTTTTATTAATATCCGTAACACCCTTCATTACACGTGAATCACCTGGGCGGGCAGGTGAGTTGGATCAGCGTCACAGTAAGGTATAGCGTAATAATATACTTAAAGATATAGCGTAAATATATCAATTCTTAAAGATCTATAAAGAACAATATTATATCATGAAAAATATATGGTGTACACTCGATCAAAAAAAAAAAAAAAAGACAATTATATTTTCCCATCTATACTTTTTGAAATAATGGACGAAACAGTTGAAACTTTTCTCTAATAACTTGGCTTTTTTTTTTTCTAAACACTACAAAAAATATCAAATTTATACATTAGAACGAAACTATCAGACAAAAAGTTATGTATGTGAAATTAAACTCTCACTCAGAAAAATTTCCCTTTGAAGAAAAATAACAATAACAAACTATCAAAATGAAAGCACTGACCACCTTTCTAAATATACTGATCGAGTGAACAGCGAGATGGACTGTTATACTGTGAATATATCTGGGTTATACCTGGATACATCACAGTAGGATATATATAAAAGAAATATTATATGAGTACTCACATATCAGCTGTTGCGATGCCATTTACGTACCTGTGGAGAGATGAAATAAGGGTCAGTATGGCAGGAAGGTATTTCTCTCTCTCTCTCACTCTCTCTCTCTCTAACCCGATATCGACACAGAATACATAAGAACCCAGAAAATGTCGTCTTTAATTATTACATGTAGGTAACTGGGACCAATAATGTCAAAAGTCTCTCTCCCCCCCCCTCTCTCTCTCTCTCTCAGACACAGTAAAAAATCTAATCCACATACACGAACGGAAATTAACAAAAATAACACCTTTCCAACATCAACAAGAAAACAACAACAACAATAATAATAATAACAATAATAATAATATTAATAATAATAATAATAATAATAATAATAAAGAGATTCGAAACTAAATGAAAACAACTTCCCAACATGAAAGAAAAAAAGACAAACCACATTAAAAAAAAAAAAAATTTCAAGAAAATAAATGAAAGGATAAAAAGTTAGATAGACAGACAGCTAGACAGACAGCTAGACTGACAGATAGATAAAGAGATAGATAGACAGACAGACAGACACACAGACAGATAAACAAATGGATATGGTACATAAACTGTCACCCTTTATTCTTGGTCCAACTGCATGAATAAACGAATGAGTGAATCAATGAATAGGTATATATATAGACAGACAGATAGACAGATAGAGATAGATAAACAGATAGATAGATAGATAGACTAATAGACAGATAGATAGATAAGTAAATCGGGCCATCCTTTATTATTAGTCCAACAACATATATTCCTGATCAATAAATCGTGTGTGTAAATAAAGAGGGAGAATTGTGTGAATCCCTCGCTTTAACAGATCACCTCATTCCAACCCAATTACAGGCGATATAAAACACGCACACACACAAACACGCACATACAGTTACGCACATGCCGCTTGTTTATGACCAGAGAGGGTAAACACGTACATAAACACATACATACATTCATACGTACATCCACCAGGTTGTTTATATCCAGACACAAGGGAAACACACACACACACACACACACACACACACACACACACACACACACACACACACACACACACACACACACAGATGCGTACATGTAGCCTGCTTTATGTCCAAAGGCAGAAGTAAAACACATACATACATACATACGTAGGCTACATTATACATACATACGTACGGTACATGTCATGTGTTTGTATTTGTAAGTAGAAGTGAAGCTGTCTGAATGAAATGCTGTCTGTTAGATAGACAGACAGCTAGACAGACAGGCATGTATGGCATGTTTGAGAGAGAGAGAGAGAGAGAGAGAGAGAGAGAGAGAGAGAGAGAGAGAGAGAGAGAGAGAGACAGACAGACAGACAGACAGAGAGAAACACAACCCATGCCTTATATATCAACATTTCCCAGAACTGAGGAATTATTTCTGTTTTACCCTCTATTAAAAATGCTAGTGTTTGGATTTTTAACATAACAGCAAAATTCCAAGCATTAAAGTGGCACTGTGACTTCGAATTACATCTATTGTAACTAAATGTATATACCTAAATTTATCTATTCTAAGCCTATAAAGAAATATAAATGAATAAATAAGTGCAGAGAGACATAATACTCACATCAAAACTTCACATAACTTGACACACATAAAATTCTCTCTGTCTCTGTCTGTCTGTCTGTCTGTCTCTGTCTGTCTGTCTGTTTGTCTGTCTGTCTGTCTGTCTGTCTCTCTCTCTCTCTCTCTCATCCATCCATCTCCATCACCCCCTCCATCATTCTACATCAACTGTCCCTCTCCCTCAGTTCTCTCCATCACCCCCTCCATCTTTACGCCTCTCCACCTAAACCCCACCATCTTTCTCCATCTCTCTTCATTCCTCTCCATCACTCCTCCTTCCCTCTCCATCCTTCTACATCCTCCACCATTTTCCATCCCTCTCATTCCTCCGTTACCATCGTCCCTTTCCATCCTTGTTCTCCCCTCCATCATCCCTCTCACTCTTTCCCATCCCTTTTCTCCCCTCCATCATCCCTCTCACTCTTTCCCATCCCTTTTCTCCCCTCCATCATCCCTCTCCAACCCTTTTCTCCCCTCCATCATCCCTCTCCATCATTTTTTTTCGTCTCCAACATCGATCTCACCCCTCTCCATCCATTTTCTCTCACCCTTCCCCACCCCATTCCTCCCTTCCATCATCCCTCTCACCCTTCTCCAACTCTTTTCTCCCCTCCCCATCCCTTTCTCAACTCTCCATTACCCCTCTCCATCACCCCACTCACCCCTCTCCATCATCCCTCTCACCCCTCTCCATCCTTCACCCCAGGACACAGACGTAGCAAGTCATCCCTAAACCCTCATAGTATTGCGGTCTTTAAATATTCACAGGACTATAAATGTCTTTAGTAGCAGCGCCCAGCGGGGGGAGTGGGCCCTTGGGGACAACTGGGCCCCCTCACACGTCCTCCCCTGGGGTCCTCACGTCCTCTTTAGGGCCATCGTAAAGAAGCATCAACGCGACACCTTACCTAGAGCTCTGGCGTCCTTACTACACCCTGCCTCACTCCACAACAACCCTCGGAAAGACAGTGCATGAGGGATACAGTCAATGCTCTATCCTGGATGAAAACATGGAAGGTTATATGGTCAAGAAAACAATCACGTATACACCTATCCACAAATACCAGTACACACACACACACACACACACACATACATTGGATATACACAAATATATCAAAACAGTGAATGTATAACACACAAACACACAAAATGGGCCATAACACAGACATCACCTCTACACACACACACACACACACACACACACACACACACACACACATACATACGAAAGCTTCTAGACGTGATCAATGCCTCCTTTAGACAATGAACCAAAAAATAAAGGTAAAAACAATGAACAAAAGGGCCTAAAACAGACCGCAGGATGAGAGACAGAGAGAGAGAGAGACAGAGAGTAAAGAATTAATTGTGGCCTCTTTTAATGGTTAACGTGAGAACATCTGGAACCCTCTTGATTTATTTCTTCCAATACATCTTAGATCCTCTCTCTCTCTCTCTCTCTCTCTCTCTCTCTCTCTCTCCAGTGCAACTCAGGGACCATAAAGAAAACGTATTGTCAGAAGTTTCTCGTTTTCTGTAAGGATGCACTATCGTATTTTATTTCATTACATTTAGTCACCTAGCTTTGGCCTCTCTCTCTCTCTCTCTCTCTCTCTCTCTCTCTCTCTCTCAATCGCTCACTGCTCCATCACTTGCTCTTCTTTTCCACGCCAGTCACTTTCTATTTTTTTCTTTTTTTTCTTCCACCCTTCCTCGTACCTCGCCAATTACTCTCTCCATGATTTTTCGGTCCCCATCTCCCCCTCCCCTCAACTCCTCTCCCTCCTTCCTCACTTCTCTCCATATCCGACTAATTCTCTTTTTCTTCTCCCTTTCCTCTTCTTTACCCAAGTTCTTGTTTCTCTCTCTCTCTCTCTCTCTCTCTCTCTCTCTCTCTCTCTCTCTCTCCTATTCTACTGTAAATAACCTTACGTTCTCTTCCCTCGTTTCCCATATTTTTCTCGATCCCAATCTCTCTTTTCCTCCTCTTCTCTCGTCACACTCTCACTCTTCTTCTTCACTCTCACCTTCTCTCTATCCTCCCCCCCCCTCTTTCCTCAGTCTTTATTATTCCTCCTATATTCTTCTCGATCTCACTTCTCTTCTCCAAATCCTCCTCCTCCCATCACAATCATTCTTCTTTTTTCTTCTCTTCCATTCTCACCTCCTCCTCCTCCTCCTGTCACACTTACTCTTCCTTCCTCTCCTCCTCCATTCTCTCCACACCTCCCTCTTCCCTCCTTCTTTGCTCTTCATCTCAACTTTGCCAATTCTTCCCTCAGCCTCGTCCAATCCTTTTTTGCCCATAAGCAATCACTCCTTCCACGCCCATCTTCGCTACTCATTTTCTTACCTCCTCCTTCTATCCTTTCTTTATTCATTTTCCTCCTTTCCCCTTTGCTTACCCAGGGCCCTCCTCCTTTAATCCTTTCTTTCTTTATTTTCTTACTCCCACCTCCTATAAGTTTTACTCATTTTTCCTTTTCCTGTCCCTTTTTATTTAGCTTCCTCCCTACTCTTTCAATCCGTCCTCTATTAAATTTCCTCCCCCTCCTTCAATCCATTCTTTATTCATTTTCTTTCCTCCTCCTTTATTCATTTGCTTTCCCTCTGCTTTGGTTTACTCATTTTCTTCCCCCCTCCTCTCTTTATTCATTTCCTTTTCCTCAGTTTATTCATTTTCTCCCCTTCTCCTTCTCTTCTTGTCATCCATTTTCGACCAGCCCTCCCTCTATCCTTTTTCATCCATTTTCTCCTCTCTTCTCTTTTTTATATTCATTTTCTTCTTTTACTGATTTTTATTTATTGAAAAAAATGTTACTCCAAGAAATAAGCTAAAATAAAAATGACTCCCTAAAAGACACACAAGATCCCAACCCATCTAACTGTACAAAAAGAGACTTAAAACTCTATAGGAAACACGCTCCCAAAACCGAAGCATCTCAAGGAAACACGCTCCCAAAATTGAAGCGAGAGAGAGAGAGAGAGAGAGAGAGAGAGAGAGAGAGAGAGAGAGAGAGAGAGAGAGAGAGAGAGAATGGTGTTGAAGGCATAAGGCATTGGAGTCAGCGAAAGGACGACCACTGAAACGACAGTACGACTTCTTGCTGTGGGGAACGACCTCATAACCCCACGACACTGCCACGACCCACCTCCCTCACTTCCGCCACACCTCACTCACCTTACCTTTGTCACACCTTAACTCATCTCTTTCGGTTTTACTCAGCTCTGCCACACCTCCCTCCTCCCATCTCTGTCTCACCTGAATCACCTCTGCCACACCTCACTCACCTTACCTTTGCTCCACTCATTCACCTCTAACACAGGTCATCACCGGTACATCTCAACTCACTCATTTCTCAAACATTCAGCCTTAATCCGCCTTTGTCGTGTTGCATAAGCCTCATCTCTACGTCATTTCTTCATTTTACTCATCTCCACCACACCTCACTTCTACTACACCTCACTCACCGCTGCCACACCTCACCGCATCTCACTTCTCTACTACACCTCACTCATCTCCGCCACATCTCACCTCAGCATCTGCTTCACCTCCTCATTTCTCAAGCACATAACCTTAACAGTTTACGCTGCCTAGGTATCTCAAACTCACCTTACTTACCTCTACCACAATTCACCTTCCTCAACTACCACAACTCATCTCACCTACCTGTCACACCTCACCACTACATCAACCACACCTCACTCACCTCAAATCAATCTCAGTCACCTAGATCATGCTGCCTACGTCCTACCTTTGCCTAATCTGACTTCTGCCATACCCCACTCACTTCCTCTTTGCCTTCCCTCGCTTCAAACTCACCTCCAGCACTCATTTCCACCTCCCAACCACTCAAGTATGCTGATCCTCATTACCTTTTTCACACCCTACATCTATCTCACCTTAAATATGAGAGAAAGTCGAGAATGAAGAATGAATGAAGATGATGAAAAGATGAATGAAAACATGTATGAAGTGAAAATGACAGTGGGAAGTGTTTATATGAATGAAAAGGCAAATGTAAACGTAAGGGTAAATGTTTATATATGGTGAAGAATGAATAATAAATCGAGTGTTTACGTGAAAATAATAATAAAAACGGAGTGAATGAATGTTAATACGAGGAAAAAAAAAAAGACAGAGAATGAGGTGAAAGAGAACCATGTATAAATAAAAATGAAAAAGAAAACTGAACGAAAAAAAACATGATATAGAAAGCTATATGGAAAAGGGGAAACTGACGAATAGTGTATAAGAATTAATGTGAAGAAAATGACAGAAAAAAGAAAAAAGTATCTATCTGAATGAATGTGAAAAAAGAAGCAGAGAAAAATGAAAAAAAAAAAAAAAATCATATTAATGTGAAGAGGGCAGATCTATGGGTGAGACAGGTAGACCAGGAAATGCTGGGGGAAGGGGGGCTGGGGAGTCAAAGATAAATATGTACGATGAAGCAGGTTATATTAAAAAAAAAAAAAGGGAAAATGAAAAAAATGATAAAAGTACATAGGAATTAATGTACACGAGGGCAGATCTAGGGGTGGATACAGAATAAGGGGGGAGAGGTTAGGGGATGAAGGAAGTGGACTAGGGGGAGAGGACTAGGGGGTGATGGAGGAGAAACTAGGGGGTAGGTTACAGGGTGAAGGAGGTGGACTAGGGGGTAAGTTGCGGGGTGAAGGAGGGGGATTAGAGTAGGTTACGGGGCGGAGGGGTGTAGTAGGGGGGAAGGGGGTCAGGGGGTCACCATCTTCCCCAATATATACGCCTATTACCCGGCGCAGGGGGACCATGAGGAGAAAGACAGGTAATGTATACTTCTGATCAGTGGAGGAGGGAGAAATGCGGGAGGTGAGCTGGAGGAAAGGTGAGAGGGAGGTGGAGAGAGGTGGTTGTGTGGAGCAGTGTGAGAGGTGGCGTGGAGAGTGGGAGTGAGGGATGTGACAGCATGTGGAAGGTGTGAAGGATAGGAGGTGGTGTCAGAGTCGGGGTGGTGTTG
>NC_136958.1:6184159-6209159 GCF_032717465.1 Coenobita brevimanus | reverse complement strand
TTTTCACCAATCGCTCATTATCCATTCTCTCCATATGCCCAAACCATTGCAACACCCTCTGCTCAACTCTGCCAGCCATCCCCCGAACAACTCCAGTTCTCCTTCGCACTTCATCATTTCGCACCCGATCCATATGCGTCACTCCACACATACTCCTCAGACATCTCATCTCCATTACATTCAAACTTTTCCTCTCTGCTACACCCATATTCCATGTTTCAGCCCCATATAATGCAGTCGGTACCACAACACCCTCATACAGCCTTCTCTTTACATCCATTCTAAGCGAACGACATTTAAACACTTTTCTCATTCCTCCCAGCACCCTTCCAACTTCATTTATTCTAAACTTCACTTCTGCATCTATTCTTCCATCCACAGCAACATGTGACCCTAGATATTTAAAACAATCTACCTCCTCAAGCAACTCACCATTCAAAACTATATTCATCCCCCTACCATCTATCAACCTCGTACACTTCATCACTTTACTCTTATTCTCATTTACTTTCAATTTCCTCCTTTCACACACCCTTCCAAACTCCTCTACCAACTGTCTCAATCTCTCCTCTGAATCAGTCACCAGTGCAGTATCATCTGCAAACAGCAGCTGCTTAAGATTCCACTCTCCTCCATCAACATTTACCAGACTCAGACCACCTAAAACTCTTGCATTCACCTCCCTTACAACACCATCCATGTAAATATTAAACAACCAAGGCGACATCACACATCCCTGTCGCAGCCCCACTCTCACGGGAAACCAATCACTCACAGCATTTCCCACTCTTACACACGCTCTACTATTTACATAAAAACTTTTCACCCCTTTTAGTAACCTACCATCAAGTCCATACAATCTTAAAACAGTCCACAAAGCCTCCCTATCAATTCTATCATACGCTTTCTCTAAATCCATAAATGCCCAAAACACATCCTTGCCTTTCGCTAAATACTTTTCACACACTTGTCTCACAGCAAACACCTGATCAACGCATCCCCTCCCTCTCCTAAAGCCACACTGCTCATCACTAATCACTCCCTCTGTACCCTCTCTAACTCTCATAATTAACACTCTACCATACACCTTACCTACAACACTCAACAGACTTATACCCCTAAAGCTAGTACATTCATACTTATCACCCTTGCCTTTATACAACGGGACCACACAAGCACTTGCCCAGTCAATTGGCACCATACCTTTCTCAAAGCACACATTCAACAATCTTACTAACCAGTCAACAATAGTCACTCCACCACCCTTCAGGCATTCCACAGCACACCCATCCATACCTGCAGCTTTCCCTGTTTTCATCTCCTTTACTGCCTTCTCCACTTCCTCCTTCGTGATCAAAGAATCATTCAACTCTCCCAACACATTTATTCCTTGCACCCTTCCATCCGCCACAATCTCAGCCACCCTTTCCTCCTCTACATTTAACAATCTTTCAAAATACTCTGCCCATCTCTTCCTTACTGCATCCATCTCAATTAACATCCTTCCATCCTCTGATTTTACTCGTTCTTCCTTCCCAGACTCTCCCTTTCGCACCCTTTTCACCTCCTTCCAAAACATTTTCTTATTCTGCTGAAAATTCTCTGTCAGCCGCCTACCCCACCCTCTCATCTGCTGCCACTTTAGCATCACGCACAGCCCTTCTCGCTCTATTCCTCTTCTCCTTATACCTTTCATATGACATCTCATCCTTCCTCTGCAGCCACACTTCATATGCACGTCTCTTCTCAGCCACAGCCATACTTACTTCCTCGCACCACCATTCACTTCCTTTTCTTACACCACCACCCACACGTCTCACACCACGCACCTCTTCTGCATGCCCCACCACAGCACTCTTAAACAACTGCCATTCCTCCTCCACGCTGCCATTTTCCCGATCTTTCACTGCGTTCCACTCATCTTTCAATTTCTCCTGATACTCTATCTTTTTCTCTCTTTTATCCAACTCACTCACTTTCAAAACCTCCCTGCCACACCTAACCCTCCTAGCTCTCATCCATCTCTTACCTACTCTTAACTTTCCCTCCACCAGGTAGTGGTCAGACATACCTCCACCCTCCCCTCTCAGAACTCTCACATCCAACAATCTTCCTATTACATTCCTAGACACAACCACATAGTCCATCAAGGCTCTATCAACAACCCTTCCACCCTCCTGTCTCACCCATGTATACTTATAAATATCTTTCTTCTCAAACAGCGTATTCCCAATCACCATCTCTCGCTCAACACACATCGCTATCATTCGTTCCCCATTTTCATTTCTTCCAGGCACACCATGCATACCAACTACACCTTCAACTGCTACATTTCCCACTCTAGCATTCAGATCTCCCATCATTACCACATTCACATTCGCTTCAAAACTCTGCAGACACTCATCAACATCATTCCAGAAAGACTCCCTCTCTTGTTCATCCCTTTCACTACCAGGCCCATATGCACTCACAAACACCCACAACTCACGTTCAAATTTCGCTTTCACCCACATCAGTCTCGATGACACCTCCTTCCATTCAATCACACATTGCTGAACTTCCGGACTCACTAACAAGGCCACACCTTCTCTTGCCCTTCCTCTATCAACACCTGACAATCTTCCATTCACACTTCCAAACATAGATTCCCCCTTCCCTTTCATCTTCGTTTCACTCAAAGCTAACACATCCAACTTTCTTCTCACAAACATTCTCCCAATCTCCTCCCTTTTAGCCTCAATCGTACTACATCCACGCACATTCATAGACCCAATCTTCAGGGTACGAGGATAACTCCATCCCCCATCCCTTTCTCTGGCCTGTCTCTTTTTAGGAACTACAAAACAGAGGAGGGGGTCCCTAGTCCCCTCACCCCGCCCCTTAAAACTAACCTGTCCTTACTCTTAATTCTCCACTCTCCTAGATTTTCATTACTACCTTTCTCTCTCTCTTAAATTCTCTCTTCCCTCTCCCCATTTTCTTCCTCTGTTCTTTATTAATCTTTTATTACTATTTATTCTTACTCTTTCCCCATCTCTTTCCATGTGTTTTATTCTCTTCTTATATTTTCTCCTTTTTTTCGAGTTCTTGTTTGCTGACTGTTTTCCTTTTCTGTTTACCCAGTTCTCAAATCCCTCCTCTTACGGTTACTGCTCTCTCTCTCTCTCTCTCTCTCTTTCACTTGCGTTACAATTCTCTCATTTTCTCACTTTACTACCCTCTTTTCACCCCCTTGTTCTTTTTATCTTCCAATTCTTTAGTTCTCTCCCCACGGCCGTAAACACCTACTCTCTCTCTCTCTCTCTCTCTCTCTCTTTCCCCCCCCCCATTTCTCTTCATCATTCTCCCTCTCCTCCTCTTTTTATTTTCACCTCCATTTTTTCAGTCTAAATTATTCATCCCTTTCTCCATTCCATCTCCCCCTTCCATCCACTATCCATATTTCATCCCTTCTCTCAGTCTCTCCTTTTGTCATTTTACTCTCCCTTCTCTTTCCCACATCTCTCACTCCATTCTCTCTCCTTCCCACCCCTTTCTCTCTCCTTCCCAATTATTCCCCCTCTTTCATCCTGTTCTCACTTCCCCCACTCATTCTTCTTTCCTTCCCTTCTGTCTCCACTTTTCCCCTCACTCATTCTTTCCTTCACTTAATCCGTCCCCTACCTCCCTCACCGTTCTCTCCTTCCCACCTCTTTTTATCCCCATCTCATCCTCTCTCTCCCTCTCTCATTATTTCCTCCAGCCAATCCGCCACCCCTTCCCCTCCTCCCATCTAAATCCCCACCCGCCTCAATCCCCCAGAGCCCCCTGGAGACGCCCCACGGTAATCCCTCTGCCTGGGCGGGGCGGGGCGGGGCGGGGCTTGATATTACCTGGGGCGGGCCACACAAACACTCATTAACACACCTACCCTCCCTTCCTCCCACCCTGCCTCTCTTGCCGCTTTATTTTTTTACCCCTGCTCCTTCTGCTACTACTTCTGCTGTTTTTCTGTTTCCCTTTCTACTGCTACTACTACAACTACTACTTCTGTCCCCCTCCTGCTGCTTCTACTTTTAATATTACTGTTTCTACTTAACTGCTGCTACTTCCCCTTCAACTACTGTCCCCCTCCTCCTGCTCCTACTGCTTCTCCTGCTAACCTACCGTGTGGAAATTACCTGAGGCGGCCACACAAACACTCATTAACACACTCCGCCTCACTCCAAAATCTTTTACCTACTGTAGTTTTTTTGTCACTCCTGCTCCTACTACTGCTACTACTGTCCTACTCTGTACTGCCACTACTGCTGTTACTACTGCTGATGTACTTTCTCTACTGCTACTGCTGCTGCTGCTACTACTAACTCTACTACTACTACTACCATTACTACTATTACTAACTCCACAACCATCACCATTACTAAGACTATCATTGCTGCTGCTGCTGCTGCTACTACAACTGCTATTACTATTACTACTACTACCACTACTACTACTACAACTGCTATTACTATTACTACTACTACCACTACTACTACTACTACTACTACTATTACTACTACTAATGTCTCTCCTTTAACTGGGCGGGTTTTACTTTAAAGCCGCAAGACAAAACACTCTTTAATATCCCCTTGGCCTCAGACTCTCTCACTCATTTTTCCTACTCCTCCTCTTCCTCTTCCTTCCCCACTTCTTTTCCTCCCCTCCCCCCCTCCTCCTCCTCCTAAACCTCCTCCTTCTCTGTTCCTACTCTATTTCCCTTCCCCATTTTTCTCTTCCTCCTCATCCTCTCCAAGGAATTACGATAATGAAAGCTAAATTGATACACTTCAGCTGAAAAAAAAATCCCTTAAACATTATAATGAGAGAGAGAGAGAGAGAGAGAGAGAGAGAGAGAGAGAGAGAGAGAGAGAGAGAGAGAGAGATTTATACCGATATATCAGGGATAAATGTTGATCTCGGTAAAACTCTACGGTAAGCGCAACCCACGTTTCACTACCTCAGACCTTTAACTTGTGAAACGCTATTGTAGGTGTTGTAGTTGGGTAAAATCATTCACAGTCCACGATTATTCACGGTCCGCGATTATACAATAAATGCCTTAACGTTTTCGCTACACAGATTTCCCTTAACTCCTTGAATCCAGTGACTTATTGTGTTGGTACTTTATATTTTATTGATGAGACTTGCATAAAAGGGTTAATGAAGGTAACTCCTCCAGTTCAGAATATCCCCTTCCTCAGTCCTCCACTCCCCTTCGTCTACCTTCCCTTTTCCTTCTTCCCCTCCTTCCTTTCCCTCCATCCTCCCCCTCCTCTTCTACGACACCCCCTCTTTTGTTTCTTTAATACTGCAAACACCTAAAGATATCATTTATCTTAGGAAATAGCGAAGGAACCACAACCAATCTCCGTCACGGTTAATTCTCTCTTAGAAGGACACTTTGTTTATTTTATTTCCCCCAAAGAATGTATCCTGACTTAGAATGATCTCTCGTGGCTACCATGATTTAGAGCTCTCGTTCTTAAAAAAAAAAAAAAAAAAAAAAAAAAAAAAAGAGAGAGAGAGAGAGAGAGAGAGAGAAAGAAAGAACGAATGAATGAAAAAAGAAAGAAAAAGAGAATGGGTGAATGAAAGAAATAGGAGAAAAAAAGAGAAAAAGAATGATGAATGCACGAAAAATGAGAAAAAGTCCGCAGCTCTCGTAACCCAAAAAAGAAAAAAAAAAACAAGAAAAGCCTCATACAAGCAAAAGAATATGAAATACGATGTAATAAAGACTCATTTTGGCGAATATTAAAAAACACACCTTCTTTATTACGAGAGGTGTACCATTAGCTGCTTAACAGAGGCCAATGGTATCATAAAGGGAGGACAGAAAAATATATATATATATAATTGTTCTGAGAGATTTCATGAGCTGTATTTCTCAAGCTTTCGCTATGGAAGACTCGTGTGAATATAATGGTTTGGCAAAAAGTCAAGAAAAAGATATTATTTCGTGTGTGTGTGTGTGTGTGTGTGTGTGTGTGTGTGTGTGTGTGTGTGTGTGTGTGTGTGTGTGTGTGTGTGTGTGTGTGTGTGTGTGTGTGTGTGTGTCAATATAAAGTGTACGGAGATAAAGGGGAAGAGCGAGGCTGGGACGTGTTGGATGTGGGACCGGAAAGTGTCAGTGACTGCCTCTCACCCTTCTGATAAATGGTCACTTCCCTCCACCACTCCCCGCCCTTCACCCACATTCCTCTCCCCTCCTCTCCACCACACTTCACCCTTCACCAACATTCCGCCTTCACCAACAATCCTTTCCCTCCCTCTCCACCACTCCTCACCCTTCACCCACACTCCTCTCCCCTCCTCTCCAACATTCCTCACCCCTTCACCAACATTCCTCTCCCCTCCCATCGAACAATTCCCACTTCATCATCTACTGTGTCCTCCCCATCACTTCCCTCTACCACTCCCCATCGTTCACCAACATTCCTCTCCCCCTCCCTCCAACACTCCCATCCCTTCTCCAACATTCTTCTCCTCTTCCTTACTACTCCCTCGTCCCCCCCAACAACACTCCCCAACTTTCCCCACCAGTCAATCCTTCCCCTCACCTTCCCTACCCCACCTTCACCATCCTTCCCCCACATTGCCTTCCCCTTTCCCTTTCTTCCCTCCTCTACCCCCATTCCCCCTTCTCCTACCTTTCCCCCCCCCCTCACCCACCTCTCCCCCTTCCACTTTCTCTGTCCTCATTCCCCCTTCTCCTATTTTCCCCTTCCCCACCTTTCCTCCATCCTCCACTTCCCCCTCCTACCTTCCCCCTCTCCTCCTCCCCCTTCCTCTATCCTCATCTCCCTCTCCCATCTTCCTCCTCCTTGCTCCCCCTCCCCTTCTCTCCCCCTCTTCCCCTCCCCAGCCTCCTCCCCACCAGCTCGCGCCAACAAACACCGCTCGTAAATTCATGGGGAGGGGATGCGAGTTCCGTGTCATCCTTATTTCTCGTTACGCCGCTAAAAGCCGCCTCTTCCTCACCGCCATAAACCCACCACCCCATCAAAATGTGCCCGCCGTGTCAGAATGCGGGTGTCAAAAAGCGAGTCATAATGTGGCCAAGGGTGTCAAAATAAGAGTGTCAAGTGTGTCAAAATATGGGTGTCAAAGTGTGGCCAAGGTGTCAAAATATGGCCAGGGTGTCAAAATATGAGTTTTTAAGTAGCCAGTGTCAAAATGTGGCCTAAATCCACTGTACCTGCTTCTCGTACCAATAATAATAATAATAATAATAATAATAATAATAACAATAACAATACCTTCATTACTATTATCACACCTACCACTAGCCATTATCAATGCTGTAATTAACCACATCCATTTTACCACAACCTAATCTACTTTCACACCTACACTCCTCTCCCTCTTCTGCACCTTCAACAGCCGCCCACACACCCCTACGGCACCACAACACCCGTCACCACCCACGCCCACAACGTCATCCTCATTTATCAGCAAGGTCAGCAAGGTATCATTCATCTCAGCCACAGGACACACTGGCTACCCCACACCTTTACTCTATCGTGTAGGCGGTGATGGATATAAGTGTGACACAAAACGCAGGGTATATGGGCAACTCTATTTTTATTTCCATTTTTTAATCAATATTCTTGGGGAAACACCTACTTTTTTTTTTTTGACACTGGCAATATTATCCTCCTAAACCTACACACCGCCAATAACGCCCAACTTAATCCTTCACAGGGTGTATTGGTCCTACTCCCGCCCTGCTCAATCACCATCCCAGCCCGTCCCGTCCGCTCAGCATCACCCTAGCCTCCCACTCCCACATCCATCACTGACTGAGGCTTCGAGGCAGGGGTTATAATTGATCGGTATAAATTCTACGTCGCTGTGTTTACGAAATGCTGACTTACGAGATGATTGGCGCCCTCTTACCCTCAGCCCACCAGTCCTTCTTGCAGGTAGGTGAGGTCTAATAAGTTTTTTTTGTTTCGGGCTAGAGAGATATCCAAACTTTACATAAATTATCGAAAACTAACCTTAACCTATAATACCCTAACCTTCCAACACCTCAGTAGGCAACCCTAATTTACCCAAACCTACCCATATCCAATCAGATATACATTACTCATTCCATCTCAACATCCTGCCTAACCCATCTTAACACCCTACCTAACCATACTGTAATTAACCAGATATTAACCTAACCCAATTATGTCCACTATGTCTAACTAACCCAACCCAACCAAACCTAACTTAACATACTGGCTTTCAAAAATGGCAAAATAATAACTCAACTTCCACTTACTGTTAGGAAAAAGTGAACGATTGACAAACTTGGAGGATATGTGAAGTAAATTATTGAGATGATTTACAAGTTAATTATCATATTCTATACAACGTGGTGTACCAGATGAGGGGACTTGGCGATTACTGAAGGAACGACACACACACACACACACACACACACACACACACACACACACACACACACTCCCTCTCTTACTTTCTCACTCTCTCACTCACTGCCCCTCTATCTCACTGGCAGCGTGGTCATTACGTCACTTAACTCCAGGAAGTGACCTATCTTCCCTTCCCTCTCCCCTACTTCATCTTCCACCTCTCTAATTAACACGCTCTCTCTCTCTCTCTCTCTCTCTCTCTCTCTCTCTCTCTCTCTCTCTCTCTCGCTCAAGGAGTATATGATCCGTGAAAGTAAAACAATATGAACGACTGAGGTATATGTGGGTGAAGCTTGGTACACTGATATATTTACTATATGTGAGAGTGGAACTATGAGACAGATGTCTGAGGGCAGAAAAGACAGATGGAAAAATTAAGAGGCTGTGAAAGTGGCAATGGAGACAGAAGTGTGACAGTGGAAGTGACGGTATAGGCTCGAGGTGGATCATCGTCATCATTGTCATCATCATCATCATCATCCAGACCTCCTTTCTCACCCCAAACGCTAATATTTGTTCATCTCAACCCAGCGGATATTTTAACTCCTTTCCAGTCTATTTTCCCTGGTTTTAATGGCAGAAAATGACAATACTGTGGCTCTACATCCTTCCCATGGCACTTCTTCGTGACTAGCACCACCTTCCACTATGAACCTCTTGCTACAGCTCAGCGTTTGAGAATGGAGAGAGGGCAGTTTTAAGTCAAGTTAAAGTGAACGGAGTACAGACAGACAAGAAAAGTTCCACAAGAGTATGAGGTGTGGGGAAGTGGGGTTCTGAGCAGGGTGGATGGGCGTTGGGGAAAGGGTGGGGGGTTGGGGGAGAGCAGAGAGGGGTGGGGGGATGGGAGTTCTGGGAGGAGATGAAGGGGATTGGAAGAGTGCGAGAAGGGCTTTGGAGGAGAGGAAGGAGGGGGTTTGGAAGAGTGGGGGGATGGGGAGCCCAGGGAGAGGGGGGATGGGGAGCTCGGGGAGAGGGGGGATGGGGAGCTCGGGGAGAGGGGGGATGGGGAGTTCGGGGAGAGGGGTGAAGGTGGAGCTGGCTAATGACCTGTCTGTCTCGGTAATGGATAGTCATTTGTTTTCATTTGTCATTATTAGCGTTGGATCAGGCCAGAATACCTGTCAATGTTGAGTGCAAGCTGCATGGCGTCTCTCTCTCTCTCTCTCTCTCTCTCTCCCAGGCTACCTTTCCTCAGTTTCTCACCTCTGTTCTTATTATCTTCTCTTTTCTTCCCATCTTTCTTTCTTCCCCCTTTTTCTTCCCTGCCTTGCTTCTCTCTCTCTCTCTCTCTCTCTCTCTCTCATTATCGTCTCCATCACTCACCTCATCTATCATCCCTTCCTCCATCTTATCCTTGGTCTTGGCTGCATCTTAAGTCTAGATGATTTTAGACATTTTTCTTTTTCTTACATTTACTCTAATCTTACTCTTTACTCTCTTTTTCTCTCACTTTCTCTGATCTTACTACTCTCTTCTTCCTCTAATTTTCTTTGATCTTACTATTTCCTAAGATCGGATTCGCCAAAGCTGGATAAAGTCAACTAGGGCATGAAACAGTGTGTGTGTGTGTGTGTGTGTGTGTGTGTGTGTGTGTGTGTGTGTGTGTGTGTGTGTGTGTGTGTGTGTGTGTGTGAGAGAGAGAGAGAGAGAGAGAGAGAGAGAGAGAGAGAGAGAGATCGGCTGCAGTGTGGAATATTGGGAGCGACGCTGGACAGGAAGTTGGGTGGATCACACACACACACACACACACACACACACACACACACACACACACACACACACACACACACACACGGCGAATAAAAAACGCTGGTGGAATTTCCAGTTAAATAATCTGTGCTTCACACTGGTGCCTCTCTCTCTCTCTCTCTCTCTCACACACACACACACACACACACACACACACACAATCACAGACCCACCGGCTATATATACAGTCCCTGTTTTGATCCTGACAATACTTTTTACATCTATATATTTTTAAAAACAACTGGGACTAAATATTTTGTATTTTAATTACTGTTCGTCCTGCATAATGGAAAATGGTGTGATCGTGCTAGTGGAAAAATTGAGTTGATGAGTTTGGTGATTGTTGTTTGAAGAAAACTGGTGGGTTGGGTGGTTGTTGTGGTTGAGGGTGGTGGTGGTGGTGGTTGTGGTTGATGGTGGTGGTTGTTGTGGTTGGTGTTGGTGGTGGTGGTTGTTGTGGCTGGTGGTGTTGGCTGAAGATAAAGCTTCCATTTTCCTATCTCTTCTTCCTCCTCTGCGCCTCTTTTCCCCTGATTCATCATCCTTCTTCGCCCTCTCTTCCTCTCTCTCTTCTTCTCTTAGTCCCCTCTTCTCCTGTCTTCCTCTCTCCTTCCGTCCTGTCTTCATCTCTCTTCATCCATCTTTCTTCAACCCTCCTGTCTTTCTCTCTCCTTCCCTCCTGTCTTCCTCTCTCTTTCTTCCCTCCTCTTTTCATCTCTTCTCTCCCCCTTCCACAGTTCAAAAGTTCCAATTTCCTTACTTAGCTTTCCTTTTCCTTCTCTTTCTTCTTTCTCTTTTCCTAGCTTCCACCTTCTTCTGTTTTCCTTCTCTCTCTTCTTCCTGTCTCTCCTCACTGTTCATCCCTCCTATCTCCTTCTCTCTCTCTCTCTTGTTCATTTTTCTCTCTTCCCCTCTCAATGCTGCCTTCCTTTCGCTCCCTTTCTGCTTCCTCCTCTCCCTTATACCCTTCCCTCTCCCTCCTTCTCTTTCACCCCTTCTGCCTCTCCTTCTTTCTTTTTCCTTTCCATTTTCCCCTCCTGTGCCTCCTCTCCCTTGTTCCTCTCTGTCACTCATCCTATCTTCATGTCTCTCCAGCCTCTTTCCCTTCATCCCTCAGTCTCTCCTCTCTTCATCGCTCCCACATCTCTCCTTCCTTTCGCAGTCTCTCCCCTTCTCTGCACCTCTCCCTTTTCTCTCCTTCCCTCCTCAGTCTCCCCTCTCCCTTCTTCCCTTCTCCCACCTCTTCCTAGTCCTCCTCAGTCTCTCCCCTTATCTTCATCTCTCCCTTATCTCTCCATTCCTCCTCAGTCTCCTCTCCCTTCCTCCCTTCTCTCTCCCTCTCAGCCACCCATCCAAACTTCAGTGATGATGCTAATACGAGCAATAAGTCGAGCTATAACTCCACCTAGATGTAAGAACCCACGGTCGGCTAACTCTCAAGGACTATCTCGGTAATGTCCACCTGGCGTTATGCTGATAGGGTGAAATGTGGGATTGGACCAAATGGCCTGTTGAAGGGAGTTGGGACTGGGTGTTTGGGGGATGTGTGTGTGTGTGTGTGTGTGTGTGTGTGTGTGTGTGTGTGTGTGTGTGTGTGTGTGTGTGTGTGTGTGTGTGTGTGTGTGTGTGTGTGTGTGTGTGTGTGTGTGAGAGAGAGAGAGAGAGAGAGAGAGAGAGTCAGTCAGTCGAGTCAGTCACGACCTCTCCTTGCAATATACATTCACTGTCCACACATATCAATAACACACCATTCACCACTAACTTCACCTCTACTGCTTTAGTTAACAATAAAACACCTGATATGGTATAACCAATAAAGTTACCTGGAACACCTTTATGCCACCTGCAATTAGACAGGATGACAATGAGTAAAATCGACAATGGGGTAGCGTAGATTTAGGAACATTTATCTAGTTATTTATTTATCTACCGCTGAGAACCCACTTAAACAGGAAGCATATAAACAACGACCCTCTTCTACTCTGACGGACGCTTTCGTGTATTTGGGAACAGCTCAGTTAACGTTATAAGCACCTGCCCTGCATCATTTACTCATTACCTACTCCCATACCACACCCACACTAACACACAGACACACAGAGACAGACAGACAGATAGGGACAAAGACAGAGACAAAAAACAGAGACTGACAGACGTAAGCCAAACCATTTTCTAGCACACTATGCGGGGAGTAAAAACACAAAGCAACACAAATGCAATACAAAATAAACATCCTTGAGAAGCAAGGCCCTAAGAAAATAGTGACAAAACAACTATGTGCAGAAATAGGACACACACACACACACACACACACACACACAGGCAATACAAACGAGGACTACATACGGTCCTGAGGCAGACACAAAAGACGCACACACAATGAAAAAATACACAAGGATACGCACACATAAGGCACACAACTGCACACACACACACACACACACACACACACACACACACACACACACACACACACACACACACACACACACACACCGCTCGTATATCCAGGTGCAAATGGCATAACCATCTCAATTAATGCTGAAAATCTCGGTGTTTTTATTACGGCAGTTCCGATGGGGCATGGAGGGGAGGGGGAGAGGGAGGGGGAGTACGGGGAGGAGGGGGATAGAGATCAGAAGGGGGAGGGGAGGTGGCAGAAAGTGGGGTTAAAGAGAGAGAGAGAGGATGGCGGGGTTGGAGAGAAAAGAAGGGGTGGGGGAGGAAGGGGTGGGGTTTGGGAGGGAGGAAGGGAGGGTTGGGGGGTAGAGGACAGAGTGAATTGTGTGTGAAAGGGGAGGATGACAGGGAGGGGAAGTGACAAAAGGGAGGCAGAGAGGGGAGGGTGATTGAGGGGAAGCAGGGAGGTGAGGGGTGATAGATGGGGAGAAAGAGGGGAGCAAAGAGAGTGATGGAGGGAAGGGGAGGAAGAGGAGAGGGGGGAGGAGCAGTGACGAATGTGAGTCAGAGGGGAGCAGTGATAAAAGAGTGTTAGAGTAAAAGGGGGAACTACATTAAAAAGGGAGGGGGAGGCTGGAGGGGCAGGGAGAGAGGGAGAATGGAAGAGGGGAGAGGAAGAATGGAGGAGGGGAAGAGGGAAGAAGGAAAAAAGGCACGAAGGGGGCTACAAGGAGACGGAAGAGGGAGTGGCAGACAGGGAGGGGGGGGTAAAGGAGGGGAAAGAGAGGGAAGGGAAGGAGAGGAAGACGAAAGACGACGATAAAGGAGAGAGAGACAGAGTAAGATGGTACGAAAGAGGGGAAAATGAAAGGGGTGAAGGGGGAGGGAGGGGGTTGGGGAAAGAGAGGGGAATGTAATAGGGAAGGGGGTGGGTAAAAGGCAAAATAAATGGGTCGGAACTAAAAATAAACAATATAAGGGGATTGTACGATAAGAGAGCACGTGTATGGAGGGGGAGAAGGCATTGTGTAGAGTGGAGAGGGGGAGAGAGAGAGGGGAAGTGAGGGAGAGAGGGGAAGAGGGGGAGAGGAAGAAAGGGAGGAGGAAAGTGGGGGAGAGGAAGGGAAGGGATTGCGCAGAGAGCGGAGAGGGGGAGAGGAAGAGAGATGGAGAGGGGGCAGGGGAGGATTGTGGGGAGAAAATGCGCTTACAGGGAGGGGGAATGTGAGGCAGGGGAGTGAGGCAGAGCAGATAACAGAGGATATAACGCAAGCGGATATAACGAAGGTGGATATAACGAAAGTGGCTATAACGAATACCAACACTGCGAAGCGATACAAGCTCCATTAAGCAACGCGCATATACGGTATCTGTGGGCCTATAAAAAGAGAATATAGCGAATGCAGGATATACCGCACCGAAATATAACGAAAAAAACGCAGAGTGGTATAATAACAATGACTATAACGAACGTGCGGGAAAGACCATCCACTCAGGCGATGTAGTGCTACTTTAAGGTGACTCAGCTCTGAATGACAAACGAAAGGGAAGATAACGGTAGCAAATAACGAAGGGAAAGATGACGATAGCAGACAAGAGTATAATTAAAACGAAAGTAGACATTAAAGCAGGAAAAACTAACCATGAAAAACAGAAGAAAGGGAAACAAATGAGAATGAACGACAAAAACAGGAAAATATATAAAAATGAATAAATAAATGACAAACGATTAAAGGGGAAAAAGGGAAATGAGGGGAAGAGGGGAGAGGGAAGAGGGGAAAGAGTGCGAAGGGGGAGAAAGGGAAAAAAGGGGGAAGAGGGGAAGGGGGGGAAAGGGGGAAGAGGAGAAAGAGGGAAAGAGGGGGGAGAGAGGGAAAGGGGAAAAAGGGAGAAAGGGGAAAAGAGGGGAAGAGGGGAATGAGGAGAAAGAGGGAGAGAAAATACTGAATGAAAGAAGAGAAGGATGAAGTAGAGGGGAGAGGAAGAAAAGACGGGAAATTAAGGGGAGACAGACAAGATGGGAGGGGAGGAAACGAGAGGAGAAAAGAAGATAAGTGGAGAAAGAAAGACAGAGATGAGAAAGAGGGAGGCAGAGAGTGTGTGTGTGTGTGTGTGTGTGTGTGTGTGTGTGTGTGTGTGTGTGTGTGTGTGTGTGTGTGTGTGTGTGTGTGTGTGTGTGTGTGTGTGTGTGTGTGTGTGTGTGTGTGTGTGTGTGTGTGTGTGTGTGTGTGTGTGTGTGTGTGTGTGTGTGTGTGTGTGTGTGTGTGTGTGTGTGTGTGTGTGTGAGAGAGAGAGAGAGAGAGAGAGAGAGAGAGAGAGAGAGAGAGAGAGAGAGAGAGAGGCGACAGAAAACGCGAATTATGCACAAGAAGGGGATACTACACCAGAAGAGCCAAAAGGAAGCGAATGTGAGACGAGACAGGAAGAGAGCAAACAGGAGAGTTATTCATACATAGGGGAGAAATCCGTACATATTAGGAGAGAGAGAGAGAGAAACAAAGACAAGAAGCTGATGCAGGAGGAAAACAGAGGAAAATGGAAATAAACAAAGGTGAGAAAGAGGAAGACAGAGGAACGTAAGAGGGAAAGAGGGTAATGGAGTGCTAACGAGGAGAAGAAGAGGGGAGAGGAAGGGAGGGAAGGGAAGGGAAGGGACGGGAAGATAGGAGAAGGGAAGGGAAGGGAAAGGAATGAATGAGAAGGAAGGAAAGGGAGGGGAAGGGAGGGGAAGGGAAAGGAAGAGAAGGGAAGAGAAGAGAAGAGAAGGGAAGGGAAGGGAAGGGAAGGGAAGGGAAGAGAAGAGAAGAGAAGAGAAGAGAAGATAAGGGAAGGGAAGGGAAGGGATGGGATGCGTTGGGATGGGATGGGAAAGGAATGGAAGGGAAGGGTGCGAAGGAGAAGAAAGGTGATAGATACAGATACACAGACAAATAGATAGAAAGGCAGACAGATGAGGATAAGAGGGAAGGGAAGGGAAGGGAAAGGACGGCAAGTGAAGTGAAGGGAAGGGAAGGAAAGGACAGAGGAGAGAAAAGATGATTGGCAGATAGATAGACAGATAGATAGACAGACTAGATAGATAGAGTGAATGTATGTATATTTGTATGTATGTATGTAAGTATGTGAATGAGTGAGTGTAAACAGAGTAAAAGCGGAAACAGGAGAAAGAGGGAAGGGAAGACGGGATGAAATAGAAGAGGGTAAGAGAGGCAGAGGGGAGAAGGAAGGGGAACAGCGAGATAACGAGACGAGGGGAGAGGGGAGAGATGGGGAGAGAGATGGGGAGAGCGGAGAGATGGGGAGAGAGGAGACACATTGGGAGAGGGGAAAGGGCGAAACGGAGAAGCGAAGGAAGGAGAGGAAACAGAGAAGCATAATAAACAATAAAACATGGAAAATGGAAAAAAAGAGGAAGGGAGAAAGGAGGAGGAAGATGTTAGATGACAAAGGAGAAGATGAAGAGAAGACGGAGGGAAATAGAGATTAAAGAAGAGAGGAGAAGAGAGAATGGAATGATAGAAGTGATGAAGAAACGAAGAAGGAGGAAGAGTTAAGATTTAGGGAAGAAAGGAGTGATAAAGTGAGAGAGAGAGAGAGAGAGAGAGAGAGAGAGTAACGAGGAACTAAGCACCACACTTAAAAAGAAGATGGGGCAATCATGAGGGAAGGTAGGTTCAAATGGGAGGGAGAGGCAGAGGAAACAGGAGGAGGAGGAGGAGGAAGAGGAGGAGGAAACGAAGATGGTACAGGAGGGAGAGAGGATGGGTGGAAGAGGGAAGATAGAGAAGGAAAGAATTGGAGGGGATGGGGAGTCGGGAGGAGAGGGAGGGAAAGAGGAAGAAGAGAGAAAATGGAAAAGTAAAGGGAGGAAAAGGGAAACGTGAAGGGAGAGTCAGATGGGGAGGAAAGGGGGGAGAAGTTAGAGGAGGAAGAGAGGAAACAGAAATAGGAGAGGAAGAAAGAGAAATAAAGAGAGGACATGACAGGAGGTGAGGTGGAAAAAAGAGGACAGGGGATGAGAGGAAAGAGGAGGAAACGAGAGAGAGGAGGGAGAGAAAAGAGAGAGAGGAAGAGTAAAGGAATGAGAGGATTAAGAGGGGAAGGGATGAACAAGAAAGAAAAAGAAACGACCAAGGAAAAGGAAATGTGTGAAATTGAGGATGAAAAGGAGGATGCAGTCTGATGTGAGAGAGAGAGAGAGAGAGAGAGAGAGAGAGAGCAGATTTTCTCACCTACAAACCCACAGCCCTTCACTCTTTTCTCACCTCACCCACACAAGAAAATATTGTCAGGACCTATTTTTATTCTCTCTCTCTCTCTCTCTCTCTCTCTCATCAAGCACCAGTTTCATCACCCCGATTCCTTAATTCCCCCTCCCAATCGTCACCCCTCCAGGCAAAATTTCGCCCCCTACACCCCAAGGAAACTTTCACACCCCTCTCCCCCAGCACCCCACAGTCTATTACTCTCACTCTCACCCCATATCACCCCAACAGATTTTTTCAGACCTCCACCCCTCCAGCGCCCCTAGAGAATTTTTTTATTATTTTTTTTCCAAAGTTGATCAAAGCCGCAGGCCTAATTGTGGTGGCGGGGGCGGGGGGGAGGGGGGTCCAAAAAAGGGGAAAAAAAAGAAAAATACACACCTTCCCAGCAGCAATTAATTCCAGGAGACCAGCCATGCATACGGAATGAGATTATGTTACACCAAGTTACCTGCCCAATTAAAACGGAAACTCTTTTAGGGTAATTCACCTGGGTTGGGGAGGTGGTGGTGGGGAGAGAGAGGGGGGAGGTGGTGGTGGGGAGAGAGAGGGGGAGGAGGTTACTGGTGAGGAGAGGGAGGTTACTGGTGGAGGGGAGAGGATGGTTAATGATGGGGAGGAGGTTAGTAATAGCAGAGAGAGGGAGGTTACTGGTGAAGAGAGGGAGGTTACTGGTGGTGGGGAAAGGGAGGTTAGTAGTAGTGGGGAGAGGGAGGTCAGTAGTGGTGGAGAGGGGGAGGGTGGTAATGGTGAGGAGAGGGAGGTCAGAGGTGGTGGGGGTGGGGAGAAGGAGGTTAATAGTGGCGGGGAGAGGGAGGCTGGTGATGGCGATATTGGAGTGGTGCTGCTGGTGACCTCTCCAAGTGTCTGCTGCCACTGTTGACCTCCTTTACAATGCTGACCCCTTCACTCTTGTTTGCAATGCTGTCTTTACTGTTTCCAATATTCCTTCACTGCTCCTTTCACAATATTATCTTTACTGATCAATTGCAATGCTGACCTCTTCACTGTTTTTTTTTTTTTTTTTATGCGAGGAAGAAGGAACCAAAGGCCACGAGCCCGCAATTACTGTTCCTTCCAAGAGAATAACAAAATACAAGAGAGAGCCAAATTCAAGATCCATTCATTTTGAGATGCCTGGACACACTGGGTTTGAAAGACTGGAGATGACAGGAAGCAGGAAATACAGACAGAGGGAGACAGTTCCAGAGTTTACAATGCTGAACCCTCCACTAGCCTCCTTGCAATCCTAACCCCACAAACTACCTCGACTGCAATGCTGACTATCCCCTTTTTACCCTAGCCTGGCTCAAAATTGCCATCTCTCCATCTTGTATGCTGAGTTGTGGCAGTAAATTAACACCGGATGATGCTAGTCACGGGGAAGTGCTGTGGAAAGAACGTAGAGACAGTACTGTTCTATTCTGCTACCAAGGTACGTGGAATAAGCTACAAAATGTCGAAAATCCAGGCCAAGTTAAAATGAAAGAACTATAGCATCTTATTCCCGTATTTATCTCATATCTCAGTTTAATATTCACGATTGAAAGATGATAATTTTACGCCTTAGTTAAATTGATCAGAGTAAAGTGTGGATGGAAACTGTCTTGCTCACCTAATGATTTTAATTCATTTAGGAAAGAAATTATAATAAACGAGTTAATGAAGCCTACCTCTAACCCTCTTAAGTTTGAAAAGTTTCCCTAAGGTTAACTAAAATGATCTAATACAAGCTGGGACTGAATTAAAAATGCGTCCTCGTACTGAATGGATTAAAGCTCCCCCCCCCTCATCAGCCTCAGAGTACCGACAGGGAGAGGAGGGAGGGAGGGAGGGAGGTCATGCTGAGCTTAATTAAACACTGAATACACGTCGACAGCATGTTTATCTTCACACACACACACACACACACACACACACACACACACACACACACACACACACACACACACACGAGCCGAAGTGTAGAAGGCATCGAGGCATTAAATGTGGGGAAAAAAAAAATGACTTCTCGTAACACCTCACAAATTCCTCCTTCTACTACCATCTACACACCTGTCTCTACCTCAGCACACCTACCTCATCCCTCCATACACCTTCCTACCCCCTCCACAAACCTGCCTCATCTCTCCAAACATCCTCCACACATCTGATTCACCCATCCATACACCTCCCTCGACCATCCACACACCTGGCTCAATCCCTCCACACACCTGCCTCACCCAACCACAAACCTTCATATACCTGCCTCCTCCACACACCTGCCTTCCAGTAAACAAGCCCTGTTTGTCTTCAGTCCCAGAGCCCACACTTTTCCTCATCACCACCTTTCCGTTGCCTCCCTCCTCGGGGACCCCTCCTCTCTCCCCCTCTCTCCCTTGGGGCCTCCCTCTCCCTCTCTCATCATTTCTCTTTCTTCTCCCTTCCATTACCCAGCCTGTCTGCCACTCAGCCTAATATTATCCGCCCCATTCTTCTCTCCCCTTCGGTTTTTCCCCTTCCCTACCTTTCTTTTCCTTCCCTTCTCTTCCTTTCCTTTCTCTCCTCTTTCTTCCTTTCCTTCCCTTCTCTTCCTTCCCTTTCTCTACTTTCTTCCCTTCCCTTCTCTACTCCATCATTCCTTCATTTCTCTTCCCTGATCTTCTTAACCTTCACTTTCCTTCCCTTCCCTATTTCATCTTTTCTTCCCTTCCCTTCCTTTTATTGTCAATTCCCTTCATTTCTCTCTCTCTCTCTCTCTCTCTCTCTCTCTCATATCCCTTCCATTACCGTGCATATCTGCCTCAGCCCAATATCAAGTGACTCTCTCCTTCTCCGCCTTCCCTTCTTTTCTCTTCTTTTCCCTCCTTCCTTCCTTCCTTTTCCTTCTTCACTTAAATCTTCCGTTCCTTCTCCTCTCCCTTCCCCTTAGAAGCCTATCTTCTTTCCAGCCTAATGTTATCCTCTTCCTTCTTCTCTTCTCATTACTTCCTTCCTCATTCTTTCAATTCGTTCACACTATATTCCTTTCAATTTCCTTTCCCTCCTTTCCATATATCCTCCCTCTATCTTTCTAGGGGCCTGTCTTTCTCTTCTCTTTTCTCCTAGTCTACCTTTCTCTCTTCTCCTTTTTTCCCCATTATCCCTCTTCCATCTCCTCTCCTCTTTTCAGTACTCTTCTCCTCTCTGTCTCTTTTTCTTCATTTTCTCTTTCCTTCCTCTTTTCCTTCTTTTCTGTTTACCTCTTTTCCTCCTTCCATCCTCTGCATTGTCTTCTTTTTTTGTCTTTCTCATTCTCTCTCTTCCTTATATTTTTCTTCTTCTTTTCCTTTCATCCCTTTCCCTGATTTTCTTAAAGCTTTTCCCTTTACTATCTCTGTGAATTTCCTCTCCTCTACTTTTTCTCCTCTCATCCTCTCTTCTTTATTCCCCCTCTTCTCCTTCCTCTTCTTCTTTCTCCTATCCTCATTTCTTTGCTCTTCTCTCTTTCTCCCATCTCCTCTTCTCTCCTCTCCTCATTTCTTAACACTCTCTTCTCTTCCTTCCTTTTGACTTTCACACAAACTCAAAAACTCACAAAACAGATCCCTTCTCTCTCTCTCTCTCTCTCTCTCTCTCTCTCTCTCTCTCTCTCTCTCATCCCTTATCATTCTCTCTCCCTCTCTCTCTCCCCTTATCCAATCATAATCTCCTCCCCTCATTCTCCGCCTCTCCCCTCATTCCTCTTGATCCCTCTTCATTTCTCCTTTCGGTCAAATAATACAGTTTCTGCCTTATTCTCTCCCCTCTTCCTCTTCCTCTTCCCTCTGGCTTTCCTTCTCGACATATTTATCACCGTTTGAGCGTTCTTCCTTGTTTCTCGCACGTCTTCCTCGCTATTATTCTTCCCTTCATTGTTCTTATTTTTATTATTTTACGTTTACAGTTGGCTTTGTTATTTTCTCTTCCTTATATTTCTTTTGTCTTTTTTCTCTATTTCTCTCCTTCCAATCTTCTTATTCTCATTATTCCTTGATTTTCGCATCTCTCTCTCTCTCTCTCAAGGTGTGTGCCGTGAGCCGTGATAAGAGAGCTCACAACCAATTACCCTCAGGCTGACTCTCACCCCATCACTAACGACCTGCATACACCCTCTCTCTCTCTCTCTCTCTTTCTCTCTTCCAGCCTCCAACACACTACCTACCTACCTAACTACCTATTTTCCTCCCTTTAATCCAACCCACTGACTCCTTACCTTTCAATCCCTCCCCTACACACCGTATAACCTTACCATATTGTCTCCTTACCCTTCTGCTCCTGCCCATACTCCCTCACCCACCCATCCTCCTATCACTGCAAGACATATCGGTTTTCCTATCTCGTTAACACACAGCTCCTCACCCCTACTCTCTCTCTCTCTCTCTCTCTCTCTCAACCCCCTGCCCCCACTGCCAGTCTCCAAATTCTCACCAGAAATGATTTTACCTGTGGCCCCTTCCTACATCTCTTTCTTCTCTGTCTGCCTCAATGCCTCCTCTTCCTTTTCCCGTCTCTCCTCCTCCTCCTCCTCCTCCTTCTTCCTCTGCATCATCCCTTTTTCTTCTCTTACCTTCTCTCCTCCTCCTCCTACTCCTACTTCCCCTCTCATTCCCTCTTCTTCCTTCCCTCCTCTGCAAGACACCCTACCTCTGCCTCTCGTTTTACCCCATTAGCTCACATTTCACAGCCCCATCCGTTGCTCTCTGCCTAACTCCACCTGTCTCCTAACCACCTACCTCACCTCTCTGTCTCCTAACCATCTGCCTCATCTATGTCTCCTAACCATCTGCCTCATCTATGTCTCCTAACCATCTACCTCATCTCTCCGTCTCCAAACCACCTGCCTAACCTTACCTGTCTCTCCTAACCATCTGCCTCACCTCGCTGTCTCCTAACGATCTTACCTCTATCTTAATCTCAGCACCTCCCTCTCCCGCCCTCTCTGCTTGCCTAATCTCTGTCTAACTTTATGTCCTCCTCTCGTCTCATCTAAACCCTCTGTCACATCCACCCTCCTCCCCCCTGCTACAAGACATCCCAATCCTTCTCCCCACCACACAAGATCCCAACCCTTCCCCCCAATTGCAGAAATCCCAGCTCTCCCCCATTGCAAGACATTCCAGCACTCACACTGCAACACATCCCAGCAACTCACACTACAACACATTCCAGCTCTCCCTCACTGAAAACCAAAGGACACCCCAACTCTTCTCTATTGCAAGACATCCCAGTCCCCCCCCCCCTTCCACTGCAATACATCCCAGCTTTCTCTCCCCCTGCAACCCATCCCAGCTCCTCCTCTGCAACCCATCCCAGCCCTCCTCCTCGTAATACACCGCCATCTCACCTTTAAATCAAAGACCAAACCCGCTTCGCTCGCTCACTCGCTCTGCCTTTGACTTCAAGCGCACGTAGCCGACTAAGTAGCCCCGACACACAGTGCTATCCGTGCTCCCAGATCCTCGCATTTCGCTAGTCCCTGCCTGAGCACCTTAAGACGATGGAGGTCACTTAGATAAATTACGGCGAAGGATAGCTTGGAATTCCGTTTATACTTCCTTGCATGACAACACTGACACATTAAAGACAGGGAATATACTTCTTTTGATAAATGATGATAAACCTAACTTAACCAAAACGACCGTTTCTGATGAATAATGTATGATTATGTTTAACTCATTTACCAACCCACACAATTATACTCATTACCCAGTGACTTAAAAGCTTATTATCCCTTAAATCAACCTAACTTAACCTAACCCTTAACCTAATCTACATCCACTTACCTAACCTAAACTATGATAACTTTACGAACCTTTAAAAGAAGATACAAGAACTACATCTTACCCTACCTACCCTACCCTAACCTTCCCTCTCTACCCTAAACTGGTCTACATTTACCTTGTCTTTACCTACCCTACCCTACCTCAATCTTTCCTATGCCTCGACCTGGCCTAACCTAACGCAATCTTACCTAACAATTCACTTAACATTTTAAATTCCCAAAAGTGACCTCGAGAGCCAACCGTAGCAAAGCACACACACACACACACACACACACAAACACACACACACACACACACACACACACACACACACACACACACACACACACACACACATGAAAGTGGTTGTAGGAGGGAATTAGCGGAGGAGGTAAGAATAGGGAGCGAGCGGAGAAGAAGGGCGAGGAAGGAGATGGGAAGGGAAGAAGAAGAAGGGGAATGGGGGAAGTGAAGGAGGGAAGGACGAGGGGGAAGGAAACAGTGGGAAAAGAGAAGAGGGGGAAAGGGGTGGGATAAGGGGGGAAGAAAAGTGTAGTTGAGGAGGGAAGGAAGAAGTTGGAAGGAGGAATAAAGAGGAGAGAGGTAGGGGAGAAAATGATGAACAAACGAAGGGAGGAGGAATGGGAAGGGGGGTGGCGAATGGAAAAGTGTAGACTAGGAAGAAAGAAGAAGGGGAAAGGAGGAAGACGAGGAAGTGAGGAAGTAGGGAAGAAGGAAGGAAAGACGGAAGGAAGGAAAGAACGAACAGAGAACAGAAGACGGGGAAATGAGGAAATCAGCCAAGTGAGGAAGTAGGGAGAAAGTGGAAGGATAGAGGTGAGAGGAGGGGGGAGGGACAAAGGGGGGGATGGTTAATAATGTGTACAACGAGATGAAGCAAAGGTCAATATTTGACCTGGTGTCAAAGCCCGTATATTAATCCACTCTCCTTCCCCCCCCACTTACCCTTCCTCACGACCTCTACCTCACACCCATACTCTCTCTCTCTCTCTCTCTCTCTGATATACACACACACACACACACGAGAGAGAGAGTGAAAGAGAGAGAGAGAGAGCGCTGCCGGAGTATCCCACAACCGACATGATACGCTCCCCTCCTCTCCCCCGCCCCCTCTCCTCCTCCTCCTCCTCCTCACAAGACGCTGGCGGGTTCTCAAGATGTCAGTCACGCAGCGCTCCTCCCCAACGCGGCCAAATGGACACAAATACGAAGCAGCGAGATAAAAGGACCCGAATCCCACTCACTCATCCTCGTCATGCTGAGTTGATACGTGATTTTACTTACACTATTAACGATACTATAATCATTTTTATTCATTTCTACTGTACTCATCTCCACTTATTCATTTCTAATACTCATTTCTCACGTCTACTGCAATTATCATTACTCATTCACCTCTATTACTCATTTCTGGTCAATTTACTCATCTCTACTAATCATTTCTTCTTTTTTCACCCTTACTCACTCATCTAACTCATCATTACTCACTGGTACACCCATCTTATACTCATTCACCTCTACCACTCATTTCTACCTCATAACTCACCTCTACTCATCTCTACTCTCACCTCTACCACTTATATCTACCCTATTTACTCACCTCTACTCATCTTTACTCATTCACCTCTACCACTCATATCTACCCCATTCACTCACCTCTACTCTCACCTATACCACTCATATCTACCCCATTTACTCACTTCTACTCATCTTCACTATTCACCTACACCCCTCATTATCTACCCCATTCACTCATCTCTACTCATCTTCACCCATTCACCTCTACCACTCATTCCTGCCCCATTTACTCAACTCTACTCATCTCTACTCTCACCTCTACCGCCCATTTCTACCCCCATTCACTCACCTCTACCCATTTTCACTCATTCACCTCTACCACTCATATCTACCCCATTTACTCACCTCTGCTCCACTTTACTCTCACCTCTACCACTCATATCTACCCCATTTACTCATTTCTACTCCTCTTTACTCTCACCTCTACCACTCATATCTACCCCATAACTCACCTCTACTCATCTCTACCACTCACTTCTACCCCATTCACTCACTTCTACTCATCTCTACTCTCACCTCTACCACTCGTTTATGCTCCATTTACTGACTACTTTATTTTAGTGAAGTTACGTTTGATAATAACTAAATCAGAGAAATTAAAATAGGAGAGGCAGGTGTAATAAGAGATTCTATCCAGGTCTCTTCACCTTAATACACTTAAGAGATACACCTGCCCACACCCACTGCCTCTTCCATACCAAGAAGGGGACGGGAGGGTAGGGGAGGGGAGGGGAGGGAGGGGAGGGGAGGGGAGGGGAGGAGAGGAGCGGGG
>NC_136958.1:6164159-6179159 GCF_032717465.1 Coenobita brevimanus | reverse complement strand
TCTTCCTATCCCTTTCCACATACGCTTTCTCCCCTGCTTCCCTCGCCCCCACCTGTTCAATTCTGCCTCCGCTTCACATCTACCTATCCGTGCCTCATTTGTCTATCCTCTGCATACCTCAGTACCCTCCTCTTCCCTCCTCTCTCTCTCTCTCTCTCTATCCACTCCCTCAGCTATCGCCCTCCCTCATTTGCTTCACCTGTCAACCCCTAGTCTTGCTGTATTTACTTTTTATGCACCTAACTCTGAACATATGCTACGTAGCCCGTTCCCGAGCCCCAGCACTCTATCCCACACCAACAGATGGCTTGTCCACAGCGGCCCTAACACATAAAACAGCAATCCAGCACCAATACCCACCGTCTATATTGTCAATCTAGGGATTCACATTCAGTGTTATGGTATTTTCGGGTATGACGGGTCGGTGGTGTCACAGAGGAGGGCAGTGAACATGGTCATACTGAATTCAAAACCACGAAATTTAATCCATGCAACAGCCAGGATCGAAACCACGGCCATGCACACACCTGACTATTGCTCTATTCATTCCACCACCACCACCACCACCACCAGCACTACAACCACCACCACCACCATCACCACAACCATCATCGTCATCATCATTTCCTATATCGCAACTGTCCACCTTTGTCTCGCTTGTTTCAATTACCTACCCTCCCTTTTTCTACATACTTCTGCCTCCTTTCATCTGTCTACCTATACCTTACCTACCTACCCCTTTTTACCCGCCTATCCCTGCTCACCTACCTACCCATCCTCACATTCCTACTCATCCTCACCTGCCTACCCCTCCTCACCCGCCACCCTCTGCCTCACCTGTCTGTCCCTCCTCACATGCCTACCACTGCCTCATCTGCCAACCCCTGCCTCATCTGCTTGTCCCTCCTTAACTGCCTACCACTGCCTCACCCGCCAATCCCTACCCCACCTGTCTACCCCTGCTTCTCTCTTCCTAGCCCTTCCTCACCTACCCACCCTGCCTCACCTGCCTACCCCTCCCTCTCCTCTCATCTCTGCCTCTCTTTGATCTTGCCACTAAGACGTCTCATCCACACAGCCTCCAACCAATAACCACGTCCTTAACTAACAATTAAGATCGTCACTGAGTAGGGACACAGATGCCTACAGATTATGCCGTTCAACTCACTCCTCACAAGTCTGGAAGTGCAATCATTAAAACTCACTAATATCACTGGGCTGAAGGGGTAAATGACAGTACCAGCTCTTTTCCTTAATTTACTTAACTGCTATTATTTTCCTTGCCTTGGTTCTACTGTAATTAGTGGGGTGGGTAGATCAGCAATTGGGGTCACGTTGTAATTAGCCTCATCTCTTTGTTCATCATCACTAACAACGCCCTAATGAGGCACTAATTACATGGGGAAGGGTCATTGTATCGAGACATATCTCTGGCATCATTTCATATAGTTAAAATTATACATGTCTATATCATTGTTGGACTCTGCCTCCATCTATCTATACCTGTACAACTATCTGCGTTATCTCCAAGTATCTCTAACCATCTATCGTTATCCATATCTCTATCATCATTGTATCGAGACATATCTATGGCATCAATTCATATAGTTAAAAATATACATGTCTATCTCAATGTATGAATCTATCTCTATCACTCTATATCTGTACAACTATCTATGTTACCTTTAAGTATCTCTAATCCCCTATCATTATCAGTATCTAGATAGCTACTGTGCATACCCAAATATCTACCTATTGCTACCTACATATAAAATTATCTGTATAAATCTTTAACACTTAACTCTCCATTAAAATATCGTAACTACAAGATTTATTTACCACTCTATCCTTGACTATCTACAACTACCAACAACAATCAATATAAAAAAAAAGTGTTATTAAAATCTCTCCCGTCGTTCTATTGCTATAATTTTAACTTTTATTTTTTCGTCCAGAGTTTACCTGTTTATCGATCTATCACATGATGCTACACTCTCTTACCATCCTCCTTTATCACTACCCCTCATCACCGTACCTCATCATCCTCCATCACCACCACCACCACTCATCACCCTCCCACACCACCATTCACCACCACTCCTCACACTCTTTCACTACCCTCCCTCACCTCCACTTCACACTCTCTCATCACAACTCCTCACCACCCTCCCTTCCCATCCTGCTTCACCACTCCCTCACCACCATTCCTCATCCTCCTCCCCCATCACCACTCATCAAAGCCTCCCCACTCTCACCACCACCTACCAGCCTCCCTCATCACCACCCCCACCACCAGCCTCCCTCATCACCGCCTCATCTCCTCCCCTCATTACCACTGTTGACATTAATTAGCCTAACCTCAAGCCCTATTTACACACCTGCTTAATTAACACCTATCCCACAGCCTAATTTGCCCACGTTTATCAGTTACCAATTATTTAACTATTACTCCTCAGCCACAACTTTTATCTCAAAGGTCTCTCTCTCTCTCTCATCACCACCTTGAAAGGGGAATGAGAGAGAGAGAGAGAGAGAGAGAGAGAGAGGTGGGCAATCTGCAAATGGAGTGGGTAACAGGAGAGGGAGAAGGAAGTATTGATAGGCAGGGCTGACCAAAGGGAGAGAAATTTCTCCTTCCCTACCTCCTTAAGACTCTCTCTCTCTCTCTCTCCCTCTCCAATAACCTTTCTCCCCAATATATCTCTCCAAGTTATTTTTTTTTCTCTCCTACATTTTTCCTCTTATTTTTCCTCTTCCCTCTCTACCTTCTTTCTCTTCCCTACGCTGTATCTCTTTCTCCTACCTATTCTCATCTTTCCTCCTCTTCCTTTCCTCTACACTTACTTCCTCCTCTTTCCCTTCTTCTTCTTCCTCTCCACTTTCTTCCCCCTTTTTTTCACCTCCTCCCTCGAAATCTCCATCTTTCCTCCTATACCCCTCCTCTCCTCTTTCTTCTTTCCTTCCTCCCTCCCTATCTCCTCTTCCTCTGGCTGGTCAAAGGAGATATCAAGGCAAGGACGAGTCGAGATAAATTCTTCTCTCCAAGACTTTCCTCTTCCTCTTTCCTATCTTTCCTCCTCGTTTGCACCCCCTCTTTCTCTCTAATCTACCCCTCTTTCCTCTCTTTTTCTTCTATCTATCATTCCTCCTCCTCCTCATCTCACTTTCCCTCTTTCCTCCGAGTTACTTCTTTCCTCCTCCTCTTCCCTATCTTTTCTCCTCGTTTCCACCCCCTCTTTCTCTCTAATCTGCCCCTCTTTCCTCTCCTTTTCTTCTATCTCTCCTCCTACTCCTCTCCTCTCATTCCCTCTTTCCTCCGAGTTACTTCTTTCCTCTTACCTCCCTTAATCTTCCTCTTCCTGTTTCTCTTCCATTCCCTTTCCCTTACTTTCTTCCTCCTCCATTTTTTCCTCTTTCCCCTCCTCTTACTCCTCTTTGTTCTTTACCTCCATCCTTTCCTCCTCCCTATATACTTCCTTATTTTCCTTATCATTCCTTATTCTTTCCTCCCTCTCCCGTTCCCCTCTCTATATTTCCCTCTTTCCTCTTCTCTCTAATTCCTCCCTTTCCCATCCCTCTCTACCTCCTCTCTCTCCTCTTATCTCTCTACCGTCTCTCTTTTTCTCTTTTCTCTCTACTTCATCTTTCCTACTTTATTTCTGCCTCCTCGCTTTCCCTTCTCTCTCTCTCTCTCTCTCTCTCTCTCTCTCTCTCTTCCCCTTCTTCTCTTGCCTCTTCTCTCTCTACCTTGTCTTTTTCCTCTTATCTCTTCTCTTTAAGCTGGGCAAAAAGACGCAAAACCGGGATCAGGCAAAGGCAGTGTGAGATAATTCCCCCCCCTCTCTCTCTCTCTCTCTCTCTCTCTCTCTCTCTCTCTCCAAATCATCACCATTAACGGAAGAAAGCCTGCCCATTCGTCCCTCCTCATTTCCCTCCTTCATTAAACCCACCCACCCATTCTCCTCTCTCTCTCTCTCTTTTCTCCCCACCTCTTCCTACCATTCTCTTCTCCCTCTCTCTCATCCCTCCCTCGCAATCCTTCCTCCCTCTTCCCTCCTCCTCCTTCTCTTCCTCCTCCTCCTCCTCCTCAAATCATCCAAGGTCCTTATTCTTTTTACAGTATGGTTCCTCCCTCCCCCCTTCCTTCCTCCCCCTCTCTCCCTCCCTCCCTCCCTTCCTCTTTCTCTCTCCCTCTAGTCCTCCTCTATTCACACATGTATAGATGTATGCATTGGAGGAAAAAATGCAGTGTGTGTGTGTGTGTGTGTGTGTGTGTGTGTGTGTGTGTGTGTGTGTGTGTGTGTGTGTGTGTGTGTGTGTGTGTGTGTGTGTGTGTGTGTGTGTGTGTGTGTGTGTGTGTGTGTGTGTGTGTTTTAAGATACGTGTACAAATGTATAGGGTGTTTTGGTGTATACAGAGTAGTATGAATAGGTGTCTGTAAGGTTGTATAATTATGTGCACGGATGTGTGTGTATGTATGTATGTATGTACGTGTGTATGTATGTGTGTAAAGAATATGAAAATGAAAAATATATTACTAAATGTGACAAGGTGTATGCATTAATGTGTGCACAGGTGTATGTGTATCCGGTTTATGTATGTATGTGTGTATGTATGTATGTGTGTATGTGTGTGTGTGTGTGTGTGTGTGTGTGTGTGTGTGTGTGTGTGTGTGTACCGGTATGCATGAATGTGAGACGTATGAATATATGTGCGTATAGGTGTATGTGTATTAGTGTGTTGGTAACTGAGAGGGAAAAAACACATCGTATGAGGGGATGGTGTGTTCTAAGGGCATGTATTCACAACCCCTCAACCAGATCCTATTCACCCTCTCCATCCAATCACTCTCTCTCTCTCTCTCTCTCTCTCTCTCTCTCTCTCTCTCTCTCTCTACTCCTCCCCCTCCTCCTCCTCTTCTTCTTCTTCCTCCCCTTCCTCTTCTTCTTCTCCTCCTCCACTTCTTTATCATCATCATCTTGTCCTTCTCCCTCCCTCTCCTCCCTCATCATTTTCCCTCCACACCTCCTTCCTCCCCCCATCTTCCTCCACTTTCCTCCTCTCCACGTCATTCCCTTCCTTCCTTTTGCATAATCACTGGAGAGTCAACACAAGTTTGATTACAGGGAATCGCCTGAAAGAGCCTATTTCGCTTCCTCGGTACAGCCCTCCTCCATAGCTACGTCTTTCTTGTTGCTCTTCCTTCTCCTCCTCCTCCTTCTCCTCCCTTACTCCTCCTCCTCCTCCTCCTCTTATTCTTATTCTTATTCTCCTCCTCCTCCTTTGTACCACTTCTCTTTCGTTTACCTTCTAGCGTCTCTTCTTCCTCCATACCTCTTCTTCTCCATGATCACTTCCACCAGTCTCACTTCTTACGCCCTCCTTCTCCTCCTCTTTGTCAATCCTCGCTCCGCTCTCTTTGCTAAACAACAGTACTAACTTAACCAACTACCAAACCATCCACCAACACAACCACACCACACCACCACAACGACAATACCACCACACCAACATCACAACCACACTTCAAAACAACACTACCTACCTGACCCAAACCTTACTTGTCCTACATTCTTCCCCTCACATCTTTCCCTCTCATATAGGCTTCTCTTTCCTTTTCTTCTTCACACACACACACACACACACACACACACACACACACACACACACACACACACACACACACCTTTTCCTTCATCCTCCGTCCTTCTCGTCCAGTCATCCTCTCTTCTTTTTCCACAGTCCTTCACCCTTACTCCCCATTCCTTCATTCCTTCCCCTCCTCCTCCTCCTTCTCTCCTTCCATCATCATCACCATCCCCTCCTCTCCTTCATCTTCGATTCCGTCTCCACCAAACTTGGCCAATATTAGATTTCTTGGGAGTTCTCGCCTGGGTCCAAGCTTCCCTCTTAGTAAAGCATCACAAGTGGCTTTGGAGACTCCGCAATACATTCTCCGTTGCGATTCATTCTACACATTACGTATAAATATCGTCTTGTTGATGGAACCTGTATCAATTGCAAAACGCGAATAATAGTCCAGGCGAATATGCTACATCTCGAAATGAACGTATCTTGAATTTGACTCTTATTCTTTTTTTTTTTTTTTTTTTTGAAGGAATAATATTGCAGGCTCCTGGCCTTTGGTTCTTTCTTTCTTCCATAAAAAAATAAAAATAAATCGCTCAGGAAAAGGTATTACGGAGGCCACCCCACATCTTAACCCCTTCAATACCATGATGTGTTTTGTGCATTCTTCGTGTTTCTATGCGATTTTATTCAGCTGCGAGAGAGAGAGAGAGAGAGAGAGAGAAACACTAGGGAGTTAGGGAGGAAAAATAGGACTATCAGGGAGAGTAGGTAGAGTGGTTGAGGGAGAGATAGGCTTTCCATCTCCCTACTTCTCTCCCTCCCTCCTTCCTTACCTCCAATTTCCCTGCTTTCTCCTCCTTACTTGATTTCTTGCTTTTCCTTCTCCTCTTCCACCTCCCCCACTCCCTACATTCTCTCTCTCTCTCTCTCTCTCTCACCCTCTTTCCTCTTTTCCTTCGCTCTCTCTTTCTTCCATTTCCCTCCCTCCCCCTTCTATTTCCTTCTCTCACCTCCCTTAATCCCCTCCCCCTACCTACTCTCCTCCTCTCACTCTCCCCTCTCCCTTTTCCTACTCCTCCTTTCTTCCATCCTCTCTCCGTTCTATCATCCTCCCTTCCTCTCTATTCCGTTCTCTCCTCCCCATCCCTCTTTCCCCTTACCTCCTCTTACTCCCCCCTTTTTCCCTCTCCTTTCCCTCTTTTATTTCCCTCCTTCCTCTCTTCTTCCTTCTTTCCTCCCCTTCATCTCTCCCCCCTACCATTCTCTCCTCCCCCTCCACTTCTCCCCCCTACCATTCTCTCCTCCCCTTCCTCCCCCTACGCACCATTTCCACCCACCCCAAGGGAGATACTAAGCGTTATTATCTCTCTCCCTTACCTACCTATCTACTTACCAATGTACTTACCTCTCCCTCACCTACCTACCTACTTACCGATCATCCTACATACCTACCAACTACCAACCTATCGACCTGCTTACCATACCTCCTACTTACCTACCTGACCTATGCCTACTAACCAATCTACTTACGGTAACTACCCGCCTACTTACCTAAATAACAACCACATTAACCTAAACCACCGTCCAACCCCATACCCGCTATTTCAATCACGGTAATTATGTAACTCACTTAAAAATGCAATAACATCTTTATCACAACCACTTAGGGATATTGCAATGACCACATCTCTATACCACAGTAAATATATACACTTCCACCACAGCAAGGAAATATCTACCACACCTCTACCACAGCAACCAAGCGCCCACCATATCTCTACTGCAACCAAAACCACCCCTTTTACAACCACAACCATTGCAACAACCACACCTCTTTCACCACAACCACAATGGCAACCACGTCCCCATCACCACAGCTACAACCACTAACATACTCCCTCCACCACAACTACCACAACCGTCCACCACACCTACCACAACCGTCCACCACACCTACCACAACCCTCCACCACAGCAAAATAAACTCAGCCAGCTCACAACTTAATATCTGCCCCGTCATTCATCTACATCCAATCATCCCAGCCACAAAAAACAATATTTATTATTCACAGCACTACTACTACCACCACCACAAACACTACCACCATCACCACGGTTACCAATACCACCGCAAACACTACCACTATACTGCCACCATTACCACTATCACCTCCACCAACACCACTATCGCCACTATCATCAGAACCACCATCACCACTACTACTATCGCCACCACCAATATCATCAACACACCACCACCACCATCATCACTACCATTATCATCATCACTACCACCACCACCACCACCATCACCACCACACCACGCGACCTCCACGATGTTCAAGTTGCTACATAACCACATTCTAACACTACCATTGCAATCAAAACAATTCAAACATACCCTAACGACAACACACAACCACACCACCAGCCCTTCATCAATCACTAACCACCAGCAATATCACCATCACACACACCACCATCATCAACAACCACAAGTACCATCATCATCAACACCCCACCAACCTTTCACCACCCCTCCACCACCCCTCACTATCACCATCACCCCCATACACACCAGCAACCGCTCATCCCTTCACACCACACACAACACACCACCACCACCACCACCACCACCCTTCACCATGCATCACAACCACCATCACCCCCATACACACCAGCAACCAGCCATCCCTCCACACACACACCACCACCACCACCCTTCACCATGCATCACAATCACCATCACCTCCATACACACCAGCAACCAGCCATCCCTCCACACACACACCACCACCACCACCCTTCACCATGCATCACAATCACCATCACCTCCATACACACCAGCAACCAGCCATCCCTCCACACACACACCACCACCACCACCGCTCACCATGCATCACTATCACCATCACCTCCATACACACCAGCAACCAGCCATCCCTCCACACCACACACCACCATCATCACCACCCCTCACCATGCACTAAGGGGATTAACAACACACTGTAATTTTCATAATGGTCCTCACACTCCGCACGTGGTCGAATCAATCACTCTGACGCTGCGATCAATGATTATTCTCGCTCTCGACGCGGTACAATTTTAATAATATCGGGTTGGCAATAACTTCACCACAAATAACTAGGCAGGAAAAAAATGCTACTCGTGGTGGTGGTGGTGGTGCCGTGTGTTTGCAGGGGGACAGGTGGGGGGTGTTTGTGTTTGCGTCTCTGTTTGTGTGTGTGGGGGAAGGGTAGGGATGGAGCGAGGGCGTGTTGTGTTGTGTTGTGTTGTGTGTGTGTGTGTGTGTGTGTGTGTGTGTGTGTGTGTGTGTGTGTGTGTGTGTGTGTGTGTGTGTGTGTGTGTGTGTGTGTGTGTGTGTGTGTGTGTGTGTGTGTGTGTGTGTGTGTGTGTGTGTGTGTATTCAGTCTGTAGCCAAAGTATTCCCCCTAGTTTCAACCATTTCAATACGCCGACATCATTTTCAATTTACTGCTATTAGACCTAAATCCTTACAAAGTTCTTCAACAAACAAGAAGCCCCATACTAAGGAGGTCAGAATCAGCCTCTATGACCTACGATACAAAAAACAATTCCTTTTTTCTTTCTTATTTTTCGCGCATCACAGGCTAGCTTCATTGAACGTGAAAAAGTAGCCTCTAGATTCTTGCTATAATTTTCACTTGACCCCAAACAAAGGTTCAAAAGAGACTACAGGCAGAACCCATCAAACTGAACCCACATATCCAATACCCTGCACACTCAAGAAGCAAAAGATGTTGAATAAATTTTGATGTGATAATTACGTGCTGATGTGGTTGCTGATGTGTAGAAGTGAACAGCAGATATACTGTAATAAACTGTGTCCTCAATTCGTCAGCATTTCTTTAATAAACACAGGGAAATATAATAAAGTAAAGCTAAATAAAACCGTAAAACTGTAAATTATACGCACCATAAAATACCCTGCTTCTACTATAAAATCACTTCTACAGAATATATAAAATAATACATGTAATAATAACCATCATTAGGACGGCAAAGGATGATAATAAGCTTCATTATTTCCATTACTCAATACTGGTTTCATAAGAGTAGGGCTAATAAAATCAATCAACTAATTCCCATACCCCTTACCTTTTCCACCTTGTCTCTCCATTTATCCCTTTCCCTCCCCCCTCTTTCCCGTCCCCGCTTTCCTTTACCCTCTCCATTTCCCTCTCCTTCCCCCTGTCCCCAGCTTCCCTATGCCACGTCTTTCTTCTGCCTCCTCCTCCCCATCTATCCCTTTTCCTTCCACATCACTCCCCTGCCCCCCTTCCTACTCTATATCCCCCCCTGCTCCCCCTTCCCTCTGGCTCCCAACTTTCCCCGCCACTCTCTTTCCCCCCTCCCTCCATTCCCTTCTATATCCTCTCTCTTCTCTTCCCCTCTCTTTCGTCCCTCCTCCTTTCCTTTTCCTTCCCCTCATCTCTCTCCCCTTCCTCCTTCTTCCCTCTCCTCATCTTTTTTTCTTTTCCCCTCCTCTCTCTTCCCTCCCCCCTTTCTCTTCTCCCTCTCCCTTTCCTTCCTTTCCCTGTCATCCTCTTCCCTCCTCTCCCTTCCCTTCCTCCTCATCTTCTTCCCTCCTCTCCCTTCCCTTCCTCCTCATCTTCTTCCGTCCTCTCCCTTCCCTTCCCCTTCATCCTCTTCCCTACCCTCCCTTCCCTTCCCTTCCCCCTCATCCCCTTCCCCTCTTCCCCCTCCCCCCTTGCCACAAAATTCATGAACTTTAAAACCAGCGGCAAATACAGGCCAGATCAGCTCCCTTGGGGGTCTCTGTGTACGGGTCTGGGAAATTACACCCTGTACACCTACACTAATAGAATAACATTACCATAGTACTAACATTACCATTACATATTACTACCATTACCATACAACCACCATTACCATACAACGACGATACAACCATACCACATTAATAGAATTGCAATACTGTATTACTAACACTAGTAGCACACATTACTACCATTACCATACAACTACGATACAACCATACCACACTAACAGATTATTACCGAATTACTAACATTACTAGCACACATTACTACTATTACCATACAACTCCCACTAGCCCACGACCATTCTGCCATACCATATCACTAACGGTACCATACAAATACCACTATAAACAACCTTACCATTACTACCTACCACTTACACTACCCTACTACCATTAGCCCAATACTACTATTGTGAAATATTACTCTCATATTACTAACTCTCCTCTTCCCTCTTCCCCTCTCCTCTCTTCTCTTCTCCTCTCCTCTCTCCTCTCCTCAGCATATTTTGCCACTTCTCCTCTCCTCTCTATTCTCCTCAGCATATGATACCACTAGCACACTACAATGCTGTTATAATCATCATACCAATATCATATTACTATCATTACAATGCCACCATTACATCAAAACAATATCATTATCACTTCATTATTACCACACTACCACACACCACCACCACCCCACACCATCCCACAACCACATACAGCACCACACCACAACTACATGCAACACCACACCAAACCTCCACACACACACCACAACCCTCACACACACACACCACCCCACAACCCCACCCCACACCATACTCAGCACCACAGGCCACTTCAATAATTTCATGGGGAAAAAAATAATTCTCAGTGACACATAATACTCGAGGCATCAAGTCCTTTCATAACAACATACAACTGGGCATTAATCTGTTTTTAATATACACTCGCTTCAATGATAGTTTTAAGAGCACACACACACACACACACACACACACACACACACACACACACGCAATCTCATTTCCCTGATAATTAAGACGACTGATGTCCTCTGAATTCACACTCACATCACAAACACTCCCATTAAGACTATTGTAATGGGCACAAAATTTCAATAATGATTTTTTTTCTGTTGTTCTACTCCCATCACTCAGGATCTACCTATCTATCTATCTATCTGTTAGTCTATCTTTCTAACTATCTATCTGTCTATATCTATCTATATATCGATCTATTTGTAACCAGAAGCCATAATTATATAAGGGGTGGCCACAAACAAATCGCCTCCATGTCGCCCTGACCCGTACATTTTTCTCTCCATGCTCAAATTACACTCAATCTTTCAATGCTTGTGGAAGAGTGACACTATTACATTTATAACACGAGATATTTAAACAACAAGAATTTATCAGTTTGGGTGGAATTGTTTAGTTTGCCATAAAAATGTGTTTGTCTTGTACACATATGGGTGATGAACTGACAGACAATACTATAATTCTCTCTCTCTCTCTCTCTCTCTCTCTCTCTCTCTCTCTCTCAAGGCTAGGTTGGTGGTGTTCTGGTGTTACGTAAATTGTTCTGGTGTTATGATTGTGATGTTACGATGTTATGATGGTGATGTAAAGTAATGATGGTTATGCAATGTTGTGATGTTATGGTGGTGGTGGTCTGGTGTTATGCAAATTTTATAATGGTGATGTTATGATGCTGATAAGATGTTATGCTGGTGATGCTGTGATGTTATGGCAATGTTGTGATGTTATGGTGGTGGTCTAGTGTTATGATGGTGGTGATGTGATCATACGGCAATGTTAGATGTTCTCAAAAATCCGCCAAAATCCACCAGTCCCGTTATACTCGCCAATACCACCAAATCCGCCAAATCCCAAATCCACAAATCGTCAAAGCCGCCAAATCCACCACAACGTCAGTTCCACCACTCACCAAATCCAAAATTCGCCAAACCCACCAAAACGCCAATTCCACCACATACCACAAAGTTGGTTCCTACAATCCCGCCACTCTCGCCAAACCCACCAAATTCGCAAAAAACGCCAAATCCGCGAAATTCACCTAAACGCCGATTGCACCACCCGCCTACCCAATCACTTCAATGAAATCACCAATTCCGTCACTCTCGCCAATACCGCCAAATCGCCAATTCCGCCAGACCTAAGCCAGTGAGGCGACACGGACGACACAAAGCCAGTTTTACCCTTCTGGCTGACCGGGTGGCTTACTGGCTGATAATCTGGCTGACTGAATATGTAAGTGGCTTTTGAAATGACTCACTCTCTATCTCTATCTGTGTGTGTGTGTGTGTGTGTGTGTGTGTGTGTGTGTAAGAGAGAGAGAGAGAGAGATTCTGGGGGTCTTGTAGGGTCTCTGGGGTCTAATCAAGGTATGTCCACCTCTCTCTCTCTCTCTCTCTCTCTCCAGGGAGGTAAAAAATGAAACAATTGGAAGAAGACAGCGCAGGAAGTGAGTGACAAGGAGAAGGAGGGAGTTGGGAGGGGGAGAAGAGGGCAATTAGGAGAGTCAGTGAAGGAAGGGGAGAGAATTTGGGGAGAAAAATATTGAAATTGCTGCGAAGGAAGGAGGGGAGAGGGTCGGATGAGGACAAGGGGAAGGGGAAGAGAGGGGAGGAGAAGGGATGTAAGGGGAGGAGAAGGGAAGAGAGGGGACGAGAAGGTAAATAAAGGGACGAGAGGGGAAGAGAAGGGAAGAGAGGGGCGGAGAAGGGAAGAGAGGGGCGGAGAAGGGAAGAGCGGGGAAGGGAAGGAAGAGAGGAGAGGGGAAGAGAAGGGAGAGAGGAGAGGGGAAGAGAAGGAAGAGAGGGGAGGAGAAGGGAAGAGAGGGGAGGAGAAGGGAAGAGAGGGGAGGAGAAGGGAAGAGAGGGGAGGAGAAGGGAAGAGAGGGGAAGGGAAGGAAGAGAGGAGAGGGGAAGAGAAGGAAGAGAGGGGAGGAGAAGGAAGAGAGGGGAGGAGAAGGAAGAGAGGGGAGGAGAAGGAAGAGAGGGGAGTAGAAGGGGAGTGAGGGGACGAGAAGGGGAGTGAGGGGAGGAGAAAGGAAGAGAGGAGAGGAGAAGGGAAGAGAGGGGCGGAGAAGGGAAGAGAGGGGCGGAGAAGGGAAGAGAGGGGAAGAGAAGGGAAGACAGGGGAGGAGAAGGGAAGACAGGGGAGGAGAAGGGAAGGGAGGAGAAAAACAGAACGGGAAGGAAGAAGGGAAGAAAAGGAGGACAGGACGGAGGATGAAGACAAGGCAGAAGAAAAGGGAAAGTGAATGGGAAGGATGGAAAAAAGGAAGGTAAGAAGGGAAGAGGCGTATGAGAGCAAAACAGAAAGAAGAGAGGGGAAAGGAAATATGGAAGGAAGGAAGGAAGGATGGAAGGGAGGGAGGGAGGGAGGGAGGGAGGGAGGAAAGGAAGAAAGAATGGAAAGGAAGGTTAGGGGGTAGGATAGAAAAAAAAAGGCAGAAAGAATATGAAGAGTGAGAAGGAAGGAAGGATAGGGAGCTAAATGAGAAACAGGAGGAAGGAGGAAAGAGGGAAAGAAAGACAAGGAGAGAAAGGAGAGAGATAAGAAAGGGGAGGAGGAAAAATAAAAGATAGCCTAATGGAGAGAAAGAAATGGAGAATGAGTGGAAAAAAATGAGAAAGGAAAAGGAAGGAACTTACGTGTGTGTGTGTGTGTGTGTGTGTGTGTGTGTGTGTGTGTGTGTGTGTGTGTGTGTGTGAGAGAGAGAGAGAGAGAGAGAGAGAGAGAGAGAGAGACGTAAGTATGCATGTGTATTAAATCATGTGGTTTATATATGTTTTTATGAACGTAGGAATGTGTGTGTGTGTGTGTGTGTGTGTGTGTGTGTGTGTGTGTGTGTGTGTGTGTGTGTGTGTGTGTTTTTAGGTGCGTGGCAAGAAGGAAATAATAAACAACGAAAGAACAGGAAAACAAAAGCAAGAAAGAATGAAAAGGGGCAGAGGATGGCCGGACACACACACACACACACACACACAAAACACCTGATCCGGGACATTAGCCAGGTGGACCCTTTCCCGAGGTGGCGAGGCCTTCCCTGGTTTTTATCTCATTCCCTAAAAACAAGAGATGAGGCCAAAGTAGGTCCCTGAATTTTACTTTTATTTATTTAAGAATACTGTGATATAAACCTGAGATGATGATGATGATGATGATGATGATGATGATGATGATGATGATGGTGGTGGTGGTGGTGGTGGAGATGATGATGATGATGATGATGATGATGATGATGATGATGATGATGATGATGATGGTGGTGATGATGATGGTGGTGATGATGATGGTGGTGGTGGTGATGATGATGATGATGATGATGATGATGATGATGATGATGACTTCTATCTATCTATCTATCTATATACCTAGGCAGCTTCCCCCAAGGAAAGGGAGGTAGCCGAGACAGGACGACTCACTCTCCATTTACTCATCCATTCAAACACATTCATTCGCATCTTAGCCCCAAAGGGGAGAACGGACAGATCCTCACTGCATCACACTGCACAAGGGTCAACTGCGCAATGCAAGCAGTGACATCCACAGCAGGGCCCAACA
>NC_136958.1:6141659-6159159 GCF_032717465.1 Coenobita brevimanus | reverse complement strand
ATGTAGCGGTATGTGTATTGGCAGGTGTAGGTGTTGGCAGGTGTAGGTGCTGGCAGGTGTAAGTGTTGGCAGGTGTAGGTGTTGGCAGTGTAAGTGTTGGCAGGTGTAGGTGTTGGCAGGTGTAGGTGTTGGCAGGTGTAGGTATTTGGCAGGTGTAGTTGCTGACAGGTGTAGGTGTTGGCAGGTGATAGGAGGTTGGAAGTGTTGGTGGTGCAGGTGGGGGTAAACAGAAGTATGGGTAATGACAGGTGTAGGTAGCTTAAAGTGTGGGTAATGATAGGTGTAGGTAGCTTAAAGTGTGGGTAGTGGCAGGTGTAGGTTGTTAAAGGTGTGGGTATGAAGGTATGGGTTCTATTGAGCTGGGGTGGGGGTTTAATGTACGGGTTCTGTTGGACTGGAGTGGGGGTTTAATGTTTCACCCGAGTAGCATGTGTAAGAAATGATACTGGATGAAAGCCTGGCGTGATTTAAGCTACGCCTCACAGCCATTATCGCCGTCTGTGCTGGTCCTTCCTACACCTAACAGTACACAGATTACACAGGGACAGGGTGTAGTCGTCTTTACCACCATCACTATCTTTCCCCTATCCCTACACTAAAAACAGACACACAAAAACCGAGCTGTCATATCCACCGAAATCGGCCTCACATACACTCACTCACAGCTAAATGGAAAGATACTCTCAGGTTTACTTTAATGTACAGAGACTGGAACTAATGCGTCCCTTCAATCCACTGGTAATCCCACTTGACACTACGCGAAGCACCACAAATATAGAAAAGGAAAAGACAGGAAAACCGGGAGGATATACTGTACAATTATGAAAGCCAAGTGTTCGTCATTCTAAGTTACTCCCAACTCATTTTCTCATTACGCTACTCTCAATCTCACTTTCATCCAGCCCCACCCACCCGCACCACGTCCACCTCTACCAAAACCCACCCACACCTCACCCACCCTCCTTAAACCTCAGCCACAGCTCTCCCACCCCCACTAAACCCCCCACACACCCCTCCCACGCACCCCGACCCCTCCATCCTCCCCTTCCTTCTGACCCTGCCCCCCCTCGCCAGACCACAAGTAAACAAAGTGTGCGAGATGGGGCGCATTACCATACCCGTAATCTCATGAATACCAACACCAGCACCCGAATATCGTCGGGGAATGGGAGAGGAGAGGAGAGGAGAGGAGAGGAGAGGAGAGAGAGAGAGAGAGGGGGGGGGATTTCTTCCTTTTCTTTATTCCTTCTCCCTCTTTTTTTCTTTCTCTACTCCCTCTTCCTTCTTTCTCCAATCCCTCACTCTTCATTCCTTCTCTACTCCCGCCCTCTTCCTATTTCATAAGAACATAAGAAGAGAGGATAACTGCAGTAGGCCGGGTCGTCCATGCTAGGCAGCTCCAAGAAGAGTAACTTCTTTCATCACTTACTCCGTCATCCTTCTTTCTCCACTCCTCCCACTTCCTTCATTCTTTACTCCCCCTCTTTGTTTTTTTGTCTTCTCCCTCCCTCTTTCCTTTCTCTGATTCCTTCCTCTTTCCTCCATCCTCTCCTCATAAGCAATATATAAAACTACGGAAGAATTTCGCACAAAACATACTCATAAATAAACACCCACCCATCCACCAACCCACCCATCCACCAACCCACCCACCCATCCATCCATCCACCAACCCACCCACCCATCCATCCATCCACCCACACCCATACACACACACACACACACACACACACACACACACACACACACACACACACACACACCACATACATATTAATTAGAAGGTCATGTCTTACAATTAAGGTGCACAAAAAAATACACACACACTTGTTTTCTGGCTCCAAAAAATGCTATCTTTTTTAATCAAAGAAAAAATACATTGTTGTTCCAATTACCTCTCTCTCTCTCTCTCTCTCTCTCTCGCGATAAATAATAAATGTAATCATGTCGTAGAAAAGGTGAAGAGAGTGGGTGATGGTATTAAGAGACTGATTGGAAAGAGAGAGAGAGAGAGAGAGAGAGAGAGAGAGAGAGAGAGGGGGGGAATGTTAGCTATTATTAAACCCTGACATTATTCCGTGAAATCTCTAATAGAAGGTTGTTTATAATCATTCTTGATATTTCTTTTCGTTGATGAAAGGTGTGTGTGTGTGTGTGTGTGTGTGTGTGTGTGTGTGTGTGTGTGTGTGTGTGTGTGTGTGTGTGTGTGTGTGTGTGTGTGTGTGTGTGTGTAAGAAGGCATGTACGTAAGGGATACTGACAGTTTATGATAGGAATGACTGAAAGGAGGAGAAGTCGATCGTAAATTGGAGAAAGACAAACGAAAAAGTGTAGCAGTATATGTGAGAATGAGGTGTGTGGAAGAGGGAGAAGCAGACCAAGAACGAAGAGACAAGCTGGCATAGTGGAACAAGTGGAGATAGAAACTGGAAAAATTGTATTGGTGAGGTGGCTGGTAGAAGGACAGGCAGACCAAGAACGATATGAAGGATTATGCAGCAAGAGGGAGTGGAAGGAGATTGATAAACAAGGAGTAACAGGGATAAGAGAGATGGAAGACGGAGAGGCAGCCCAAGAAACACGGAGTAGGGACGAGGTATAATTAGGGAGGGAGGCGTCTCAAGGGAAGAGGGGGTCGATGGCAGGAAGGAAGGGAAATACCTGGGGACCTCTTTGTTGATTATATGCCTTGCTTACGGAGGCGTCGTCAGGGGAGAAGACATAGATAGGCATTGAGATCGATAAAAGGACAGGTAGACAGGTAATGAGATGTATACAAAAAGGAGGTAGACAGTTAATGAGAAAGATACACGAACAGGTAGACAGGTAGTGAGATAGACACAAGACAGGTAGACAGATACACAGGTATATCCGTACGTGCATAATCTACATGGATAAAGACTGATATAAACAGCTACAGTTACAGATTGTTTAAGAATGGAGGACGCCAGTAATCTGGTGTGTAGATCAATTTTTTATTCATTTGTTTTTCCTCCCTCTGTTCTGTTATTCAAAAAAAAAAAAGTATAGAGATAAATACAGACAGATTGATAAATAAGTACGGTAGGTGGAAACACAAACAATCAGAGACAGACAAACGGACACAGACAGACAGACAGACACTGATAGATAGACAAGCAGCCAGATAGATAGTTATGGATACAGATAGATAAAGATAGATACACAGATAGACTCAGAAATTTCCCTCGCTACGCAATCATATACAGGTGGTTGTACTCACACTCAGGTATAAATATATCAGTGACGATACATCCAAGTTACGACACAAAATACGATATTCAAAGTTGCGATAAGTTACGTAATCCACACGATGCCTATCAGTTACGATATTACGAGATTTACGGTAACGATACACATGAGTTACGACACCCAGCAGTTACAGTGTTGAGTTACGTTAGGCATGAGTTGCAATACCTGGCCATGACACCTACAATATCATCACAGGCCCTGAAACTCGTAAGGAAATCAAGATCGACCTGTTCCTTATGTAGCTCGATCATCCATCTTCCAAGCTACTTAAGAAACACATCTACGATATTTTATACGATGTTGCTTATCAGTTACGGTACCCTACGATATCACAGGTAGCTATGTTTACAGGCTAATTAAGAAGCAGAGGGAAAATGAGGACAGAGAGAGACAATTAGGGGAAGACATGAAAATTCAGGAAGGGAATATGACGAGAGGAAGGAAAAATTAGGGAAAGAAAAGGAAAATTTAGGGAAGGAAATGAGGTTTGGAAGGGATAATTAGGGAAAGATCAGGAATATTTAGGGAAGGAAAAAAGGATAGGAAGGAACAATTAGGGAAAAGACATGAAAATTTAGGGACGGAAAATGAGGAGCAAGGAATAATTAGGGAAAGAACATGAAAATTTAGGGAAGGGAAATGAGGAGAGGAAGTAACAACCAGGGAATGGACATGAAAATTTTGGAAGGGAAAATAAGGAAAGGACAACTAGAGAAAGTACCGCACATCAAAATTTAGGGAAGGAAAATGAAGGGAGGAAAGAACAATTAGGGAAAAGGAAGATGAAAATTAGGTACTGACAAGAGTACTAAGGGAGAGGAGGACAATCAGGGAAAGAACAGGGCAGTTACGGGATACAGAGCGATTAAAGAGAGTACGGGGCAATTAGGGAGAGTACAAAGCAATTAGGCAGAGTACATGACAATTAAGGAGTGGGAGTGTAGGGTCATCAGAGGGGGCATGGGGCAACTGGAGACAGCAGAGGGCAATTAAGGAGATAGTAAGGCTGTTACGAAGAGTAGAGGTCAATTTGGGTAGAGACAGGGGATCGTACTCTCGTCTGGTAAGGAGGCTCCCTAGCACCTTTTCCGAAGCGATTTATTTTGCTTATTGTACGTTAATATAGTCTCCTGTGTTGCTTAAATTATTCTAATATCGTCATACTCTGCATAAGTAATTTACATAATATTATATAAATTACCGGATTCAAGAATAAATCGCTGAGGAAAAAGTGCTCTGAAACTTATACAAAAATGGTATTCAGTGCTCTATTGGTTTCATTCCATTTATACTTGGACTCTGTGTGTGTGTGTGTGTGTGTGTGTGTGTGTGTGTGTGTGTGTGTGTGTGTGTGTGTGTGTGTGTGTGTGTGTGTGTAAAAGATAGGTAAATTACTTTTCAGACAGGACGGATGGAAAAGAGGATTTAGGTTTATAATGGAAAAAAAAAGAAAAGAATGGAGGGCACTAGTGAAAGATAAGGAAGGATGGGTGATGACAGTGAAGATAGGGATAAGGGTAAAAGATAGGTAGGTGGAGGGGACTAACGCTGGGATAGGGAGGATGGAGATACCGGGTACGGATTTAGGAATTATAATTACAGAGGACTGAGGAACAGATAGAGGATAGATAAGAAAGGAGAGAGGAAGAGAAGGAGGAGAGAAAACTGGTGAATGGGTAGCCTAGCAGAGAAAACAGATGAGGATAGGGAGGAGAAAGTTGAATTAGGAGAAAGAATAGATATGAGGACAGAACTAGGGATACAAGTGGTGATTGACGTAAAGAGAGGTGAGGACAGGACAGATGAGTATAAAGGTGAGGATAGACGAGGATAATGGTGAGGACAGACGAGGCAAGAGGTGAGGATAGAGGCCTGTGTGTGTCGGTGGCTCAATCTCACTGCCATCCTCACTAAAGGGGAGCACTCTCTCTCTCTCTCTCTCTCTCTCTCTCACATACACACCCACCCACCGACCCACCCACACACACACACACACCACTCCCTTGTTGTTTAATCTCCTGTTACCCTGTTTATACTCCCCGCTGTCTCCTGTTGAATACACCGGTACCCCGTTGTATACTTCTTGCCTATGCTACTTCCGCTCACAATTCTCAAGACCCTATTAAAAAAAAAAAAAAAAACTCGTTACCTCCCGTCACCAGCTCCGCTACTCAACCCGGATGTGTGTGTGTGTGTGTGTGTGTGTGTGTGTGTGTGTGTGTGTGTGTGTGTGTGTGTGTGTGTGTGTGTGAAAGTGGTAGTAAAAGCAATGATATGCCTAGAATACTGTATTAGTGATGTCTACTAATGCTGTGCCAATGCTTCGTTGAATATGTATAAGTTTCAGTGTTAAAAATCATGTGCTGCCTTGAGAATGGCGTGTCGGATGTACTTAGGAGGCGATGTCACGTTCAATACTGCGTCTGGAATGCATGTCAGTGATGCACCTAGAACTGCGTCTAAAATCTCATAAACCCCTTCGAATCTTTCTTCCCATTCTTGCTTCTCCAAACGATTTTCTTCAGCTATATACGGGGTTATCGAACTACCAGAGGTTGAGATTAAGCCTTCACTTGCCTCTACGCTACACCTGAATAGAATCGTCTCAAGGCGGCAGGAATAAAAATACAAAAACGCAATGAAAAACGCGTCACTGAGGAGCCTAACCCTGCGTGTCTGGAAAGCGGCGTGTGGGATGGCAGGAAGCGCGCAGTATCGCCCAATCCAATCGACCAGCGGCGGCTACGGCGGAGGGGGTAAAATCGAGGGATATAAACCGCGAGGAATCACAGCATATTTACCGCCGGGATGAATGGTGGAGCGAGGAGAGGGCGGGTGGAGTGCGTGGGTGAATGAAAAGGCGGGTGGAATGGGTGGGTGGGTGAAAGGGCGGGCGGAGAGGGTGTGTGAAAGAGGGGTCTGGTGGAGGGCTGGAGAAGTACCGGATGGCGCCAACGAGGGAGAGAAGCTTCCGAAGACCTGAGGGCGTCCAAAGACCTAATGGCCTCCAAAGACCTAATGGCCTTCAATATTTTAAGAGCCTCCACCGTCCCTAAGAATTCCGAATGATTTAAGACTTCAAAGACCTGGGGGGCTACAAATATTTAAGACCCTCTAACAATACTAATGATCTCTTATTGACGTACTGGCCTCCAAAGACTTAAAGAGGCTCTAAAGACTATATATACAATAACCAGAGGATTTCTAAAGACCTTAATGACCTTCAAAGACTTAAGACCCTGCAATTACCTTCAAAATTTTTAGTTACCTAATGGTCTCCAAGGACTTAAGAACCTACAATGCCTCTGATTATCTCCAATGCCTCGAGGACCTCCAAAGACTTCAGCACCCTCTAAGACCTAATGGCATCCTCGCACATGAGACCTGAATACCTCTAAAGACCTAAATACCTCCAAAGACCCAAACACCTCCAAATACCCATATATCTCGAATAATGCCTTCACTGATCTACAATACCTACAAAGACCAAAAATACCTTCAAAGACCTAAATACATCCAGACCTAAAATGCCTCCAAAGACCTCCAAATACCCATATATCTCTAATGACCTAAAATGCCTTCAATGATCTAAAATACCTCCAAAGACCAAAAATACCTTCAACGACCTAAATACATCCAGACCTACAATGCCTCCAAAGACCTACAGTAAAATGCCTCCCAAAGACCCACAATGCCTCCAACGACCTACAATGCCTCCAAAGACCTACAATGCCTCCAATGACCTAAAATGCCTCCAAAGACCTAAAATGCCTCCAAAGACCTAAAATGCCTCCAAAGACCTAAAATGCCTCCAAAAACCCAAAATGCCTCCAAAACCCAAAATGCCTCCAAAAACCCAAAATGCCTCCAAAATCCAAAATGCCTCCAATGACCCAAAATGCTTCCAAAGTCCTAAAATGCCTCCAAAGACTTGCTAACGACCTCCCAAACCTATCCCACGGCCACACTTGCCCTCATAACCCCTAATTGCATAATGGGCCGGCTGCAGTAAAGCCACGCTCCTCTCTCTCTCTCTCTCTCTCTCTCCAAATTTCTTCTGCCTCTCACAATCTCTTCTACCCTCCCTCTCCCTCCAGTTTTTTCCTACTTCCTTCATGACTCTCTGTCTGTCTGTCTGTCTCTCTCTCTCTCTCCACCAAACGACTCAAAAACGCATGAAAGAGCCCACAGAGATTCAGGAGGAGGAGGAGGAGGAGGAAGGAGGGCGAAGGGGAGGTGGCAAAGAGGTCAAGAAGACGTCATTAAAAGGTCAAGACAAAGACGACAGACGCTGACGACACCAATTTGACCTGCAGAGAGAGAGAGAGAGAGAGAGAGAGAGAGAGAGAGAGAGAATGGTGACACAGGATGGGAAGATAAATTGTGAAGCGACGTCTTTACCTCATAAAATAAATTAATAAATAAATAAATAAATAAAATAAGAGGAAGAAAGACAGACACAAACGACACTAATAAGACTTGGGTAATGAGAGGGAGGGGAGGGGAGGCGAGGGAGGGGGAGGGGAGGAGAGGGGAAGGGGAAAGAGGCATCACGGTGGAATGGATTGAGGGACTGTGTGTGTGTGTGTGTGTGTGTGTGTGTGTGTGTGTGTGTGTGTGTGTGTGTACACGAAACGACACACACACACACACACACACACACACATTATCCTATTACGATCTGGGTAACGAGAAGGGTGGGGTGTGGGGTGGGGGAGGGTGGGGGGGAAGGGGAAGCAGACAATGAAGCAGACAGGATGAGGAGGACGACAATTTCTCTTTCAATTAGCGAACCTTTTTTTTATATTTAATTTTATTCTTTCTGTTTCCTGACGATTTTATTTTGAGCTGGAGAGAAATTTGACATTGGAGTGTCTGGATGTGACCTTTAATTTAACCCCCTCCACCCCCCACCCAAAAAAAAAAAAAAAAAAAAAAGGACTGAAATAGTCTCGTTGTTGAAAGGGTTAAGAGGGGGAAAATTTTCGTACAAAAAAAGAAAAAAAAGAAAATCAGGTAAAGCGGGAAGAACCAGTGGCATTGAAAGAGAGAGAGAGATAGCGAGAGAGAGAGAGAGAAAGAGAGAGAGAGAGAGAGAGAGAGAAAGTGGAGATGTACGCAAGAGGAGAGGGAGACGGATGAGGAGAAATACAAGAGGAAGAGGGTTGTACAAGAGGGAGAGGAGAATACGAGTACGAGGAGTTGAGACAATTGGTTAAAGGGAGAGAGAGGGAGGAAAACTGGAGAGCCATAACTTTTCTACCGCCATTCACATCCCTCCACATCCCTCTGAATGCCTAGAGAAAACACACACACACACACACACACACACACACACACACACACACACACACACACACACACACACACATACAGAGCAATAAACCACTACTCTACTTAAATCACTCTATTTGCCACCAACACGTACGTTCTATCAGTATAAGCTAAATATTATAAATGAGTGTGCATGGATACCACACACACACACACACACACACACACACACACACACACACACACACACACACACAAACTCTACAGAACATTCCTTCACTTAACCAAGCCAAATAATCATAAATAATGCGAATAACTGAGCAATAAATATTTCCTGTCCTTATTCGGCTGGCTCACTCACAATTAACTAAGGCAAATAAAGAGAAATAATGCTGATAACTTACCACTAAATATCTCGTCTTTATTTTGCTGGTTCACTCATAAGGATTACTTCTTCACCTTTGTTTACACATGTTTATATATCCTGACCATCTGAAGAACTCAAATTTGGTGGGCCCGTCTGAATTAACACAGAAAAATTACATTAACGTTATTATAATGTTAATAATATCCGTACTTAGTAAATTATAGTCTCCCTTTACATGGCTCGTTCTCTCTCATGCGCGGCTTCCAAGAGTAGCGGGGACTAAACTATTTCCAAGCACCTCTCCCTAACATCTTACTTTTTCTCGTGTGTGTGTGTGTGTGTGTGTGTGTGTGTGTGTGTGTGTGTGTGTGTGTGTGAGAGAGAGAGAGAGAGAGAGAGAGAGAATGCAATTTCCTCTTATCTAAGCTGTTCTTGCTCTAAAAATTATATTATCTCCTCCGCTGCACCATTTTAAGTGCTTTTATCTCAATGTAATTCTCACAATCCACGACCTAGACCTGTTCAACTATTATTATTATTATTATCATTATTATTATTATTATTATTATTATTATTATTATTATTATTACAGTAGTAGTAGTTCAACAGCTATCGTTCTGTATCGCTTTGTAAACTGCTCTGTCTCTGTCTCTCTCTCTCTCTCTCTCTCTCCGGCAATTCACAATATGCTTTCTCACGTCCGTTTCACTTGTCATATTATACTCCTCTCCCCTCTCTCTCTCTCTCTCTCTCACAAGGCCACTCCCAACAAGCTTTCTCACGCTGTTCTCACTCGTCATTCTCTACCTCTTCTTATTCTTTTCTGAACAGAAACTCTTTACTCCAAATTCTATCATATATTTCAGACGATGTTCCATCACCTCTCTCTCCGTCGATCTCTGCCCCTCCTCCTCCTCTTCCTCTTCCTCCTCCCCCTCTTCTTCTTCCTTACTTAGTACACCTGTCTCCTCCTCTTCCTTTTCTTAAGTTTACCACCCTCCTCTTCTTCACTTAGTCTACCTCTCGACAGCATCCTCCTCCTCCCTAAACTATACTTATCATCATCATCATATTCCTCCTCACAAACTCTTCCTCTTCCCCCCACCATTTTCCGCTTTCCTCCTCCTCCTCTTCCTCTCTCCCTCTCCCTCTTCCTCCTCTCCTCTCTCCCTCTCCCTCTCCCTCTTCCTCCTCTCCTCTCCCTCTCCCTCCTCCTCCTCTCTCCCTCCTTCTCCTCTGGCATAACAAAGACAGTGATTATTTCATTAGTGATGGGGGGACTCAAGGGACATTATGACAGGTAATTGCAGTCTCTCTCTCTCTCTCTCCCTCTCTCTTAACAGGTCACAGAGAGAGAGGAGAAACAGAAAGGTCACAACACAGCAAGAAGGGGTCAGGTTAACTTAGGTCAGTCACTTCCTACAATTCACCCTTCGTCATTTCCACAAGCCTCATCTTCAGTCACTTTCATTTCCAATTCATCTTTACTTTAGTCTCATTTTCACTTCACCTTCATTTACCTTTATTTAGGCCTAATTATCGCTTTACCTGGCTTTATTTTTACCAGACCTCTTATCTCTTTTCTTTAATAATTTCTTGGGCAATTTAGTTTCATCTCAACACATTCCACTCATCCCTTTTCTGAATATAACACTTGCAGCTTCATCTTGTCACTTTCCCCTTGTATCACCTTCAATCACTTTCTTCCACCTGTTTCATGTTACATTGCCGCTTTGTTTCACCTAATTTCATCACCTCGTTTCACCTTCAGTCACTTTCTTCAACCACTTTCATGAAGGGTAAAATTACCACTTAGTTTCACCTTGTCACTTTCTTCAACCACTTTCATGTAGGCTAAGATTACCACCTAGCTTCACCTTTATACCACTTAAGCTAGTTTCACCATTAATCTCTTTATTCATCAAATTAATCACCCTTAGCTACCTTCTTCACCCAATTATCTCTTTAATCGCTTCCCTCATTTTCACCTCGTCATTTCCTTCACCTAATTTCGCCTTTATTTAGTTTCATTTTCTGTCATTTCACTCATTACCACCTTCGCTCACTTCCAGTTACTTTCTTCACCAAGTTTCACGTTTCGCCACTTCACTTAGCATCACCCTCTATCCCATTTCTTAATTTCATCCTCAATGCTTAATTATGTTTCACTTTCCGTTTCTTCACCTGGCTTCACCTTTGCAGCCTCTCTTTTATCTGGTTTTATAATGTCACTTACACTCATTCACTTTCACAATCGCCTTTCACCTTCAGTTTCTTCAGCTTGTTTCATCTTTGCAGCCTCTCTTTAATCTGGTCTTATCTGATGTCACTTTTCCTCATTCACTTTCACTATCACCTTCACCTTCCGTACCTTCACTATGACTCATCCTCAGACACTTTCCTTATATCTTTAAGCTCTTCACTTTCACTTTCACTTGGAATCACTTTATTTTTACACTTTACTTACTTTAATAATCAGACAATTTATTTCACTTCTTAAACTTCAACAAATTCTACTTTCGTTAGGTTTTTATTATTATTATAGTCTATAAATCAGTATTACCTTCATCTAATTCTACCTTTCGTCACTTCATTTAGAAAGCACGGTGAGAGGGGAGGGAGAGGGGATGAGGTAAGGGGAGAGAAAGGGGGAGAGGTAGGGAGAGAGGTATAAGGGGAGAGGCAGAAGGGGAGAGGTGAAAAGGAAGGTATAAGGGGGGAGGTAGAGGGGGAGGCGTAGGGATGGAGGTAGAGGGGGAGGGGTAGGGAGGGAGGCTGAGGGGGAGAGGCAGATGGAGAGAGATAGGGAAGGAGGTATAAGGAGAGAGGTAGAGGGGGGAGAGGTAGGGAGGGAGGTACCATATAACTCTGCCACTGGGGTTCAAAAAGGTTCAATATCCCCCCCTACATCCTCATTCACTCTGGATCTCATTCATTCAGACAAACAGGACTCAATACTACAAACTTTTATGCGGCCGAGCGAGGTTACTAGTGGATCAATCTCTCCTCTCTGACGTCATAACCCTCCTTCCCTCCCTCCCTCTCCTTCCCCTTTCCCTCCTTACTTCTCTCTCTCTCTCTCTCTCTCTCTCTCTCTCTCTCTCTCTCCCAACCACATCATCATTCATAACTCCTCCCCCACCCCCAACCACCTCCCTCACCTCTCAGTTCACACACCTCCCTCTCCCCTTACCTCACCAACATTCATCTTTCCCTCTCCTTTCACCCCCTCCCCAATTCCCTCACCCCCAACCGGTTACCCAATCCTCCCCATCCCCAACCCCTCCCCATTCTGCTATCTCTTTCCCCTTCTCATTATACCTCTCTCATTTCCTTCTCACCCCCACGTTATCTCCTTCACCCCATCCCCAAATTTAACCCTTCTGATACTCGCCATCTTCAACACTCACCTTTCTACTCTCCCTATACACCTTGCCTCCTTCTTCCGCCCTCCTTCTCCAGCTTCTTCTCTCTTTCCTTCCTTCTTCCTTCTCCAACTTCCTCTCTCCTTCCTTCATGGTTTTCCAACTTCCTCCACCGTTCTTCCTTCCTTCTTCTCCGACTTCCTCTCTTCTTCCTCTTGAGCCTCCTTTTTATTCCCCGACACCTCCTCTCTTTGCCCTCCTCAATCTCCCCCTCCTCCCCCAGTCTCTTCCCCCCCCCCACTCCACCACCCAGCCTTCTTAACCCTTCACCCTATTCATCTACCTCCTTCACTCCCCTCTCTTCTTCCTTGTGTACTTCCATCCTTCACCATCCAGTCCTCCTCCTCCTCTTCCTCCTATAAACTTTCTCCCGTCATCTTTTCTTCCTCCACCGTATTTACCTCCCTTCTCCATCTCCCTCCTCTCTTCCTCCTCCATTTACTTCCCTCCTTCACTGCTTCTCTTTCTCTCTTATTTCCATTCCATATTCTGATACAGTAATTTGGCTTCCTCAATCAACTTCTCTTAATTGCCCTTCTAAATATCAAGGGTCAATTAAATCAACCTGTTTTGCTCGTCATCTTGAAGAAATGACACGAACTTAACAAAACATCTGAATGACGAACGACTGGCACAGCAAATACATAAATAAAACTCAACAACAACAACAGACAATAATAACAATCCTCCTCCTCCTCACCATCACCATCATCATCATCACCATCATCTCTAATCACATTCTCAGGGCACAAAAAAAAAAAAAAAAAAAAAAAATTCATTACCACCCCAGCCCATTCTTAATCCATCCAAGGCATATGTGAAGCACTAGGATTCAGAAACAGGAAAAACAGAACATAAAAAAACACAGATCCTACGTAAAAAAAAAAAAAAAAAAAAAAAAAAAACTCACGTGTCCTCCAACTCGTCAATCCGATAGCAAACGAACCTGCAAAGGAGAAAAACATAGTAAATACTTAGTTAACATATAAACATACATAAAACATAGCCTGTATACCTGCAAAGACGAGAGAAAAACATTGTAAATATTGACAACATATTAACATACGTATAAACACAGCCTGTCTATTGTAACCCCAACTTCGTAAAACAATATTAATCGTTTAAAAGCAAGAGCAGCGGAAATATTAGTGTTCTTGGAAAGGTCTATCATATTTTCAGCGCTACGACAAAATACAGTACCAATGGAAATTAGCGCTGTTAATCCGCGAACAAGAAAAGTAAAAAAAAAAACATACATATAAATCATGGATATCAGTGCAGTTATCCGCAAAAAAAGGAAAAAAAATAAAAAATCTATATATAAACAGTTGCTTCATTGACGGATTAAAGGACGCGTTCCACTCAAGGAGAGAGAGAGAGAGAGAGAGAGAGAGAGAGAGAAAGAGAGAGAGAGAGAGAGAGAGAAAATCCACATACAATATAGGTAATTAAATAACTGACTCATGGATGGATTAAAGGGGGCGTTCCATTTAAAGAGAAAGAGAGAGGAAGGAAAGGGAGAGATGGGGAAGCAAAGTATACAGTATCGGCATATAAATCGTTGCTTCACTGATGGATTAAAGGCGGCGCTCCATTTAATACGAGATAGAGAGAGAGAGAGAGAGAGAAACACTGGCGCCCGACTGCTCCTGCCATCTAGTGAGAGACCAGCGAACCTGCCCGTTTGTTTACATCCTCAGTTCGGGACGCTGCCGACAGAGGCCACCACCTTCCGAACCGCGCGCTAGTTCCCTCTCCCCGCGTCAGATGGCTCGCCTTGTCCTTCCTTGAAACCACCTGCCTGGCGTATGATCACTACCACCGTGAAATATGAAAACACATTCGCCTTGGGTGTTAGTGCCTGTGTTCTGTGTAGATGAAAGCTTCCTTGCTAAAACGACAGGTTAAATACACATTTATCGCCATTATGAGCGCGTTCATAATTCACCATCAACGCTGTACGACCACGCATCTGGGGAATTCGACGAGGGATGAATCTTTAAAAGAATAACTCACTCGTCCATCAACGAATATCAGATAATCCTAGCGCACACCAAGGCCCAGGCGACTACGAACCACGCTATCCACTACAACATTAACAACACTAATTCTCAAGAGCACTTTGCGAGGATATGCACTGCGAAGACGAGGACTATAGCACTGTCACATCAAAACATCACCCTCGGCTTGGGGACACACACGCGGCTGAAGTCCATACCTGTGAAATTGGCGAAGGTAAATTTGCCACACCTGTATAAATCACGTTTACTGCTTCGATTTACGGCCACGCATCCCGGGCCGTGGTTATTACACACAAAACATCCCGCCCTCGAGGAGTTTGATGTCACACTGAGTCAAACAGAGGCGGAGGGTGGGAAGGAGGGAGACCGGAGGCGGGGTTTGAGCAGTTGGGTGGGGGTAGAAGGAAGGACGCATGTGGGAGAGGGGGAGGGTAGGGCAGGGACGAGGAAACGGGACTGGCAAGGGAGGGAGGGAAATAAGGGAAAGAGAGAGAGAGAGAGTAAGCAGTGTGGTATTAATGTTAGGGAACGAGTGGAAGGGGAGAAGAGGGTGAGGGGGAGAAGAGGGTGAGGGGGAGGGAGGGTGACCAATAAGAGTGGCTGTTGTAGGAAAGCGGGTAGTAGGGAGGGGAGGGGGAAAGGTAAGGGTGGGGACGGGGGGACAAGGAAGGGCGGGGGATGAGGGAGGAGGGGGGGGGAACAAGGATCAGTTGGAATCTGTCATCAGGGTGAGAGTAAGCGAGCGAGTGTGAGAAAGTGTTTTGTGTGTGTGTGTGTGTGTGTGTGTGTGTGTGTGTGTGTGTGTGTGTGTGTGTGTGTGTGTGTGTGTGAGAGAGAGAGAGAGAGAGAGAGAGAGGGACACCGTTCAATCGGCCGCTACCTCAGTCTCTTACCCACGAAAACTTTATTAATGTCTTTCCCAATTAAAGCTCCCCTACTCCCATATACCCTGCGCTCCCCTCACCAGCTGCACGGCGGGAGGAGGGTCAATAAGGGGAAGGGAGGGGACTGAAGAGGGGAACAAGGGGTGAACAGAGGGAGGGGAGGGGAAACGAACACTAGAATAGAAGAGGTGAATGAACAGAATGAGATGAGGAGGAAGGAGGGGAACAAGAACGTACGAAGGAGAGAGAAGAATAAGAGAATGAAAGAAAGGGGAGGGGAGGGAAAGTAAATGGAGGGGAGGGGAGGGAAGGGAAGGGAAGGGAAGGGAGGGGACGGAAGGAGAGAGGGATAACCAGTGAAGTACAAAGGTGAACAGGTACAAAGTACAAAGGGAAGCAAACAGCAATACACTGTTGATCCTTGTGTGGCTGTTTGTTAAAGGGAAGAATATACAAAAAATATTCTGTAAGTGAAAGACAAGGATAGCACAGTAGCAGGGAAAGTGGAAGAATATGGGAAAAGGAAGAGGGATGGTAGAAGAGGTACGGTAAAGAAGGAATAAGGAAGGAGGGGGAACATCAGGAGAGGGAAGGGGTCAGTGAACAGTCGAGCTAGGAAGGAAGGAAGAAAGAAGGGAAGGAAGGAGCCGAGGAAGGAAGGACCAGAACAAGAGGGATGAGCAAGGGGATGATTAGGAGGGGTAAGGAAGGTATAGGGAAGGAGGATAACGACCAGAAGAAGGAAGGGTCAGTGAACAGTTGAGCTGGGAAGGAAGGAAGGAAGGATGGAAGGAAGGAGTAAAACAAGAGGTATGAACAAGGGGATGATTATTTAGACAGGGAGAAGTGGAGGAAAAAAGAAACGGGGGGAGGGGACACGAACATGGGAAGAGGGAAAGGTGAATAACCACAGGAAAAGGGATGCAGAGAAAAATATATAAGAACATGAGGATGAACGGAGATGGAGATGAGGAAGAGGAGAAGTGGATGAAAAAGAGAGAGAGAGAGAGAGAGAGAGAGAGAGAGAGAGAGAGAGAGAGAGAGAGAGTGAACAGGAACACAGAAAGAGGTGAACAAGGAGAGGAAAATAAACACTAGAACAAGGGGACACAGTTCAGCAAGGGAAGAGGAGATGAGGGGAGGACTGAACAGTAAAACAGACATGGGTGAACAAGTGGAAGGGAGAGAGTGAACACTAGAACAGAGGTAAGGGAGGTAGATGAACAGGTGAAAAGGTTAACTGAACAAGCGAGAAAGGAGGAACATGCAGCAGCAGACCAGGTATTCGAGATGAACAAAGGAGGGGATGAGGAGAAAAGGGGGGATAAGGGGGAAAAGAAAATGAGGTGGTGAACAGCAGAACAAGGGATATTGTGAACGCGGAACAGAACACGGAAGGGAAGGAAAAAACATTAGAGAAGGGGAACGGGGAAGGGAAAATGATGATGACCATGGGAACGAGTTAATATACTGTATATAAGGGAGGGGATGATGAGGGGAAGGAGGGGTGAACAGCAGGAAGCGAGAGGGAATGAACACCAGAACATGAGGGGAAACATGAACAGAAGAACAGGGAGGGAAGGGGGAATGAGCAGAATTGGAAATGGTGAGCAACAGGCAGAGGGGAGGGGAGAGGAGGGAAAGGGATGAAGATGGAAGAAGAGGAGGAGAGAAGGGATGGACAGGTAAAAGGTAAGAGGAGGGAGAAGAACAAGGGTAGGGGTGAGGGAAAGAGAGAACATGAACAAGATAACAGGGAGGGAAGCAGAGGTATGGAAGAGTGGAACAGGGGGAGGGGGGGGGAGACCAGCAGAGACCAGGGGAAAAATGTCAGAAAGAAGACTAAAATAATGTACTTTTTTCTGCATTAAAGGGGAAGTGAGAGGAAAGATGGAGGGGGGAGAGGAAGGGGTAGGGGAGAGGTGAAAGAAGAGGAGGTGAGGGAAGCAGGAGAGATAGAGATGGGAAGAGGGAGGGAGGGAGATATGGGAAGGGGAGGAGGAGAGAGGGGAGGGATAAAAAGGAAGAATGGAGGAAAGACAAGGAGAGATCACTAAAAAATATACCAATGTCTTATTCTCATCGATAATGCAAAAAATATTAGTTACAAGAGGGAATTTATAATCTTAACTAATTTTCTGAATACGTTCCAGAAATCACAAAACAGATATTAAACGCTTTCCTCCTTAACTTGGCCCAGAATTTCGTCCATTTGTAGCTTATTTCACGTAGCTCAGTGCCAAGGAAAGACAATGCTAC
>NC_136958.1:6091659-6131659 GCF_032717465.1 Coenobita brevimanus | reverse complement strand
AGTAAGAGAGGAAGTGATATAAAGAGTATACAGTGGAGGACAAGAGATTCAAGTAAAGAGGAAGCTGAAAAGAGTGAAGAGGAGATGAAAAAAGTAAAGAGAAGAAGAAATGAGTAGAGAGAAGAAAAAGAGAGTGATACGAGTGATGCAAGAGGTACTGGCCAATGTAAGTGTATTATATCATTGCCTTGGGATGTGATCTGGAGGAGGAGGAGGAGGAGGAGGAGGAGGATAACTGAACAGAAGGGGAGGATGAGAGGTAACAAAGGAGGGGAGGGTCCCCAGTTCATGATCTGAACCTAAGGGAGTCATGGTAGATAGGTAGGTAGGTAGGTAGGTAGGTAGGTAGAGAGAGAGAGAGAGAGAGAGAGAGAGAGAGAGAGAGTGTGTGTGTGTGTGTGTGTGTGTGTGTGTGTGTGTGTGTGTGTGTGTGTGTGTGTGTGTGTGTGTGTGTGTGTGTGTGTGTGTGTGTGTGTGTGTGTGTGTGTGTGTGAATAAGAGAAGAAAAGAAAGGAGAGACGAAACAGAAGGAAAGAGAGAATGTAAAATCTTGTCACTCCCTTTGGTCTCTGGGGGGGCTGAGGAAAGGGGAGTGGGGAGGGGGAGGGGGAGGGAGGAGGGAGGAAAGAGAAACATACGAGCCCTCAAAAGTTGCCCACCTCCACAACTCTCTTCATGATCAAAACCAGCAGCGAAAAAATAAAAATTGGAGGAGGAGGAGGAGGAGGAGGAGGAGAAGGAGGAGGAGGAGGAGGAGGAGGAGGAGGAGGAGAAGGAGGAGGAGGAGGAGGAGATATACAAAAAATAAATTAAAAAGAGAAGGAAAACAAACAGGAAGATGAACAAGACCGTAAAAAAAAGAAGACGAGGAAAGGAAGGAAGAAGATAAACAAGGAGAAGAAGGAAGAGGAAGAGAAGAAGGACGAGGAAAAGAGGAAGGAAGAGGAAGAGAAGAAGGACGAGGAAAAGAGGAAGGAAGAGGAAGAGAAGAAGGAAGAGGGAGAGATGATGGAAGAGAAGAAGGAAGAGGAAGAGAAGTAAAGACATACCTCCACCTCCTCATTGGCCTTCCAGATCAAAAGCCTCTCAATGTAAAAAGGTTTGCTAAATATGACGAAAATGAGAGAGAGAGAGAGAGAGAGAGAGAGAGAGAGAGAGAGAGAGAGAGAGAGAGAGAGACTTCCTATCACATACACAACATGCAAAAATTCCCTCACAATAAACACCTCTCCCCCCCCCCCCGACATTACCTCCACACACACACACACACACACACAGACACAGACACATATCCCTTCCCAAACACCTCCAAACACATAGACACACACAACCCTTCCCAAACACCTCTCTGTCCCCCCTCCTCCCATTCCAGCATCGACCGAGAGCCACTCCGATACACACCAGCCTGATTTGCGATGCCAATGAAACTGCCGGAACATTCATCTGATGGGAGGGTCGTCTTGCACCACCACCACCACCACCACCACCTTAGCCTTGCCGGGGTCATGTCTGCATTTAAAGGGGTACACGCTCGAGGGATTGTACATTTAAAGGGATCTATGCAAGGGATTTTAATGGTCGTACTTTAAAAAGGGATTTAAATGGTCGTACTTTAAAGATTTAAATGGTCGTACTTTAAAAGGGGATTTAAATGGTCGTACTTTAAAAGGGGATTTAAATGGTCGTACTTTAAAAGGGGATTTGAATGGCCGTACTTTAAAAGGGGATTTGAATGGCCGTGCTTTAGGGGGATTTGAATGGCCGTGCTTTTGGTGGATATGAATGGCCGTACTTTAGGGGGATTTGAATGGCCGTACTTTAAAGGGGGATTTGAATGGTCGTACTTTAAAAGGGGATTTAAATGGTCGTACTTTAAAAGGGGATTTAAATGGCTGTACTTTAAAAAGGGATTTAAATGGTCGTACCTTAAAAGGGGATTTAAATGGTCGTACTTTAAAAGGAGATTTAAATGGTCGTATTTTAAAAAGAGGTTTATGAAAGGGGTTTAAAGGGTCGCACTTTAAATGGGGGTTTACGAAAGGCGGTTTAAAGGGTCATACTTTAAACAGGGGGCATACTGAATGAAAGGGGTATATAATTATAAGGGTGTATGCTTAACGAGGCAAATTTTCATGGGATTAAATGATAAATGTGTAAACCGATGTATATTTGGTGGGATTTAACTAAATGGCTATATATATATTTAAAGGGACTACTTAAAGTGACTATTTAAAGGGTCTATTTAAAGAGACTATTTAAAGGGATCGTACTTTCACCCCTACAGTCCCAGGGGTTACTTCAAAGCTGAATAAAATCGTCTGGCGATTAAGAGAAAAATCATCATCAAGGTCTTGTTTGTGTTGAAGTGGAGGTTCTTTTAATGAGTCGGGCCACAAAGGAGAACGGCATGAGGGAATTGCAAAAAATCTTTTCATCTATCCATCTATCTATCTATATCTATCTGTTCATCCATCTCTCTCTATCTATCTTATACATCCAAACTGAGCGCTAACACTATTTCGGTCGTAAAAATAATGCCAAATAAAGAGACGAGGAAAATAAGGCAGCAAATGTGGTGGCGAGGATAGCACCAAAATCCATCCATCTATCCACCTATCTACACTGGACTTCAACTCTATTTAGGTCCCTGAAAATAACGTTAAATAAAGACGCACATACACACTACTGAAACTGTGGGAGGGGAGTGGGCCAGTTTCCTTAGATGAAAACGAAGACTGGTAAAAATAAAAGCTGAATGATAAAAATGGTAGTAAATGCAAAGGTAGGATCACAAATTTACTACCATCCTGAAAAAGAGAGAGAGAGAGAGAGAGAGAGAGAGAGAGAGAGAGAGAGAGAAACATTCAAGATGACGAGACGGCAGTTTTAGGGCAAGTTAAAGTGGAATAAAGTACAGAGCCGTCTAAGTGGCAGGGATTTAAGGATACCAGTAGTCTAAGTGGTAAGAGGGACACCATCAACGGTAGTAAAGTCTGTGGTGATTGTCAGCGAGCCTGTCCAAACAAGGCCGTTAGGTCAGACGGCTGGGTGGTTGGCGTCAAGCAGTCGCCTCTCCCAACGACCTTGTTACTTGACCAACTGTTGAGGCTAAAGATGGAACACAATACCCCGCCCCCCCAAAAAAAAAAAAAAAAAATAGGGGGGTGAGGGGGAGGGTATTCTTGGTGGTAATGACGCAGTTAATGAGAATCCAAGTCAAGGCAGATGTACAAGCGCGTTCAAAAGTTGGGATAACCTTTTATATAATGCATGGAAGAAGGAACCCAAGGCCAGATGCCCGCCAAATTGTTCCCTATAAGAAAAAATACATTACCCGGTATATCTACACTCTCCATCCCTCCCCTCACCATCCCTTCCCTCCACACCATACACACCGTCCTTCATCAATACTCCATCCTGCCAATCCATGCCGCCCTCCCTCATAAACTCTTTTGCTAGGGTACACATGGCAGAAATAGGTGTGTGTGTGTGTGTGTGTGTGTGTGTGTGTGTGTGTGTGTGTGTGTGTGTGTGTGTGTGTGTGTGTGTGTGTGTGTTTGAGGACAGGTAAATATTAGGGCCACCTGGGAACACCTGAAGGGAGGAAGAGGAAGAATGGTGTCAAAACATCTATCCCATTTTCAGCATCACACCTGCTTCATTATCTCCTTCACTTCTCCACCACTGGCCTATCTCCATCACTCCATCACCAGCATCCAACTACATCACAACATATCCACTATTTTCCATCATATTTAGACAATCTTCACCAAATCTCCAACATTACTTGAACCTCTCTATCACCACCATCATCACCACCACTAAATATTTCTCCAACATTACCTCCACCACTCCTACACCTAATCTTCAATTCCACAACAATACTATCTTCCAATCCATCATCACCACACTCCACCACTCTGTAGCCATCATCACCACTCCTCACCACCTATCTCCACACCCATCACCATCATTAGCTATCTCCACTCCACAAGCATCATCATTATCACTTCATCACCTCCTCTACACCACCAATACCTACCCCACACAGCCTTCATCACCACTCACCACCACCTCTCCACTCCACAATCATCATCACTACTCCACCTCCTCTGCACCACACCACACAGTCTACCACAGTCCATTAATCCGCACCACAGTCACAGTTACAGCCATCCTTCATCACCACCACCACCATCACAACACACCATCCTCATCACTCACGGCAAACAGGCTACTCCACCACTATCATGTCCTTCAGCACACCACTATCATGTTCTTCACCACACCACTATCATGTTCTTCACCACACCACTAGCATGTTCTTCATCGCTCTTCTTGGCTGTCTGTCGCACCTTCCTTCGTCTTCATCTTGGAATATCTTTTAAAACTGTTTGCCTTCTTTAATAAATACTTTTCAGTTTTCCGACAAACTTTCAATTTATCTAGCCTATGCCATCTCTCTCTCTCTCTCTCTCTCTCTCTCTCTCTGCATGTTATATATGTACGGTATTTATGTTTATACACTCCTTCCCTCACCCCGTCTCTCTCTCTCTCTCTCTCTCTCTGTCTGTCTGTCTCTCTCTCTCTCTCTCTCTCACACACACACACACACACACACACACACACACACACACACACACGCATGCGCGCGCGCGTTAACAAAAAAGAGGGGAAAAAAATTCCAAATATGCTCTCTTTTCCCCTCTTTTCCACCACTGCATGAGGAGGAGCGAACTGCCTCCCCTCTCTCCTCTTCCCCTCCCCTCCCCTCTAATACACAGCTGGAGAGAGAGAGAGAGAGAGAGAGAGAGAGAGAGAGAGAGAACCGGAAGTGTCCAAGAAAAATCCTTCTCCTTTTTCCAGACAGGATACCCCACAAAAAAGGTAATAATAATAATAATAATTATAAAAATAATAATAATAATAATAATAATAATAATGATGATGATAATAAATAATACGTATAGTGAATTAAACCCAAGAAAAAACCCTCAGTTTCCCCTCCTCTTCAGCACGCACGAGAAGTAGCAAACCACCTCCCCTCCCTGCACTGCCTCCCCTCACCACCACCTCCCCTTACCACCACCTCCCCTCACCACCACCTCCCCTCACCACCGCCTCCCCTCACCACCACCTCCCCTCACCACCACCTCCCCTCACCACCGCCTCCCCTCACCACCACCTCCCCTCACCACCACCTCCCCTCACCACCGCCTCCCCTCACCACCACCTCCCCTCACCACCACCTCCCTTCACCACCGCCTCCCCTCACCACCGCCTCCCCTTACCATCTCCTCCCCTTACCACTAAGTCACTATCACCTCCCCTCACCACCGCCTCCCCTTACCATCTCCTCCCCTCACCACTAAGTCACTATCACCTCCCCTCACCACCACCTCCCCTTACCATCTCCTCCCCTCACCACCTCCTCCCCTTACCACCACCTCAACACCACCTCCCCTCGTCGTCTCCCCTCGCCGCCACCATTTTCCGAGTTCATGAAAGAGAGAGAGAGAGAGAGAGAGAGAGAGAGAGAGAGAGAGAGAGAGACAGACAGACAGACAGACAGACAGAGAGAGAGAGAGAATTTCCAAGCCATTAATAGCCTGGCGTCAGGAGGCGGCCGGTCACCTGGATAATTGGGCTGGGGGTGGGGGGAATTAGGGTGAGGGGAAATTAGGGTGAGGGGGAAAGAAAATGGGGTTAGAGTGAGGGGAAAAGAAACTGGAATTAGAGTGAGGGAAAATGATAAGGGGAAAATTAGAATGTGGGGAAAGAAAGGACGAAATTGTGGTGAGGGGAATGGGAGTGGGGAAATTTAGGTGAGGGGAAATGTGAGGGCGGGAAAGTGTGTGTGTGTGTGTGTGTGTGTGTGTGTGTGTGTGTGTGTGTGTGTGTGTGTGTGTGTGTGTGTGTGTGTGTGTGTGTGTGTGTGTGTGTGTGTGTGAGAGAGAGAGAGAGAGAGAGAGAGAGAGGTTAAAAACAGTCTGGCGGGTCAAAACTGATGTCATTATCAGGGACCAAAAGAATACAATAATCCAATTTTCCGTCAATGTCCCTATTCCGACCTCAGTGCTGTTGGATCCTAATCAAGTCTCTCTCAGGCTATAATAGTCTAGGCTTCATCTATCCCATGTAGGCTAGGAGGAGGAGGAGGAGGAGGAGGAGGAGGAGACAAGGGGCAGGGCGACATGTAGGCGATTTGTTTGTGGCCACCCCTTACGAAATTAAGGTGTCTGGCTATAAACAGATGGATAGATATAGAGATAGATAGACGGATTTTTACACCTCAACATTCAGTATGGAGAGATGGCAGGTTTGGGGCCAGAGTAGACTGAATTAGATCTAGTATACCACAACTACAGGTATCCACGAGTCTACCACACCTGTACCCCAAGTAGATTGACCTTTCTAAAGTTCGTGGTAAATTAGAGAGGCATGACCTTTCCCTACGTAGGACTAAAAGCCCCTCTCTCTCTCTCTCTCTCTCTCTCTCTCTCTGATCCTTATTCTCTCCTTTTCTCCTTCGTCCACCTCAACTCTGTCTCTGTCTGTCTGTCTGTCTCTCTGTCTGTCTGTCTCTCTCTCTCTCTCTCTGTCTCTCTCTCTCTCTCTCTCTCCACCTGGCCCAGATTTGAGTCGTTTTGCAGCTTGTTTCACGTAGCTCAGAAAACGACAATACTACTTCTCTGCTTCCTTTCCACAGCACTTCTTCGTGACTAGGGCCCTATTGCTATATCCATCTATTGCCTCCTGGATAGATGGCAATTTTGGACCAAGTTATAGTAAAAGGAGTATAGAAATGAAGGAGATATTATGAAGTATGGAAAGGGTAGTGGATGGGTGATGAAGTGGAGAGGGAGGAGTGATGTGCAAGTCTCCCAGGTGTGTGTGTGTGTGTGTGTGTGTGTGTGTGTGTGTGTGTGTGTGTGTGTGTGTGTGTGTGTGTGTGTGTGTGTGTGTGTGTGTGTGTGTGTTTTGCGGCCACACCGGATCAACTCTGGGATTAGGCTTCAAGGACTGGTGAATAAATAAGTTATTCCTACTGGTCAGCCCACCGCCCACTTTGTCTTTACCGCATACCTGATAAATGCCAGTGTGTGTGTGTGTGTGTGTGTGTGTGTGTGTGTGTGTGTGTGTGTGTGTGTGTGTGTGTGTGTGTGTGTGTGTGTGTGTGTGTGTGTGTGTGTGTGTGTGTGTGTGTGTGTGTGAAAAACTGATAAACAGAGAGAGAGAGAGAGAGAGAGATGCGAAACGGGGGGTGACGGTCATTAACTACTGAATGGCACTCAAGAATTTAAAAAAAAAAAAAAAAAGGAGGGGGGAATGGGAGCAGGAGGGGAGAGGGGAGAAGGTAGACAAGGGGTGCAGAGATGGAGGGAAGAAGGGGGAGGGGAGAAAGAAGAGGGGGCAGAAGGGGAGGAGAGGAGGAGGAGAGGGGCAGGGAAATGATGGGGGGAAAAGGAGGGAGGAGATAGGGAGGGGACGCAGAGGAAGAAAAGGGAGTGATGGGGAGAGGGGCATGGAGGCTGAGAGAAAGGGAGGAGAGAAATGGTAGAGAAGGAGAGACGAGGTTGTGAATGGCGAGAGAAGAGGAAGAGAAAAGGGAGGAAATGGGGGAATATGAAGGAGAGAAGAGGGGATGAAGACAGATAGGAAGGAAAGCAGGAAGAAATGTACAAAGAGGAGAGAAGGGGGAATTAAGAAAAAAAGAGAAAGGGGAAGGAAGGGAAGATGAGAAGGAGAAAGGAAGGGGAGATAAGAAGGGGGAAAGAAGAGGGGGAGAGAAGGGGGAAAGAAGAGGGGGAGAGAAGGGGGAAAGAAGAGGTGAAGAGAAGGGAGCAAAGGGGAGGAAAAGAGGGAGGGGAGCAAATGGGAGGAATAGAGGGAAGGGCGCAAAGGGGGGGAAGAGGAGAGAAGAGGGGGAGAGAGAGGGGCGAAGAGGGGGAGGAAGGGAGGGAGGCTGACGAAGGGAAGGGCAGACAAAGGGAAGAACAATAGACAGTCAGTGGAGGGCCTGAAGTGGGCCCTCTGCTGTCAGGGGTGAGAGAGAAGGGGTCTGAGTGGAGAGGAAAGGGGGAGAGGGGAGGAATGGGGAGAAGGAGAGAAGGTGTATGGAAAGCGAGAGGAGAGGAATGGGGAGGAAGGGGGAGGGTGTATGTAGGGAAGAGAAAGGAAGTGAAGGGGTGAGAATTGGATATGTGTATGGGGGAGGGATATGTAAAGGGAGACGTGTGTAGATGGGAGGGTAAATGGAGGGGGAAGGAGAGAGTATGTGAGAGGGAGAGAGGGTGACTGACAGACAAACTCCTGCGTCTAAGAAATCTGATACTACCCAAAAAAAGAAAATCTAGACTATTTAAGACTTCATTACGACACGCTTCCCGTAAACTAGCATCTTAATTACCCACAAGAAAATTAATAAGGTCATTTGATAAGAAACGAAGACAATTTCAACATTAATTAACCCGTGCAATCTTGAGAAATCCGCAGGGCAAAAGAGGAGGAAGTGGGGGTAAAACTAGGGATTGTTGTGAAACTCCGAGACAGGCCAAGGTTTTCCTCCTGTGTAATATTCTCTCTCTCTCTCTCTGAAGTTAGTTACAGTCCACTTTCAGCTTCCTCCTCCTCTTTTCCTTATACTATTTCATTCTTCACTGACTTTTTTCTCATTCATCCCATTCTCCTCTCTCACTTTTCTCTCACTCACTCACCTCCTCCTCTCTCACATTCTCTTAATCTCTCTCCTCTCTCACACACTCTTCGCCTTTCCTCTCTCGTTTGTTCCTCTCTTTACTCTTACTCATTCGATTAGGTTTTATGCTCTCTCTCTCTCTCTCTCGCTCGCTTCAAACAACAGGTATCCCCTCCCACTTTAACCTCACCTTCAGTTACGTACACACACACACACACACACACACACACACACACACACACACACACACACAATACCTTACAACTTTCCACACGTAAGCCTTCGATCCGTCTAAGCATTAATTCACCCAGCCTCTAGTGCTGATGCAAACACTTCCACATGGTACACACCTGTGGGGAAGAAAAACATTTATCAATTTTTACAAGTATGTGTGTCGGTAGTAGTAGTAGTAGCAGTAGTAGTAGTAGTAGCATTAGTAAATGTTGTTGTTGTTGTTCACTGTAATTTAGTTATAATTCTTCACAATCACTCAGTTATGGGTACTGTATATGATATGGCTAGGAAATTATGGGAAATAAGTGGTACAGAAAGGACGGTAATCGGATATAAATAATGTGGGTGGAGGTCTACCAATTGTGAGTATACAATATACAAAATACATACATACATATGTAAATACAAACATACATACATACATATATATACATACATTACCTACCTACATACGTATATACATACAATCATACACACATACATAGAAACAAACATACATACATACATACACATACATTACCTACCTACATACATACATACACATACATTACCTACCTACATACATACATACACATACATTACCTACCTACATACATACATACAACATACACATACACACACACATACATACATACATACATCGATAACATTCCCTTCATGTCAGCACTCCACAATGCACTGCACCTACATAATTTCCTTTTTCTCTTTTTTAATAATATTCAAAACACACACACACACACACACACACACACACACACACACACACACACACACACTTAACTCTCTACACCAGTGGCAATATGACAACTGAGGCAAAGTCTGTCACACCTCCAATCAAGTCGCCAGGTGATTTAACGAGCTTAGTCCCCCCTACCTGCCTGATTAGTTTGACAGTCATCAGGTGGTTTGTCACAGGAGAGTTGTTTAAGTGAGATTCAGGTGACTTGTTTGTTTACGAGAGAGAGAGAGAGAGAGAGAGAGAGAGAGAGAGAGAGAGAGAGAGAGAGAGAGAGAGACAGACAGACAGACAAAAAGACAGACAGAAAGAGAGAGACTGAGAGAGAATGTGTGTGTGTGTGTGTGTGTGTGTGTGTGTGTGTGTGTGTGTGTGTGTGTGTGTGTGTGTGTGTGCGCGTGCGTGGGAGGAAGGGTACACATGGCAAGGGTAAGGTAAGGGTAGGGTGGATCATTTTTGCCAGTTCAGTGATCCAGTTATACGCCAGTCGCCGGAGCCACTCACACTGCCTCGACTTCCACATAAGAGTCTCTGATCCAATAAACTCGCCAAGGGGTGGGGAGAGAGTGGAGGGGTGGATCTGTGGAAGGGAGAGGAGGCTGAAGGGATGGGGTGGAGGGGGGGAGAGGAGAGGGGTGGACTTGTGAAAGGGAGAGGGGTTGCACTGAGGGGAAAGAGGGGTGGACTTGTTGAGGGGAGAAAGAGAGAGAGGAGGGGGTGGGGTGGAGGGGGGAGAAAAGAGGGGTGGACTTGGGAAGGGGAGAAGGGGATGCAGTAGGAATGGATTCGTGTTTTATTTAACGTAACACTTGGGTGGGGAGAGAGTGGAGGGGTGGATCTGTGGCGGGGAGAGGGGAATGCAGGGGTGGGGTGGAGGAGGGGAGAAAAGAGGGGTGGACTTGTGAAGGGGAGAGGAGATGCAGGAAGGGTGGACTTGTATTTTATTTGACCTAACACTTTTATTGAGACTTTGGGGTAAATTTCTCGTTTTCCATAATTCTTTCATAAACTACTGTAAATTTAAAACCAACATACTTCTCAAATATGGACTGAGTGTTTCAACATTAACTAGAACATCTGCACCATTTTCTGTGAAAGCTGTGAACACCTATTTCGAAGTCTGCATGTAAACCAAGAAACTGGGTATATGGTTTATAAGAAAATTGGGTTTAAATAAGAGTAGGTTAATAAAATAGGATATACAAAATATAGAAAATTGGGAAACCGCTTAGAAAGGTAAAAAAATAAAAAAATAAATAAAAGGAATGAGTAAAAAACGGGAAACTGTGCTCAAAGAAAATGGGTGCGCCAAAGGGGAGACCATTTAATTTTGCCCTGAGCCTTTTAAAGTATCAATAAAACTGGCCATAAGAGAGGGACAAATTTTAAGTCTCACGTGAACTAGTTTCTGGATAAATCCGGAGGGAAAATAAAAGTGCAGGAGGGAAGAGGGAAAGAAAATGAAAAAGGTTATGGGAATGAGGCGGAGAGGAAGAGACGTAAGAGATAGAAGGAAAGGAGAATTTGAAAAGAGGAAAGACGGAAGGGAAGGAAGATGACGTGCGGAAAATGAAGGAAATGATGGTGTTGGTGGTAATGATAGCGAGAAGGAGAGGAAAACTGAGAATGAAAAGGAAAGCAAGAAAAAGCCGGAGTGAAATGAGTGACAGGATAAGGACAGTTAAAAAAATTAGATACTTTCATACAGACGGCTATATAAATTGTGTGTGTGTGTGTGTGTGTGTGTGTGTGTGTGTGTGTGTGTGTGTGTGTGTGTGTGTGTGTGTGTGTGTGTGTGAGAGAGAGAGAGAGAGAGAGAGAGAGAGAGAGAGAGAGAGAGAGAGAGAGAGAGAGAGAGAGAGAGAGAGAGAGAGAGAGATCCCCACTACACACACCTGGCCTCGCTCCACCACCTCTGAGAACACCAATTAATAGAACAGGTAACGAATGTGGGAGGGGAGGTGGGGCGGGAGGGAGGAGGCAGAAGAGGCTGGGTACGAAAGAGTGAGAGAAATTGTGAGAGGAAGACTGTGTGTGTGTGTGTGTGTGTGTGTGTGTGTGTGTGTGTGTGTGTGTGTGTGTGTGTGTGTGTGTGTGTGTGAGAGAGAGAGAGAGAGAGAGAGAGAGAGAGAGACGTACTTTTCACAAGGCAAGGCAAACCAATCTTGAAATGGCCCAGGCACAGAGAGGGGGTCGCGCCTCCCCCTCCCCCTTCTCAAAAAAAAAAAAAAGAAAAAAGAAAATAAAAAAAATCCTTCGGTATATCAAAGTTTACCTTATGGTTTACTTCTGATTTAGTTGGTTTTTGTTGTTATTGTTTTTTTTATCCCAAGACAAACGTGAACCGTGTGGACTGCAGGATGGGTTGGTTGACTTCTCTCTCTCTCTCTCTCTCTCTCTCTCTCTCTCTCTCTCTCTCAACATGTATTTTTCGTGTCAAGGCACTTTAGTATTGTATTCTCTCACTCTCTCTCTCTCTCTCTCTCTCTCTCTCTCTCTCTCTATCTGACTAGCAGCATCCCTCGTGCCAGGACTAAGAACATCAATCATCGAGACAAGGATCAATGGACAAGTAGGGAAGTTCGTGGTGAAGTTGGTGGTCAGTGAATGAAGTTAGTGGGGACGTTAATGAAGCTGGTGGTGAAGTTAGTGAGAGAAGTTAGTGAAGTTAGTGGTGAAATGAGTGAATGAAGTTAGTGAGTAAAGCTGAAGTTAGGGTTGCTGTTAGTGAGTGAAGTTACTGGTGAAGTTAGTAGCACTGAAGGCTGGGATAAAGTTAGTGAAGTTAACAGAGGTGTGATAGTGTTAATGGTAGCCTCTCTCTCTCTCTCTCTCTCTCTGCAGTGAAGTTAGTAGCAGTGAAGTCTGGGATAAAGTTAGTGAAGTTAACAGAGGTGTGATACGAGTTGATGGAAGCCCCCCCCCCCTCTCTCTCTCTCTCTCTCAGGAAATCCATCATAAGGGGACGGGAACCAACAGAAGAGAGACCAACCACATTAACTTACTCCCACGGACTGTCAAAGTGTAAACAATCAATTAGCTCAACCACACTCCATTCAGGAACACATTCACACTCAGATACACTCTTCTCACACTCAAATTCACTCTTTCACACTCAAATACACTCTTTTCACACTCAAATACACTCTTACACACTCAAATACACTCTTACACACTCAAATACACACATACACTCAAACACTTATCTTTTTACACTCAAATACACTCCTTCACATTCAAACACCAATCTTTTCACACTCACTCTTATACACTCGAATACACTCTTTCACTCAAACGCCACTTACTCGCTCTCAAACACCACACACCCACAAACACCACTAATTCCGCAAATGCCAGTAATTCCACGCAAATACCACATTAATTCCACACAAATACCACGAATTCCACAAGATACCAGTAGTTCACACCTTAATACCTCTCTTTCAAACACCACTGACCCACAAACACCATCGTTTCACACTTACACACCACTTTCCAAACACACACACACTCTTTCGCACTCATATTCTCACGCTCTCACCCCAGCCCCTATTTCTCCCACTCAAATATCACTCTTCTACACTCACACTCCTCACACTCAATCACCACTATACTACACACACACACACACACACACACACACACACACACACACACACACACACACACACACACACACACATATGCCTCACTCAATCCTTACAAACTGCCTGACTGTAAACAACTCATTACTCCACTCGTACAAATCTCATTCACACTTAAACTCCTTTCATACACGGCCCATTCACACACTAACACAACTCCATTCACTTCATTGGCGCTTACACACACACACACACACACACACACACACACACACACACACACACACACACGTACAGGAAAGATATGAGCAATGAATTAGCTAATCTTCTCACTCCACTAACAGGTCTACACATTTAATTCACACACACACACACACACACACACACACACACACACACACGTGCAGGAAAGATATGAGCAATGAATTAGCTAATCTTCTCACTACACTAACAGATCTACACATTTAATTCACACACACACACACACACACACACACACACACACACGTACAGGAAAGATATGAGCAATGAATTAGCTAATCTTCTCACTCCACTAACAGATCTACACATTTAATTCACACACACACACACACACACACACACACACACACACACACACACACACACACACACACACACACACACAATTTATTAACCCATATCACTATTATTCACACTCAAAGTCATACACTATTATTCACCACTTCATTCCTCCCATTCATACACTTAGATCTCTTACTGCCTAGACTTCTCAGTGGTCATGCAACAAGTACAGGAAGTAAAGTAAGTGTGTGTGTGTGTGTGTGTGTGTGTGTGTGTGTGTGTGTGTGTGTGTGTGTGTGTGTGTGTGTGTGTTCAAGGAGTGGTACAAATCAAACCTCACGTCACCTATACACGACTAATTACCGCATGAAGCTCAGGTACAAGGAAGGAAGGAAGGAAGGAAAGTAGTGAAAGAAGGAAGGAAAGATGGAAGGAAAAAAGGAATGGAGGAAGGAAAGCCGAAAGAAAAGAAGGAAGGAAGGAAGGAAGGCAGAAAGAAGAGGAGGAGGAAGGAAGGAAGGAAGGAAGCAAGGAAGTTGTTACACCCGTCCGATAGCTCCACCTGTCTAACACCTCAAACTACCTGTCACGGAAGCAGAATATCATATAAAGAGGGTGGGGGGATGGAGTGAGGATGGAAAGGGGGAGGGGGCGGGATGTTGATAAGGGGGGGGGGACAGGGGAGGATGTTAATTGGGAAGGTTGAGATGACGGGTGGGGGGTAAGGGGGGGATGTTATCGGAGGGTAGGGGCAGGATGTTAATATGGGAGGGGGGAGATGATGATGGGGGGATGAGGTGAGAATGATGATATCGAAGGGGTATGGGGGAGGATGTTAACATGGAAGGGGGGTGATGATGGATGGAGATAAGGGGGTAGGATGTTGTTACTCAAGTGGGATGGGGGACGATGTTAAAATAGGAGAGGGATTTTTTCTCGTGGGGTAAGACAGATCCTCTTGGTTATCATCTTACTGAAGTTATTACCTTTCCTTTTTTTTACCTGAGACTCCCTATCACCTTGGCTAGACAGGTGTGCTAGGGAGTCCCCTCTGCCTACGAGATAACAGCAGCTCGAAGTAACACAGCATGACAGGAGGAGTGACAGCGACAGAAGACATGGCAGTGTGACAGGAGGGGTGAGATGATTCAATAACTAAAATCGCTAAGGAAGACGTGTTGAGGAACCTCTTTAGCCCAGTAACTATACTCACAAGACATTAACGAAGTTTAGTTTCCTTTATTGTTAGAATTTGTATTAGGATGATTAAAATGCAAAATAAATCGCTAAGGAACACGTGTTAGGGAGCATCCTCGACCCAAGAGAACAAAGTAACATGACATACAGAGATGAGAGAAAACCAAGGATAACATGGAGGGATGGAACTGAGTGATTATGTATATATATATATATATATAGATATATATATATATATATATATATATATATATATATATATTATGCGAAGATGGAACCAAAGGAAAGAGAGAAGGAAGGAGGGGGCGTGAATTGGAGGAATAGAAGGCAATGGCAGAGGTCAGTTCGAAGTGGAGGCGATTTTTCTAAGGCACTGAAATCTCTGGATTTTTTTTCTTTTTCATTATTTTCAAAATATATAAAAAAACTACTTAAGACACAGCATTCTACCCATCAAAAGGCGCCAGTTGACTATAAGGCACATAACTATGTAAAACTTCATGACTCTATAGTGAATACTTTCTGAGTTCTGGCCCGTACACGAAATCTCAACGCCCGGCCAGCCGCCCTGCCGCCCAACTCTACGGACGGACACCTATTGATCCCAGTAATAACAACACCCTCCTCTAACTTTGTCAGGTGGAGGGTAAAAATCGTTGAAAAGCATGACCGGGAGCCTCCTAACCCCACGAGACTCAGGTGACATGACAGGTGGCGTGGCAGTGCTCCCGCCAACATATCGCCTGTCGGTGAGGTGTCAATATCGCGGCGCTGTTCGGAAAGAGGCCACGCTGACCGAATCGACAGCGCTGGGACGGACTGACTTACGCAAATAGAAAAAACTGCTGAAACATGCACCGTAAATAATATAAAAAAAACAAATAACTAAATAAAGGGACCGACTTACGCAAATATAAAAAAATAAATAAAACAACTGAAACATGCATCGCCCCCCCAAAAAAAAAAGTTTACATTAAGACCTCAAATTTTCTCTGGAATGCGTACAACAAGAATATAAACACTTACAGATGATTCAAAGCTCAACGAAATACTAAAATGCGTAAAATTAAAATAAAGATAAAATTATACTGAATGACGAAGCTCCATCAAGGGGAAGAATGGATCAAACGCTTTACAGACCTGCATGAGCTTTGAAAAACTAATCACTTACTGTCTGTCGAAATCCCAAGCTCCATATACTGCTGAAAAATTGTTGAAATATATAAGATACTGTCCGACTGATTTAACTTCCAAAAAATTAAATGAATGAATAAATAAAAAGGAAAAATGGAGGTATCAGATTTTTACATGGCCTTCTAAATACAAAAAATAAAAATAAGAATGTGATTATCTAGACGAAAAAGTTCATTAATTTCGGACACGCAGAGAGAGAGAGAGAGAGAGAGAGAGAGAGAGAGAGAGAGAGAGAGAGAGAGAGAGAGAGAGAACATTACTCAAGGCGACTCATGACTGCCTGTATTTTCCGGCAAACACACACACACACACACACACACACACACACACACACACACACACACACACACACACACACTCATTTTCTCATTCTCACTCCTACATAAACACGCGCACATGCAAACACACTCATTGTTTAATTCTCACCATTTACAACACACACACACACACACACACACACAGCCGAAGAACAAGAGATAAAACAAGCTACCGGAATAAAATGCGGAATCAGAGAAGAAGCGGAATTAGACAAGGAAGAAGACGGAGAAATGAATCACAGGTAATAAGGAAGGTAAACGGAAGTAAAAGAAAGATAAAAAAAAAACAGAACACGGAAGAGAGGATATGTGGGAGTAAACCGGAAGATGAAATTAGCTAAGGAAACGGAACAAGAAAACAGAAAATAAAGAAATGGTGGGTAAGAGGAAAAGACGAAAAGGAAGGAGAGAGAGAGAGAGAGAGAGAGAGAGAGATGAAGGAAGGAAGGAAGATAGGAGAGAGCTGAACGAAAAATATGATAGAGAGGTGAAAGAAACATGGGACGAAACTGGACCACAAAAACGTAATATTAATAAAAATGATAATAATAATAATAATAATAATAATAATAATAATGATGATGATGATGATGATGATGATGATGATGATGATGATGATGATGATGATGAGGAGGAGGAGGAAGAAGAGGAGGAAGAGGAGGAGGAGGAGGAAGAGGAGGAGGAGGAGGAAGAGGAGGAGGAGGAGGAAGAGGAGGAGGAGCAGGAGGAGGAACCGGAAGAAATGAAAAGAGTATAGAAAATGAAGAAAACAAACAGTGAATAAAAAAGAAAGACGAATGTGAAGAAAAGTTGAAAGAAATATAGAAAAAAACAGTAGAAGAAAAAGATGTGAAAGAAGAAAATATAGCAACACAGGCAAGAAGAAAAAAAATTAACCTAAGGGAACACACCGCTGGAGCCAGAGGAGGAGGAGGAGAAGAGGAGAAGGAGGAAGAGGAGGAGGAGGAGGAGGAGGAGGAGGAGGAGGAGGAGGGGTCTTCATTTATTTAGGGAGCGTAGCGCTGTACCTGCTCCCAGAAATCGAAGGTTGGAAAAGGAACAGGGGAGTGAGGGAGAGGGGAAAAGTGTGTGTGTGTGTGTGTGTGTGTGTGTGTGTGTGTGTGTGTGTGTGTGTGTGTGTGTGTGTGTGTGTGTGTGTGTGTGTGTGTGTGTGTGTGTGTGTGTGTGTGTGTGTGTGTGAGAGAGAGAGAGAGAGAGAGAGAGAGAGAGAGAGAGAGAGAGAGAGAGAGGTGCATGGGGGAAAAGTGGGAAGGAGGGAGGAAAGACGGGTGTATGGGGGAAGAGAAGAGGGGGGGGGCAGGGGAGAGGGGAGGTGAGAATGGAAGAGTGAGGCAGAGAAAGGGATGAAGGAAAGGGCGAGGGGAGGGGTGGGGAAGGGGAGGGGTGAGGGAGGCATGGAAATGAAGAAGGGAGGCGAGGACTGAATGGGGATAGGGGTAGGTAAGGAAGAGGACAGACGAGAGGTGAAACAGACGAGGGAGGGAGGGAGGGGAAACACGGAGGAGGGAGATGAAAGACGGGGGAGGGAGGGGAATGAAAGGGGACGAAGGACGGGGAAGAGTGAGTGAGGAAGGGAGGAGAAGAGATTATTATTGCTAGGTGTCTGGTGTTTTGCTTACCTTCTACCCTACCACACACGCCACACCACACCACACCACACCACACCCCACCCCACCCCACCACACCAGCCACGATTTGCCACACCACACATCACTGGACTCGCATCAATATACATTTCTAAATCAGTCGTATAAATCTCGCCCAGTTTCGTGCTTATTAACTCTCTCTCCTCTCTCTCTCTCTCTCTCTCTCTCTCTCTAATTTCGTCTCCGCTCATGTTTTTCCGCCAATTTCCAACCTTCATTGCTAATCTTATATTCGTATTCTGTTCCCATTTAGAAATATTTACCTCTGCACACAGAGAGAAATTCTGAGCTCTCTCTCTCTCTCCCTCTCTCTACTAATGCAAATACCTCCTCTAGTATGCCAACTGGGAATGTAATTGTGATGTAATGTGGTGTGGTACGGTGTAATGTGATGTGATGTGGTGTGGTGTGGTGAGATTTAACTCTTGCAATGTGATTTTATTGGTCTGGTGTGGACATGTGATGTGATGTGATATGATGTGTTGTAAGATGTATCCAGACTAGAGTAACTGTTTAAGATACGGCGTTGTGTTGTGTGGTATGGTGCTATGTGATGACGAGTGATAGTGTATGCAGTAGTTAATGTAGTGTGGTGTGATATCGTGTGCTGAGGTGTGTGATGTACGAGGTGGTGTGGTGTAAGGCAATACAGTGTCGTGGTGTTGTGGTGCTGCATAGTGTCGTGTGGTGACGTGCGTGAAGTAAGGTAGTGTGGTGTAATGAGGTACAAGGTGGTGATTTGTGAAGGTATATTACAGTGATGTGTGGTGGTGTGTAGTGTGATGCAGTAGTGGTGTTGTGGTGTAAAGGGGTGTAGTGTGTGGAGGGGGGAGTGTTGTGGTATGAAACAGCGATGTGTGGTGGTGTGTAGTGTGAACCAGTGGTGGTATAGTGGCGTAACGGAATGCAGTGTGTGGGGGTGTAGCGGTATGAAGCAGTGTGGTGGTGTTAGAGTGCATAGATCAAGGCCTACACGCTTGAACAGTTAACAACATCAAGGAAAGAAAATAATCCAGTTCATATTTTCCACGTTGAGGCCTGAAAATCATAAGGCGAAAATCTATAAGCAAGGGGAGGGAAGGACAAGGAATTATTCGTCTTTAATCTCCCCTCTCCCCTCCTTAATGGGTCGTGGATTTTAGGGAAGGGGTTAGAATACCTGTGTTAACCTTAATTACAGACTTAAACAGGTGCCTCTCTCTAAACCTGCGTTCTTGAGGTAAAAGGTTAATGTGATTTCCTGGTTTCACTTATATGACTCTCTCTCTCTCTCTCTCTCTCTCTCTCAAGCGCGTCATCGGTTGAAAGGGATAAATGGACACCGATAATCAGCCTTTATCCCAGGTGTCATGCGACCAGGTAGTGTGTCACATGGAGGTACCGATTATGCTGCTGTTTTCAATAATGGTGTCAAATATGGCAGCCAAAAGCTTATGACAGGGAGCAATGTACACAAAGAAGGGAGGGATATGGATGGGAAGGGGAAGGGAGGGATATGGATGGGAAGGAGAAGGGAGGGGGATATGGATGGGAAGGGAAAGGGAGGGGGATATGGATGGGAAGGGAAAGGGAGGGGGATATGGATGGGAAGGGAAAGGGAGGGGGATATGGATGGGAAGGGAAAGGGAGGGGGATATGGATGGGAAGGGGAAAGGAGGGGGGGGGGATTTGGATGGGATTGGGAGAGGAGGGTGACATGGATGGGAAGGGGAAGAGAGGGGGAGATATGGATGGGATTGGGAAGGGAGGGGGATATGGATGGGAAGGGGAATGGCGAGAAGAAAGTGGAGAGAGGCAGATTGGGGGGGGGGGAAAGGAAGAGGGAGGAAGGACATGAACTAAAGGGAAACAGCGCTGTGAAAGGGGTAGAGGAAAGGAGGGGGAGAGGGAAAGGGGGGAGGGGAAGAGGGGAAGGAGGAAGAGAAGAAAGACGTGAGTCCCGATACTAGTGTGATTTATGAGGCAAATTCTCGTGGCATCTGGTGTGGGAACGGTGGCGTCAATCACCCGTAGAGTTTGGCACTTGGACTTCGCAGTTTACCCTCACCTCATCACACACTCTTAGTTCAGCATTCACATTGGTTAAGGAAATTCCATAACGCCATTTCCTAGGCGATTTATTTTGTTTATTACACCTTAATGTCCTATGCTATATAAATCCTACCAATAACGCCATACTCTTTATAAATAACGTACAAAAGGATATTAACTTGCAACATCCAAAAAATAAATCGCTAGGGAAGAGGTGTCACGGAGCTTCCCCATTTAAAGAGACCTGGTATTTCCCTTCTGCTTCTGTATTGTATTATTCCCAGTGAACTTCAACTTTTTCACATCTTTCTTCATTTTCCGCAACTCGTTCAACATAATTCACCTCATTCTTTCATCAGTTTTGCTACTAAACACACACACACACACACACACACACACACACACACACACACACACACACACACACACACCATCCCCATCATCCTACACCTCCTTATAGCTTAACTCCCCAAACTTGTCCCAAATCACACACCCCACTTAAAGGAGGTCAGGCAGGCAGTAATAAGCTCCCACACAGATTACCCTCATTAACACATCTACTTCAGGCGTCATTCAGAGGGCAATTAAGTCCACGGGTGCAGTCAAGATGGGCAATTAGAGCGGGAGACAATGAGGTTAATTACTGGGCGATATGACCCTCTTGTTTAGCGAATCGTATCTCGGTGATTTAGCGCTGCTTCCTGCCACTACATCATGCAAAGGATTATTCCAGCCTGAGATTGGGTTGTGTTGTTTTAGGAGTTCAAATATAGTGGAAATAATAGGTATAATAGGCAGATATAGTAGTAGCAGTAATTAAAAAAAATAATAATAAATAATAACCACACCAGAACCACCACCAATAACAACAACAACGTCACTGCATAATAATAATAATAACAATAATGTTGATGATGATGATGATGATGATGATGATGATAATAATAATAATAATAATAATAATAATAATAATAATAATAGTTTAGTAATCACATATTTCATCCTGTCTTCAGTATTATCGCAGCTGTCATCATTATCATCATCATCATCATCATCATCATCATCACCATCATCTCCCATCTCTTATCGTCATCACACCACGTACGATATCAGCAAAATCATCACTACATATTCTTATCACCACTACTCTATCACCATGTACTCATCACCACCACCACCACAACTGTCACCACCATCACCACGCCAGCCCTCACCATCACCATACCTGCCATCAGCATCACCACAAAACCTATCCTCACCACCACATGTAATCTTTCATCTCCATCATCACCACACTTACCACCACCACCACCACTACCACCATCATAACCACACCTATCATCATCATCACCATCATCATCATCACACCTGTCACTCCACCACACCTGTCCTCATCACCGGAACACCTACTCCCACCACATTTGGCTTCACCGCACCTCACCACCACACACAAATAACCTGACCTTTCCTCTGCCATTATAGAGTCAATTAACAACATATTTGAGCACAATTCACTATCATTCAAGGGCAAATTATTCATCAGTATAATTCACGTGCATTTATAGATGGAATTATTCAGTTTCCTAGAGATAATTGATAACTAAAAATAACTGCTGTTTTTAATCGCTTTGTTGGCTCACTGGAATATGTGTTGTTTATATTAAAGAGAGAGAGAGAGAGAGAGAGAGAGAGAGAGAAAGCACTGGCGGGAGTGAGGGAGAGGAGGTGAGAAAGTTAGGATGTAAGAATGGAAGAAAGGAAGGAAAGAGGAGGAGGAAAGAAATGAAGGAAGATGACAAATTAAGGAAGGAGGAAATACAGAACCAGACAGTGGGAGGCAAGGAGGGAGGCAAGGAGGGAGGCAAGGAGGGAGGAGGATAGACGGAGGGAAGGTGTTGATGGTGTGGTGGAGCGAGGCAGCCTTGACCTCCTTATTATGCTTGGAGTTGCTCATACCTGGTTTGCCTCGTCTCCGCCCCCGCTCTCTCTCTCTCTCTCTCTCTCTCTCTCTCTCTCTCTCTCACACACACACACACACACACACACACACACATTCGGGGCAGGAACTGGCAGGCAGAGGGACACGAGGGAAGTGGGGGAAGTGGACGGAGGGAAAGGGGAGGAGAAGGGAGGACCAAGAAGTGGACGGAGTGGAGAGAGAAGAGGAGGGAAAGGAGGAAAAGGAGGACGGTGGGGAGGGGGAAAAGGAAGAGGGGGAGGAGACGAGGAAAGGGAGGAAGAGGAGATGGGGAGGAATACCAGATGAGAGGGAAGGGAGAGGAGAAGCGAAGAGCAAAGTACTGGATGGAGGGACGGAGAAGAGGCAGGCTGGAAAGAGGAGGAAAGAAGCAGAAGTGAACGGAAGAGGGAAGAACTAAGAAGAAATTAAATAAAGAAAGAAGAAGGGACGAGAAGGGGGGGGGGACGGATGAAATAGCAAGGGGGGAGGAGAGTAAATACGAGTGGGGGCGAGGGTAATGAGGATGAGGATGGGGGAGGTAACGAGATTTGAAGACGGTGAAGTAGGGGAGGGGGCAAGGGGAGGAGGGGGCAAGGGGGGGAAGAGGAGGAGTGGGTGGGTCGTGACATGTGGAGGGGTCAGCAGAGGACAGAGTGGGTGGACGTGTGATGTGAAAGTCTGGAAGAGGAGGAGATGGGAGGGGGGCAAGGCGACAGTGGGGGGGGAGGGGGAGAAGAGGTAGAAGAGGGAAGTGGGGGAGAGGAGGGCGGAAAAATGTATTGGGGGGGGAAGCTGGGGAATGGGTAGGTAGGGGAAACCTGGGGGAGGGGAGGGGATGTGAAGGGTAACTGCGAGGAAACTATCTTCGTACACCAACTTGTCCTAAAATTACCATCTCTCCATCCTGATCGCCGAGTTATAACTACGGATTAACGCTAGAATGTGATGCTAGTCACGAAGAAGCGCTATGGAAAGGATGTTGAGCCATTTTTTTTTTTTTTTACTGAGCTACGTGAAAAGGTGCAAAAAATACGAAAATTTGGACCAAGTTAAGGTAAAAGGAGTATACATAACACCTTCAAGCCCCTGTGACTCACTCTCAACTAAATAAAATCGTCTGGGGTCAGCTGGAGCAAAATACTAGAGTTGCCGCGATCATGAGAGGGTTACGGGACCGATCACGAGGCTGGGCAGTGTATCCGGGCGTCGTCCCTTGTTCACTTACACCGCACTTAAATACCGTCTGTTAAAAGTGCTTGTGCATATCCTCACGCAATTATAGTTACTTTTGACCGTAAAACACACTAGCTAAATATAAACAACCATATCTTCCCTACGAGGGTTTAAGTTCAAGGTATGGTTGGGTTTTCTTCCGACCATACGAATGCCACTTAAGGAAGAGCACCTGGTCACTCTCCAACTGTCTGGATTTAACAGCCTAACCCCGGACCCCTACGCTGCTGACTGGACACTAAAGGGCAATAAAGGACACTAAAGAGCAATAAAGGACACTAAAGAGCAATAATGGACATTAAAGAGTAATAATGGACATTAAAGAGTAATAATGGACACTAAAGAGCGATAAAGGACACTAAAGAGCAATAAAGGACACTAAAGAGCAATACAAGACACTAAAGAGCAATACAAGACACTAAAGAGCAATAAAGGACACTAAAGAGCAATAAAGGACACTAAAGAGCAATAAAAGACCCTAAAGAGCGATAAAGGACACTAAAGAGCAATAAAGGACTGCTTAAGAATGCACATTTACACACGTGACCTTAATTAACTGATCAAGAAGCATCCCTCGTACCTTCCTCCACTTCCTTAACTCGACACATAACAACCCAATATTTCCCTAAATCACCATCACGCTTAGCAAATTACATGGCTGACCGCAGATGGCAATTAGCAAGCGTTAATTAGCACAAATTACCGTGATCAGTGGCTGGATTGAGATAATGGGTGGCATTCTGGTGTGATCAGGAAGCTTACTAACATCTCTTCCTAACCGATTTATTTCTGATTCTGTTCCGTTGCTATATTCTTGTGTTATTCATGCAATCTATATCAATATTATTAAAAAGGATATAAAAAGCAAATAACCAGATATTAATGTGCAGTTTTGAAAATAAATCGGTAAGGAAGAGGTGCTAGGGAGCTGCCTTAACCGACGAGAATACGAGACAAAGATGGCTGACCTTGCTAGAGACGCAGGAGGTGGCCGGGGTGCCTATCTCATCTCTTATCTCGCTCCATCTCTCCTCCACACCTTGAGACGGACACCACCACCGCCCCAGTACCCTCTTCCATCACTCTTATCTTCGGGGAACACGCAAACGCACGCAAAAACGCAAACGCACTCACACACACAAAAAAAGGGCAAAAATAGACTCCCTTCTGCAACGCCTCCGCCGGTGACAGGGTGGCTGGTGAGTGCGGCGTCAGGAGATGGCCAGGGCAGGTGTAACAACCATCTGGCGTCAGGGCGTCAACCACGTGCTATGTAATTTCTAACCATTTCTAACTCAACCACACCTAAACCAGCCAATTTCTAAGCGTATCGGGCCTAATTACACTTGGATTTAGGAGTTTCGCGTGCTAAAACTATTACTCTGAGAAAATAACATACAAACAAGAATAACTCTCGATTTCTCTGTCTTTCTTCATAATTGGTACCCCTGACCTACGTACCTCCACAGCGCAGCACAACGACCAATCTCATACCGCGGCTGGTCGTCAGACGTAAGGCGAATTAGTGTGCATTAAGTCAAGTGTTAAGTGTTTTAATTGTTTTTTGTAAGTAGATTTTACGTACGCGTCATTACAACACTTTGAGTTTGTTAAGGAATAAATGGGGAAAGTATAATACGTATATTTAATTAAACTAAGCAACCGCACTCCTTCACCCCAGCAGCCCATCAGAGCAAGGGATGGAGGGGGAAGTGGGGGGAAGGGAAGGGGGAGATGGTGGTGGAGGGAAGGAAAAGGAGGGGAGGGAGGTGAGGGAGATGTAGATGGGGGATGGTGGTGGGGGGAAGTGGGGAGCATGTCTGAGCTACAATTACACCAGCTTTCGTCCTGTTCTATTACTCATTATGGGGAAAACGATGCACTTAGTGGTGAGGGAAGAGAACGATAAAATTACTTCCCGGTACTCTGATGAATAACTGATTTGATTGATTGATTGACTGATTGACTGACTGACTGACTGACTGACTGAATGATTTATGTGACTGATTCTGATTTGACTGACTGACTGACTGACTATATTTTGTACCTCCACCCCCCCCACTCTCTCTAACGAGAGGTAGAGAAGTTCGTATATGAAGAAATTACCGAAGTAAGAAGATAATATATAAAAGATGGAAGGAAAGGAGGAATGAAAGATGAAGGAAGTAGAGAAAAACAGGTGAAGGGAGGAAAGGAACAGACCTGAGAGCTGTAAAAGAAGAAAAAAATAAGAAAAACGAAGTAGATGAAGGAAGGAAACAAGCAGATGTGAATTTGAGAGTTGTCAAAGATGAAAAAAAGAAAAAAAAAAAGTTGAAAAAATAAGCTACTGAAGAAATAAAAGGCACAGAATTGAGTTTGAGAGCTTAAAAGGGATAAAAAAAAAAGTGAAGGGATGGAAAGGGACAGAATTGAGTTTGAGAGCTGAACAAGAGTTGAAAACAAATGTAGGTGAAGGGAGGTAAGGAGCAGAATTGAGTCTGAGAGCTGAAAAAGGGTAGAAAAAACAAACGTAGGTGAAAGGATGGAAAGAAGCAGAATTGAGTTTGAGAGCTGAAAAATGGTGGGGGAAAAACGTAGGTGAAGGGAGGGAAGGGAGCAGAATTGAGTTTGAGAGCTGTAAACGTGAACAAGTGATAAAAGTGTGAGTAAACCAGGAAAGTGAGCCATGAATTTCGGAAACTGTAGGCGCATTGCAGAACTGAATGAGGAAGACGGCATGATCACCGAAGACAGAGGAACGATTGGAGTATATAATGGGAGTAAATTTTCGAGGGCTCGGTAATATGAAAGCTAACAGACTGACTAAAACGCAAGGAGACAGAAAACAAACAAATGTATTTTGAGAAGTTTTGGTCATATGAAACTAGGAGACTAGCTAGAAAACATGAAAACAATTAGAAAACAGACAAATCCTTTAAAGGGGTTTGGCCATGTAAAAACAGAGACTGACTAGAAAAGCAAGGAGACATTTAGAAAACAAAGAGAAGTACTTTAAGAAGGACTGGACATAAGGAACCTATGAGACTGGATTAAAAAAAATATATATAAGCTTAATGAGACTGACTAAAAAGGTGTAAGCTTAAGCCAGTGGAGAGTTCAGGAGACAAAGTTGACCACAAACCACTTAAAAGAACCAAACCTCCTACCACGATCTAAGCAAAACTAACTCATCTAACCTCACCTAACCTCACCTTACCTAACCTTAATTAACCTAACCTCACCTGCACCTGGAGACGTCCGGCAAATCAGCATGGTGGTCGGAACGGTAAAATTGGACGTAACGATCGTACAGACAGCCGTAAGATGAGGGTGAGTGATGGGAGGAGCTCTTTTGTGTGTGTGTGTGTGTGTGTGTGTGTGTGTGTGTGTGTGTGTGTGTGTGTGTGTGTGTGTGTGTGTGTGTGTGTGTGTGTGTGTGTGTGTGTGTGTGTGTGAGAGAGAGAGAGAGAGAGAGAGAGAGAGAGAGAGAGTTACAAAAATGTGGGGGGTGGGGGGAATGTACTCGAGGTCCAGCCTGCAGTGCGGTGTCGCAGTTTACCCCCACCCCCTCACATAACCCCCATCCCCCAGCCTTCACCCCCCTGACATTACCTCCACCCCCACCCCCTCACATTACCCCACTTTTAAGAGTACCCCCACCTACCCCACTCACTCCACCACACCCCCTCCTTAATGCTCTGTGAATTTCCCCCCTCCTCTCCCCCCCACCCGCCACTTCCTCCTCCTCCTCCTTCCGGTAACTCGTATGAGTTTTCTCCTTGGGTATAAAACTCTCTCTCTCTCTCTCTCTCTCTCTCTCTCTCTCTCTCTCTCTCTCTCTCGATGTTATAGTTCCCCTCCCCCTCCCCCCATCAAGGTGTCCCCCCTTCCCAGTCTCAGAATTCCCTCTTTCCCTCCCCTTCCTTCCTTCCTGCATGACATTTCCTCTCCTAGTATGAGTCTTGCATTTCCAGTATGATAAGTCTCCCTCCTTATCAGTGTGACTCCCTGCCTTACACTTTAATAATCTCCCTACACTCACACTTTCACTCCACCACCACCACCCTCACCACTACCCCCTCACCCACACCACTACCCCCCTCACCCACACCACTACCCTCACCATCCCCACACCCACACTCCCATCACCCCTCACCATCCCCACACCCACACTCCCCTCACCACTCACACACCATCATCATCATCATCCACATTTCCCCACCATCCACACAAAATCCATCATACCATCCATACTCCCCCATCATCCCCCTTACAATTATGCTCTTTCATTCTCACCCCACACATACTCTCTAACATCCACACAGCTTAACTTACACACACACACACACACACACCTTAACCTTCACCCACTCTGGCCACACGGTCGGCTGCACAAGAATTCGGTAAAAGTTTAGGGTTTTTTCACATTTAACACGAAAACTATTACTCTCCCAGGCGGACGCGGAATATATGAAGGTAATTCTGTAATCGGGCGTACCAGCTAAACAATTCTTTTTTAAATGCAGAAAAAAAGGGGGAAACAAGGGATTACATTTTATAAGCTTCGTCGCTGTCACCGAAAATCCAGCAAAATATAAAAATAATGAAAAATAAAACAAGGCAACATCAAGATATTTTCATTTTGAGAGGCCTGGACAGAATGAAAGGCTGAAATTTACAGGCTGGGAAAAAAGATATACTGTAATCACACACACACACACACACACACACACACACACACACACACACACACACACACACACACACACATCAACATAAATTCCATCCCAGAAGCCAACACTCCTTAATCAACACTTTTACCTATAAATTCTCACCAGCCACCAGACGATTACACCCACCACCTTTCCCTTTGAGTACTCTCTCTCTCTCTCTCTCTCTCTCTCTCTCTCTCTCTCTCTCTATATATCTATCTATCTATCTATCTATCTATCTCTTGCCAGACGCCTTAATCCCGTAAGGAGTGGCCACAAACAATCGCTTCCATGTCGCCCTGTCCCCTGCCATTTCTCTGCTCTCCCCCCAGCTTACACCCCCCCTCTCTCATATACCCCTCTCCTTCACCCCTCTATCTCAGCCTGTCTCCCCCTCTTTCATAAGCCTTTCTCCTCCATCCCTCCATCACATCCTCGGTCTCCCTCTCTCTCTCTATCCCCCTCCACCTCGTTCACATACACCCTCCAAGTTAGTCTCTTATTCATGATGCCTTTAATTAACTTTATTCCAGCCATCATCGCACGATCTAATTTAAGGCCCACACCAGCAGACTGAGCTAGGGAAGTGCTATTTATAGACCACCCTGCATTTTCTTCCCGTGGTCAGACAACTTTATTCATCGTGAGAAAGCCCTCTAGCGGGAAAAAAAAAAAAAAAATGGAAAGTGACATGCCTACTACTGGAAAAAAAACAAAAGGACATGACAACTACCGGACAAAAAAAAAAGAGAGAAATAAAAAAAGAAGGTTTATGACATAGCACCTGTGAAAAAAAAAAACTGACATGGCAACACCAGAATTTTTTAAAACGATACGACAAAGGCTGATTAAAAAAAAAAAAAAAGTAACAGCAACTTCCAAAACAAAAACAAACACACTGACATGGAAGCACCAAACACAAAAAAAGATGAAAAAAAATGACATCAAAGCATAAAAAAAAAAAATCTTTATGACAAGGCAACAGCGGACCAGCCTAAAGAGGAAAGTTCATTTCGTCCGTTCATCTATCACTGTCGGAGAGTGGATTAATCTATTAGGCCGGGTTTACCTGGGTTTAACTGGTGCAGTCAGAGGTCGGTCGCCAACTAAATCAACGCGTGGGCAATCAAAGGTCGGTCGCCAACTAAACTGACGCACGGAGAGTCAGAGGTCAGTCACCAACTAAATTGATGAATGGAGAGTCAGAGCTTGGTCGCCAAATAAATCGACACACAGACAGTCAGAGGTCGGTTGCCAACTAAACTGACGCACGGAGAGTCAGAGGTCAGTTGCCAACTAAAATGACGCACAGAGAGTCAGAGGTCAGTTGCCAACGAAACTGATGCATGGAGAGTCAGAGGTCAGTCGCCAACTAGATCAACGCGAGGGGAGTCAGAAGTTGGTTGCCAGCTAAAAATTGACACGTGGAATGACTTTTGACCATAATGAAAGAGATGATGTCCCGCGTCCATTCCATATATTTTCTTTGCAAATTCACAGAAGCGTATTACCAGGAGCCAAGGGTCACTTCCTAGCATCATTTTTTTAGTGATTTATTCTGTACATTGCACTCTTTCTACTACATGATACTTATTTATTTTTTTAATCAGCAGTTTACATTAAGATGGTGCTATGTCTTAAATAAATCCATGGTGTTATGAATCAATTTTTCAAAGACTCAACTTATCCCTCTCTCCCTCTAACACTTTCCAGGTAACGTAAGTACTAACATTAACTTCTACTAGTCTACCTATTACAATTATACTTAGCACAAGGAAACACGAAACAGGTAGCAAAAAAAAAAAAAAAAAAAAAAAAAACATTGAACGGAAGCTGCCGAACCCATACCGGCGTCCACACCGTAGGAATCTCAGTCGTTGCAAAAAAATTATACAAGAAAAATGCAAGGTAATTTGGTAGAGCCAAAAGTTTGTATCCAATCTTCGCCTAAATTACTCTCGCTAACTTCAAGCCTCTGGGACACTTTTTCCCCTCCCTCGACGGTACTTGCAGGGGGGAGGGGGGGAGATGGAGACAGAAAGAAGGAACAACTACCATGGATGGGGAGAGACTAGGGGAGATGGAAGGAGGGGCGGGGAGAGAAAATGAAAATGGGAAGGACGAGAGGGGAGGTTAGGAAATGAGGGGCATACCGATAGGAAGGATGAAATGTGGTACGATTTAGAGCCGAGGATGGAGGAAGGAAGGAAGGAGAGAAAGGGGAGGCACTGAAAAGGTTGAGGAATGACACGTGAAGGAAGGAAGGAAGGAGAGAGGGGGAAGAGACATAGAAAAGGGGAGGAATAAATACGATGGAAGGAAGGAAGGAGGGACAGAGGGGGAAGCACAGAAAAGGCGAGGGAATAACAACGATGGAGGGTGAGAGACCAACAGGGAAGGAAGGAGGGGGAGAGACTGGAAATGCAGGAGGGAAGAATGGATGGGGAGGGACATGGAGGGTGTGTGGGGAGGGGTACATGGGGGGGGGAGATAGAGAAATGGGGAAGAACAACACCAATGCAGGGAGAGGGACTAGGAAAGATAGGGGGATAAGGAGAAAAATTGAGGGAGGGATGGGTGGAGAAGGGGGGGATGTAGGGTCGAGGGAGAGGGTTGCCTACGACGATGGTGGGGGGAAGAAATGGAGAGGTAGCACACACACACACACACACACACACACGCGCGCACACACACACACACACACACACACACACACACACACACACACACACACACACACACAGTACAGATACAATAGTAACTTGAAACAGTTCCCCCCTTCTCTCTCTCTCTCTCTCTCCACATCCACACCTACATTCCTCTACACAAAGACCCCAATCACCTACCCATCAATCCACTTACACACCTACCCACATGCACCACTTAGTCTCTCTCACTTGGGAGAACCTAACCCACGAGTCCTCCACCTTGCCACCACCAACACACTTCCACCTCTCCACCAGTACCACCCTACCTGTCCAACACCACACACCTCCACCAGTACCACACATCACCATCTCTCCACCAACAGCATACATCCTCACTCCACCGACTCCTACACATCACCACACCACACCACCAATACCACACACCGGCATCAACACCACACACCACCTCTCCACTCAGGCCACACTTTCCCCTCTCCACCACCAACACTACTCCTCACTAATCCACTAACACCACCTCCCCACCATCACCCCTCCAACACCACCCCGCCTTCCCACCACCACACCCTCTCTCCACTCACTCCACCCCTCCACCTCTCCACCAAACGCTGTCATACAAACGGTGGCTGTCCCATCTTGAGCGTGGAATGGTTAACTGACCACATAAATCAACGTAAATGCCAGGAATAAGCGTGGTTAGGGGTGACCTGGGACAGTGAATGTGGCCCTGCTCGTTCCGTGGTGACAGTGTGATGACTTGTGTGGTGATGTCAGGATGTGGTGATACTGTGATGAGGGATATGGTGAGAGATGTGAGGATGTGGGATGATGAGAGATATGGTGAGGGATGTGAGGATGTGGGATGATAGGTTGATGACTCGTGTAGTGATGAGAGATGTGAGGATGTGGTGATACTGTGATGAGGGATGTGAGGATGTGGGATGATGGTTTGATTACTCGTGTGGTGATGAGGGATGTAAGGATGTGTGATGACTTATGTGGTAAGGGATGTGAATGTGTGATGACTGATGTGGTGAGGGATGTGAGGATGTGTGACGACTGATGTGGTGAGGGATGTGAGGATGTGTGATGACTGATGTGGTGAGGGATGTGAGAATGTGGGATGACTGGTGGTGGTGTGATGACTGATGATACTGCTGTGATGACTAGCGATAATGTGTGATGACTGGCAATGACGGTGTGAAGAATGATGGTGATCCTGTGATGCATACCGATAATGTGTGATGACCGGTGATACTGTGATGACTAGTGATGATGGTGTGATGAATAATGGTGATGCTGTGATGAATACCGATGATGTGTGATGACCGGGGACGCTGTGATGGCTAGTGATGAAGTGTGATGACTGACAATGATGTGTGATGACTGACTGTGGGGTTTGTCAGTGGTGACGGCGGGAAGTGAGACCGAAATCTATACAAAATTTAATTAAATATTCCAAAAGTCAGAATGAATAAGAACAACAAAAATATTAAGTACAACGACAAACCAATAATAATAATAATAATAATAATACTTACATAGGCAGGCCCAGGTACCATGCTACACAACTAATCAATTACCTGGAAAAAAAGGAAACCATATTACATTAGGCTGTATTATGTATTTAGGTATGAATTATATGAGTTATGACAAGTGCCAATATTAATCTACATCTCTATCTATCCAAAAAATAATCTCTCTCTCTCTCTCTCTCTCTAAAAAGAAATCCGAATTAGGGGGGATTACTCCGATCTGACCAGTAAATCGCCCAATTACAAGCGAGCGTCGTGGGATTAATATATCACGTATTTATGGGCACTGGGAGCAGGGGTAATTATATGGAGACGACGTGATTAGGAGCATCGCCCAATTCAGAGGGTAATTAGTACGTCAATTACCTGTTTCCCTTCTCATTTACCATCCTCTCTCTCTCTCTCTCTCTCTCTCTCTCTCTCTCTCTCTCAGCCATCATTCATCAGTCTTTCTACTCATCTATCTGCCTATCTTTGTTCATATCTACTTACATATTCTTCTTCAATAAGTCCTTTATAATCTATCTATCTATCTACCTATCTATCTATCCATCCATCCATCTATCTATCTATCTGCCAATAACCATCTATCTACATATCTATTAAACAAATCTACCGAAGCATGGATGTGTGGTGTGGAATGGTATGGTGTAAAATGGGGTGAAATTAGACTATGTGATGTGATGTGATGGGGTGTAATGTAGTGATGTGTGATGATGCTGATGTTAGGTAATGTGATGCGCTATGGTCTGGTATATTTCAGTGTTGTGTTATGCTCTTTGGTGTTAGCTGGTGTGATGTACCGTAGTGTGGTGTGGTGTTGCGGTATTTCCTGCAGTGCGAATGGTGTGGTGGTATGCCTGGTGTGGTGGTATGATTGGTATGGTGGTGTGGCTGGTGTGGTGGTATGACTGGTGTGGTGGTGTAGCTGATGTGGTGGTATGACTGGTGTAGTGGTATGGCTGGTGTGGTGGTATGACTGGTGTGGTGGTATGGCTGGTGTGGTGGTATGACTGGTGTGGTGGTATGGCTGGTGTGGTGGTATGGCTGGTGTGGTGGTATGACTGGTGTGGTGGTATGGCTGGTGTGGTGGTATGGCTGGTGTGGTGGTATGACTGGTGTGGTGGTATGGCTGGTGTACTCAGTGACAGGGCAGCCCCTCCTCGCCAGGCCACCTCAACCACCACTTCCCAGGAGCCCACCGATAAGATAACACCAGCCACCCTCGCCCACCCACTCATGGTACCTCCCCCCTGACCTGCCTCACTCACTCACGGTATCTCCCCCCTGACCTGCCTCACCACCATCCTCACCCTGCCTCACTCACTCACGGTGTCTCCCCCCTGACCGGCCTCACCACCATCCTCACCCTGTTTCATTACCATCCTCACCCTGCCTCACTCACTCACAGTATCTCCCCTCTCACCTGCCTCGCTCCTACTCTCACCCTGCCTCACTCAAGGTATCTCCCCTCTAACCCGCCTCACCCTGCCTCACTCACACAAGACATTTCCCCTCTAACCTGCCTCACCATCCAGCCTACCCTACCTCACGCATGACTCCCCTCTAACCTACCTCACCATCACCTTTACAATTAATTCCTCCACTTTAAACTTGCCAACCAAATGATTTCTGAAAGTAGGAGACACATCTAAGGGAAGCGTTAAAGACTATTTCGATATAACTTCTCAAACTTGAAGATGACAGCTGGTTCAGGGTCCTTACATACAACTTCAGGAGACTTCAGGAGAAAGGATTGACAAGTCCAAACTCGAGCGATTTCGTGTTAGTTTGGCTGAAGTTTTGACGTGAGTTCTAAATGACAAAGTCCACGATGGTTCTCTGAGACGATGATGATTGGAACGCCTTGGTATGGGGGAAGGAGGAGGAGGAGGAGGAGGAGGAGGAGGAGGAGGAGGAGATATAAGTAAATGTATATGTGTGTGTGTGTGTGTGTGTGTGTGTGTGTGTGTGTGTGTGTGTGTGTGTGTGTGAAAATGCTAACAACTCAAGGATATAAAACATGGAGCGTATGAAGGAAGGTGGCGTATGGTGGGAGGAAAGGCCTTTGAGTGAGTCAGGACCAAAATATCTCAAGGTTCCTTTATCTCACTCACCCCTCACAGGAAGTAACGTTAGGCACAGGACAGAGAAAATGCCAGCAGTTCTTTCAGCCTTCCATTTCGTTGTCATTATTATTCTTCTCTTGCTATCTCCAGACGATTTTTTTTTTCATCCCCTGCAAAAAATCCCTCGTACTGAAACGGTCATTGAAGGCTCTATACAACTTTTCTAATTAAACAAAACAAAAAATCTACTCAGCGAAATACACTTGTCTAGAGATAAAGGAAAAAATACACGAGTCTGGAGATAACTGAGATAAAAATAAACTGGTCTGGAGATAAGAGAGAAAAATTTTGCTATCGAAGTGGACCTATGAAATCTCAGACTATTTTAAATTTGCCCGCTGACTTTATATGACTCGTTCTTGGTCATCAGCTCTTCATTCTCCCACTTATTTAATTATTTATTTACTTATTTATTTATGGTCTTCCTCGCCTTACTCACCCATTAACTTTACTTATCACTTATTTTTGCATAAATTTTTAAAGCCTGAATGATGTAAAAGTGCGAACCTCTCAACTAAATGATTATCTGATTTTTTTAGCTCTTTCTTCGTTTTCTTTTCCTTATTTTCCCACTAACGATACTCCTTTAAGAGCTTTTTCCTTTTTTTTCTTTAACTTTGGAAGCCTGAATGATCCCAAATTACGAGACTCAACTAAAAAATAAATAAATAAAAAATGGCAGTTTATTTTGGTCCTGGGATTAATTCACCTACTCCTCCAGTGAATTTAGTTTCCCTTTGAATTTCGTCCCCCTGAATTTAGTTTCCCCTGAATTTAGTTTCCCTGAATTTAGTTTCCCCTGAATTTAGTTTCCCCTGAATTTAGTTTCCCCTGAATTTCGTTCCCCTGAATTTCGTTCCCCTGAATTTTGTTTCCCTGAATTTCGTTCCCCTGAATTTCGTTCCCCTGAATTTTGTTTCCCTGAATTTCGTTTCCCCTGAATTTCGTTTCCCGGACCCGCCTCATTCCCTGGTGCTCCAACTTTCAAACTGACCTACCTCAACCTCTCCCTCACCTCCCTACCCCACTACCTGCCTGCCTCAACCTCTCCCCCCCTTCCCTACCCCACTACCTGCCTGCCTCAACCTCTCCCCAACCTCCCTACCCTACTACCTGCCTGCCTCAACCTCTCCCCAACCTCCCTACCCCACTACCTACCTGCCTCAACCTCTCCCTCACCTCCCTACCCCACTATCTGCCTGCCTCAACCTCTCCCCCACCTCCCTACCCCACTACCTGCCTGCCTCAACCTCTCCCCCACCTCCCTACCCCACTACCTGCCTGCCTCAACCTCTCCCCCGCTTCCCTACCCCACTACCTGCCTGCCAAAACCCCTCCTCCCCCTCCCTACCCCTGCCTGCCTCAACCTCTCTCTCACCTCCCTACCCCACTACCTGCCTGCCTCAACCTCTCCCCCCCTTCCCTACCCCACTACCTGCCTGCCTCAACCTCTCCCCCCCTTCCCTACCCCACTACCTGCCTGCCTCAACCTCTCCCCCACCTCCCTACCCCACTACCTGCCTGCCTCAACCTCTCCCCCCCCTTTCCTACCCCACTACCTGCCTGCCAAAACCCCTCCTCCCCCTCCCTACCCCACTACCTGCTTTCCTAAACCCCTCCTCCTCCCTCCCTACCCCACTACCTGTCTTCCTAAACCCCTCTTCCTCCCTCCCTACCCCACTACCTGCTTTCCTAATCCCTTCCTCCTCCCTCTCTACCTCACTAACTGCCTGCCTAAACCTCCCCCTCTCTACCCCACAATCTGCCTGGCTTAACCCCCTTTCCCCCACCCACTAAACCCCATTTCCTTCAACTCCCCACTCCCATTAGCTCACATGACCTCCCGCAACCCCTCCTGATCTACTCAAAATCAACCTCAACCCCACTCCACCCCAGTAAGTCATATCATCTACCCCAACCCCACTCAAACACCTTTCTTCAACCTCATACTATTTCCTATTTGTCCGAACCCCTTCCAGGGTACCATATAATCATCCTCAACCCATAACCCCATTCATCTTAGCTACTTAACCCCTTCTGAGACATTTTCCTCAACCCCTCCGTATTATCCGTGCTGCCTCAACCCCTCCCAAGGCAGCAAGTAACCTGCCCCAACCTTTCCTCCCCCCCCCACCCTAATTGTCTTAATCCCTCCCAAACCAGACATTAAAAATCCTGACCTGACTCAACCCCACCCACTACCTGACCTGACTCAACCCCACCCACTACCTGACCTGACTCAACCCCACGCATCACCTGACCTGATTCAACCCCACGCATCACCTGACCTGCCTGAACCCCACCCATCACCTGACCTGCCTCAACCCCACCCACTACCTGACCTGACTCAACCCCACCCATCACCTGACCTGCCTCAACCCCACCCATCACCTGACCTGCCTCAACCCCACCCATCACCTGACCTGCCTCAACCCCACCCATCACCTGACCTGCCTCAACCCCACCCACTATCTGACCTGCCTCAACCTCACCCCACCTGACCTGCCTCAACCCCACCCACCACCTGACCTGCCTCAACCCCACCCACTACATGACCTGCCTCAACCTCACCCTCCACCTGACCTACCTCAACCCGACCCACCACCTGACCTACCACAACCCCGCCGCCATCAACCTTGTAACTTATTCGTGACCTTCCGCCTACGCTGCCTCACCTTGCATACTGATACCTGACTCACCTCATCACTCACCTATTTACCTGAGAGAGAGAGAGAGAGAGAGAGAGAGAGAGGCATAAACTATAACTACGTGTGTGTGTGTGTGTGTGTGTGTGTGTGTGTGTGTGTGTGTGTGGATCTGTTGCACTGCAGTGAGGTAATTATTGCAATGCATATGATTATATTGTCGGAGTCTCCAATCTCATGATGATCCAAAGTAACACCAGAAATATTACACGATGATAAAAAAGATTAAGAACATTACCTACGATAATAATAATAATAATAATAATAATAATAATAATAATAACAATAATAATAATAATAGTAGTAGTAGTACGGTGGTAGTGGTAGTAGTAATAATAATACAAATATTTGCAATCCAATCGGGCCAGCGGTTACCAAGTTATGACTAATTTCTGGCCTTCTGACATCGAGCGGAGGCCGCCATTCAAGCGAGTAATAATAATAATAATAATAATAATAATAATAATAATAAGAGAGAGAGAGAGAGAGAGAGAGAGAGAGAGAGAGAGAGAGAGAGACGGGGGGGGGGGTGATGAGCACAACATATTTTTAATCAAGAACGCACGACACCCAGGAAGGAGGGAGGGAAGAAAAGGAAGGAAGGAAGAAAAGATGGAAGGGAAGAAGGGGTGGAAGGGAAAGAGGGAGAGGGGTTGGGGGATAGATAAAAGAGGAAAAAGAGGAAAAGGGAGGAAAAACAGGAAGGAACGATATAAAGGAAGAAAAACAAAGTGGAAGATAAGAGATGCGATGTCGAAGAACACAACATCCACGAGGGAGAAGGGGACGTGGAATGAAGGATGAGGGAGGAAGAGGAGAGGGAAAACCACAACGAGGGGGCCAGGAGGAGGAGGGAGAGGAGTATGGGATTGGGGAAGCAGGAGAGGGGGAGGGAGGCACGGAAGCAGGGAGGGAGGGACACCAAACTCGGAAGAAAGTAGAGGAAAAACGAGAAATAAACTCCTGGAGGATTTGACGAAGGGGAAGGAAATAGGAGAGGGGGAACACGAAATATAGTAGACAGGGGAAGGGGAGGGGCACGAAATCCAGTAGGCAGGGGAGGGAAGGGGGGCAGTGAATCCAGGAAAGGTGGTGGGGTGGGATGGGGGAGATGGAACAGAGGCTGAGAGATATTCACGACTGTCGCTTGTGTAAATGTATGTCTTGGGATTACGGTGGGGAAAGTGGGGGTGGGGAGGGGAGGTAAAGGGAGCGAGAAGAGAGATAAAAGGGGTCGGTAAAATGGGGGAAAGGGGGTTAATAAAGGGGATAAAGGCAGTGAAGAGAGATGGGAAAGGAGGTGAGGAGGGGATAAGTGAAGAGAGGTAAAGAGTGAGGAAGGGGGGGTGAAAGGAGGTGAAGTTGGAGGTTAGGGAAGTAGTTAGAGGTTAGAAGGAGGGGTGAGAGGACTATAGGGAGTGGGTTCGAGCGTTAGAGAAAGTGGAGGAAAGAAGTGGGAGAAAATGAAGGAGGAAAAGGAAGTCTAAGGGTAAGAGCTCTTGGGAGGAAAGACTTGGGGAGGTGAAGAGTGCGAGACAAAGAGTGAAGACTGAAATATTGATAAGGAGGGTGAGAAATGTGAGATTAAAGAGTGAGGGTAAGGGTGAGGAGTGGAGGATCAAAGAGTGAGGGTGAGGGTGGGGTGTGGGGGAGACGTGTGAGAATCAGGGTGAGGAGTGATGGGATTAGGGTGAAGGAGAAAGGCAAGGAAAATGAGTGTGACAGAGGAGAGTGAAACGGAAGTGTGGGCAGTAAGGGTGGGGAGTTAGAAGGGTGAAGGGTGAAGGTGAGGAATAAAGTGTGATGGGTGATGGACTGAAGTGCGAGAAGTGAGGACAAAGAAAGGAATGTGGGGGTTACAACTGACGAAGACGATGATAATGATGATGATGATGATGATGATGAGGAGGAGGAGGAGGAGGAGGAGGAGTAGGAGAGTAAGGTGTGGTGAGGAGCGAGGATATCTGGTGACAAACTAATCATGAGTGGGATATGACGAGGAGAGAAAGGAAGAGAAGAGAAGAAGAGAGAGAGAGAGAGAGAGAGAGAGAGAGAGAGAGAGAGAGAGAGAGAGAGAGAGAGAGAGAGAGAGAGAGAGAGAGAGAGAGAGAGAGAGAGAGAGAGAGAGAGAGAGAGAGAGAGAGAGAGAGAGAGAGAGAGAGAGAGAGAAATGAAAGGAACGAAGGGAAGAGGAGACAAGTGAGGAGGAGGAAGGAAGAGAATGAAGAAAAGAGGAAATAGGAAGGAAGAGAAGGAAGAGAGATAAGGAAAAGGACTAAGAGATGAGAGGAGGGAATGGAAGGGAGGAAATGATACGGAGGGAACAAACTCAGCTCGACCCAATAGGAGCAAGGCGTGATTAGACGGGACGGGGCGGGGCGGATGGAGGCCTTGTGGGGCGGGGTGAGATATAGTATGGTGAGGAGGGGCAAAGCAGTGAGTGGTGAGGATGGGCAGGGAAAGGTACAACCACGAATGGAACGGGGCAAGGTAAGAACAAGGTGGGGGTGGGGCAAGAATAAGATGGGGCGGGTGAAGAACAAGGTGGGGCGGGACGAGAACAAGCTGGGACGGGGCAAGAACAATGTAAGGGCGGGGCAAGAACAATGGAGGGTGGACAGGAACAAGGTGAAGCGGGGCAAAGTAAGAAAAAGATAAAACAGGACTTGACAGAACAAAATGGGACGGGGCAAGGTAACACCATGGAGGGGCGGGGGGAAAGAAAGATCAAGGCAGGAATATGGAGAGGAACGGGGCGGAACGGGGCGGGAAGGAGGCCGCGAGAAATGACTGGGGAAAGCAGCTTAGGGCGAGGACAAGCGAGGACGGGGGGCTTTGTGCGAGGCCGGGGAGAATTTGCGAGAAGAGATTAGATGC